>NC_092160.1:0-343333 GCF_045791955.1 Oncorhynchus clarkii lewisi | reverse complement strand
ATATAAATGGATATTTTGGGCATTCATGGACGGATTTAATCGGGAAAAAGACCAATTTGTGATGTTTATGGGACATATAGGAGTGCCAACAAAGAATATCATCAAAGGTAATGAATGTTTTATATTTTATTTCTGCGTTTTTGTGTAGCGCCGGCTACGCTAATTATTTTGTTTACGTCGCCTTCAGGCATTTTGGGGTGTTGCATGCTATCAGATAATAGCTTCTCATGCTTTCGCCGAAAAGCATTTTAAAAATCTGACTTGTTGGCTAGATTCACAACGAGTGTAGCTTTAATTCAATACCCTGCATGTGTATTTTAATGAACGTTTGAGTTTTAACGAGTACATTTAGCATTTAGCGTAGCGCATTTGCATTTCCAGGTGCCTACTTGAGACGTCTGCGTCTCAAGTAGGAGCAAGAATTAACTGTTGACTTTGAGACTGGTGTTTTGCGGGTACTATTTAATGTAGCTGCCAAATCAGTTTTCAGCTACAATAGTCATTTACAACATTAACAATGTCCACACTATATTTTTAATCAATTTGATGTTATTTTAATGAACAAAAATTTGTACTGTAATTTCAACAGTAGAACACTGTAGAATGCACATTAAAATACCTTAAATGTGTTTTACAGCATTAATGCTGTAGATTGCATTGCATTATGGGTAAAATGCTGAAACATACTGTTATTCCTGTAATTGTAAGCCTCCTGTAAAAATGACTAACTTACTGTATTTCTTTACAGTAGTACCCGAACACTGCTGTAGTTGGCAGCGACAAATTCGGTGATGTGTGTGTGAGAGAGAGAAAGAGAGCTGTAATCTCATAGTTGGCAGGTTTGCCGGTTTTGACAAACAGAAGTTGTTTTTCTTAGCAGGTTCCGAGAATTAACGCAGCATTTTAGGATATTTTGGTCAAGTTTAGGGACAGCTAAAATGCTAACAATGTCCCCGACGCGACTCGAACCTATGTATAGCAAGGCTTGCCCTGACAACTGACTTGATTTCCACTAATGCTATGCTCTCACCAAACGGTCTGTGAGGGAGCTCTACTCAAGCCATTTTATTTTGTATTTTTGTGGAAAAGTCACCTAAATATTTTTTAGCAGCTGCTAGGTATGTACTTATTCCATATACTTCTATATACATACTGCACGTTTTCTTAACTAAACCACTAACTAGCTAGTTTGTTTGGATTGTTGGTAAAATAATCAGTAATATTGTAGCTATAGAACAAATCATTTTAGTATTACCAACGTGCAGAAATCCATATGTGTGTTTCTTTGGATAGGCTGCTTAACCGGTAGGTGCATGACATGGTGCTAACGCTATGGTATTAGTGTTGAAGTGGTCGTACTGCTCCCTACTGTAATGTAACAGCAGGGAGCAGGTTTCGAACCCTCGACCCTCAAGCCCGAAGTCCAGCGGCAGAGCCGATATCCGCGCTTATAAACCCAGGGTCGTTACAATACAATTCTTCTAGGGAGGGAGCGAGAGTTTAGCTATGTCGAGTAACGTTACACCTTTAGTTTGTCAGGAGGCACAGACTAACATTTTGCCTTGAGATGTATATTTTTGGGGTGATTCTGTAGTTGGAATGAGGAATGGAAGCTCTCAGATGAAAGGGAATTGGTGCTTGCTAACGTTAGCTCTAACTCAGAGATGGCGAACTCCATTGATACCTTTCTCTAAATATCTCTGGTTAACGTTAGCTCTACTCAGTCTCGGGGTCCGTGTGATTTAGCAAAGGTGTTGTGGAATATTCCCCCTATGCTTTTGTTATCCTTATTAATCCATTAAATTAATTAATTCAGCAACAACAGGCACAGACTGATATCTAACCCTGCAGGATATTGAAGTTTTATTTTAATTTCGTTTTCTTCAAATTATGTGGTTAGCTTGCTGCATTATTGGTCGTGGCATTTTCCCGCGTGAGTTGAATTTTCCTTGTGCTTTTGCTAACCTTTTAGAAGTGATTCTTATCCAACCATGAATTAGGCAACGTTAAATGAATGATATCTCAATCATCAGGCACTGACTGATTTTTTTTTATTTAGCCTTGTAGTCTATAATATATATTTTTAGATTGTGTGGTTAGCATGAGTTGCATGGTAATGTATAGCTTGATAGCTCTTTTGGTGTATGCATGCAATTTGGTGGCTGGGGGTAGTTTAATTTTTATATTGCAGGCTGGATGGTAGCTGGAAGTAGCTTTGTTGGAATGTACAGGTGTAAATCCTGCAATTTCTGTTTCCTAAATATTAAAGAATTCATTACTCATGCAAAACATAGACATGTGGCGAACTACAGTTTTGCTTGTGGGGTAGAGTGCCCTTGCACCAAAGCATCACTATTTGTTACACTACCCCAACCTCATCCTGCAATTTGAGCGACTCATTCGTTTGTGGACACTGAGGTTTGAGAGCAAGCACTCCTACTTCAAGGAGTGTGCCAGAAAACTTGTCTGAGAGCCACCAGTTACTCCAATCTTAATTATGCAGGGCCAATTGTTTCCACATAGCATTGAAGTTGTTGGTGTCATGAATTAACTTGAGGAGCAATTACATAATAATAAAGGTGAAATAAATAAAATATTAAAGTCAAAAGGGTTCGCAAAGCACTGCAGAGGTGTCTAAAATTGTATACAAAGTAAAAACATACCCTAAAGGCCTTGTAATGGGAGAAAATGATGATGGATACACATTTGGAAAGATCTCACTGATTCTGGTCACAGAATCACAGGTTCATTTAATTGCTGGGGTGTATCAGTCTGTGTCACTTGTCGGTCTCGGGGTTCATTTTATACCAGATTCTCTGATTTAATTATGTGTGTGTTAATGAAGATAGTCTGAGTAATTATTACCCACTACCAGTTTATAAAGTGTCAGGTTTCTCTGTTGTTTCCCTGCATCACTCAGTGTATTCTCCTTAAACCAGTGTAGGCACGGAGGGTCTTCAATATGCAATTAAACACCAATAGCCCGAGTTGGAGACCGAGATGGTGAGATCTTTGTCGGCGCATCTGAGGGCAAATGTTGGCGTGGAGAATATTAACGACCTTGAATATGTTCAGCAGGATGACATAAAATACAATTTGACGCCAATATAGTGCTGGGAATTGCTTCAGTCAACCAAAGAGGTGAGATCTTGATTGATAAATGTAACATATTTATGTAATTGTTATGAAAAAAGGTGCTATCTAGAACCTAAAATGTTTTTTTGGCTGTCCCCATAAGAGAACCCTTTGAAGATCCCATTTGATTCGAGGTACATGTATGACCCTTTTGGTTCCAGGTAGAACTCTTCTGGGTTCCATGTAGAACCCACCACAGTTGCCAGTTTAATACTGTCATTTTTCTTTACAGCAGTAATGCTGTAATATAGTTGTCACGCCCTGGCCTTAGTTATCTTTGTTTTCTTTATTATTTTGGTTAGGTCAGAGTGTGACATAGGGGATTTATGTGTTTTTTCTGTCTAGGGTTTTTTGTATGTTTATGGGGCTGTTTCCTTTCTAGGTAGTTTGTAGGTCTATGGTTGCCTAGATTGGTTCTCAATTAGAGGCAGCTGTCTATCATTGTCTCTGATTGGGAACCATATTTAGGCAGCCATATTCTGTGGGTATTTTGTGGGTGATTGTCTTCTCTCATTGCACCAGATAGGACTGTTTCGGTTTTCACTTATGTTGTTTTGTATTTTGTAGTGTTCTCGTGTATTATCTTTATTAAACATGTTGAACTCTAACCACGCTGCATTTTGGTCCTCCTCTTCTTCGTTACAATAGTTTACAGTACTATTTTCCTTACTGTATGTTACATGTTAAATATTATAGCATCCTTGCTGTAACTTTACAGCAGGAATGGTGTAATATATTTTACAGTAAGGAAAATAGTACTGTAAACTATATTACAGCATCACTGCTGTAAAGTAAAATTACAGTATTAAACTGGCAACTGTCGTGCTGGTATAATGTCAATTTACAGGGGATTTTTTTACAGTGTACAGTTGAAGTCGGAAGTTTACATACACCTTATCCAAATATATTTAAACTCAGTTTTCACAATTCCTGACATTTAATCCTAGTAAAAACTCCCTGTCTTAGGTCAGTTAAGATCACCACTTTAATGTAAGAATTTTCACAAGGTCCTTTTCTGTTATTCTGGGATTGATTTGCACTTTTTGCACCAAAGTATGTTCACCTCTAGGAGACGGAACGCTTCTCCTTCCTGTGTGGTATGACGGCTGTGTGGTCCCATGGTGTTTATACTTGCGTACTATTGTTTGTACAGATGAACGTGGTACCTTCAGGTGTTTGGAAATTGCTCCCAAGGATGAACCAGACTTGTGGAGGTCTGGTTCATCATTTTTTCTGAGGTCTTGTCTGATTTCTTTTGATTTTCCCATGATGTCAAGCAAAGACGCATTGAGTTTGAAGGTAGGCCTTGAAATACATCCACAGGTACACCTCCAATTGACTCAAATGATGTCAATTAGCCTATTAGAAGTTTCTAAAGACATGACATCATTTTCGGGAATTTTCCAAGCTGTTTAAAGGCAGTCAACTTAGTGTATGTAAACTTCTGACCCACTGGAATTATGATACAGTGAATTATGAGTGAAATAATCTGTCTGCAAACAATTGTTGGAAAAATTACTGTGTCATGCACGAAGTAGTTGACCGACTTGCCAAAACTATCATTTGTTAACAAGAAATGTGTGGTGGTTGAAAAACAAGTTTTAATGACTACAACCTAAGTGTATGTAAACTTCCGACTTCAACTGTATATTAATTGGGGACAGGTTGCTGTTGCTAGTTAATTTGTCCTTGTATATAAACATTGGGGTGTTATGTTACCTGAAATTTACAAAGTCCTCTACTGTGACAATTATTCCACAGATAAAAGGGTAACGTTAAACCAAGTTTGTTTCTAATCATCTTTCTTCCTTCATGCTTCTTCTTTGGACTTTATATGGTGGTTGGCAACCAACTTTAAGGTGCATTGTCACAACTGACTGGAGTGTGGACCTCAGTTCATCTTTCTCTAGATGAGCTTGTAAAGGTACCACAGAAGTCATAATAGCTGAGACATTGATGGAAACCAGATGACACACAACAGCTCCCGTTCAAATCACAGGTGGGCAAAAAAAACAGACAGAAAGTGGGTCAGTACAGTCTCATTTCGCAAAACGTAACCATTAACGATGGAGGATCAAACAAAAATATGGCCTAAATGTTTGCATAGCCAAACTGAACTTTTCTTAATCCAAAACATAAAACATCCTTCTTCTGTTTTAGTAGTCTTTTTAGGCCCCCTCTCCCTCCGTATCAACCTTAAAGATGACCTGTTTCCGTTCTCATGTGACTCTTCTCCATAGTCTGTTTGCCTTACATTTGAACTGTTGCTCAATCTAAAATGACATATGGGTCTACAAAAAAATAAATTAGATTTGAGGATTTGTGTACGTTCATAGAGCGAATTACTCTTGTCTTTTGGATGATGTTTTGAAAGATATCAAAGCACTTGACTCTGCCTTTTAAGTTTTCTTTAGTTAAAATTTGGACAATTAGCTTCTGTATAAATGTTTGATATGTAGGGATTGAAACAAGGTTTAAGACATTGCCCTTCTTTTCAAAGCGGCGCACAGAAGTTTTATTGTGAGCTGAGAGGAGAACCAGCCATCCAAGTGAGCACATTCTCCTGCTCCCAGACTTTACAACGTGCTATGTAGGCTAAACCCCTTCTCACCTTATTTTTGGTCATATGTGTAATAACGCCACAACACTGTATATGGATCTATAACAGTTTGGAGATAACGTTTCCATTCAATGTCTTGTGTATTTCCCTGTCTGTGCTCCAAGTCAACCAACTGCAGCTCTGCTCAGAGAGGTAGAGAGAGTTGGGTTTGGAAGTCTGGAAATTCTGACAGGCAGCATCTCAGTCACTGCTGAATTTATCTGTGAAGGCTTGACCGACCATTCCACAAACATATCCATATGTGAGGAGCCTATGTTTGTTGGACAGGTTGAAATGGGAGGAAGACTCCATCTTCTTTTTATGCCCTGAAAGAAATATCAGAACGTCCAGCTGCTCTTTTCCAGGGATTGTAATTTAGAGTGACAAGAACACACACATACACAGCTCTTTCTATTGTCCATGCCAGCAGCCTGACTCAAGCCTGTTTAGGAAAGACACTTACAAAATATACAGCCATGATTGTAACTAGTGTCTTAGTTGTAAAGTGAGCAATTTAAGTCAAATTTGTGCAGAGAAATCATTCTTTGTGAAACAAATGTATGTTTTATTGACATTCAAATATAATTCACCCTAAAAAAAGAGTAACCCCATTGCCTCAAAGAAAATCTAACAAGTTGAACAACGGAGTAGATTGATATTTGATTGAGTATGCTACTTACTTGTCTCCTATAATTAAATGCATAGGTTTCTGTGTTCCAACATATACAAATGTAATTCATCAAGATCTTTTTCCCACCACGAAGCAAGATGAATATGTGTTTATTCCTATATCCTTGAGATTAAATACATTAATATGTTTATTGAAAACAATAATCTCATGGGAATTCAGATACATGTACAATGGCCTTGCAGGCAGCTATTGGGTAATGCATCCATTTACCTTGGACTGAATGCCAACGGACAAAGACATAACATTTGACATTTTAATTAACAGGGACTTTTATTTATTTTTAAAATAATTAATACAAATGCATACAGTCACAAACATCTCTTTTGGATTTTGGTTGACCCAAAATAATTACACTACCGGTAGAAAGTTTTAGAACACGTACTCATTTAAGGGGTTTTCTTTATTTTTACTATTTTCTACATTGTAGAATAATAGTGAAGACATCAAAACTATGAAATAACACATGGAATCATGTAGTAACCAAAAAAGTGTTAAACAAATCAAAATATAGTTCATATTTGAGATTCTTCAAATAGCCACCCTTTGCCTTGATGACAGCTTTGCACACTCTTGGCATTCTCTCAACCAGCTTCACTTGGAATGCTTTTCCAACATTCTTGAAAGAGTTCCCACATTTGCTGAGCACTTTTCCTTCACTTTGCGGTCTGACTCATCCCAAAACATCTTAATTGGGTTGAGGTCAGGTGATCTGATGCATCATCTGATGCAGCACTCCATCACTCTCCTTCTTGGTAAAATAACACTTACACAGCCTGGATGTGTGTTGGATTATTGTCCTGTTGAAAAACAAATGATGATCCCATTACAGACACCCGGGAAGAACTATTGGATGTTAGAGCGGCGGTAACTCACCAGCACTACCAGCATTACGACCAGGAATACGACTTCCTTGGAGCAGACCCTTTGATCACTCTCCCCAGAGCAATTGAACTTATTCCAGAGACCGACTCAAAACATCGCCGGCAGAGGAGAGGTACTCGAGGCAGCCTGCTGGTTCAACTTAAGAGGCGCACACACCACCCACCGCTTCTGAGTATATTACATGCTAATGTTCAGTCTTTGGATAACAAAGTTGATGAGCTTAGAGCAAGGATTTCTTTCTAGAGAGACATCGGGGCCTGTAACGTACTTTTTTTCACAGAAACATGTCTCTCTCGGGATACTCTGTCGGAGTCGGTAAAGCCAGCAGGATTCTCAGTACATCACGGAGACAGGAATAAATATCTCTCCGGGAAGCAGAAGGGCGGAGGGGTGTGTTTCATGATTAACGACTAATGGTGTAATTATAGGAATATACAGGAACTCAAGTCCTTTTGTTCACCCGACCTAGAATACCTCACAAACAAATGCAGACCATATTATCTCCCAAGAGAATTCTCCTCTGTCGTTGCCACGGCCATTTACATCCCCCTTCAAGCCGATACCACAACGGCCCTCAAAGAACTTCACTGGACTTTATGCAAACTGGAAACCACATATCCTGAGGCTGCCTTTATTGTATCTGGGGATTTTAACAAAGCATATTTGAGGACTAGGCTGCCGAAGTTCTATCAACATATCGACTGTACTACTCACGCTGCTAAGACTCTCAACCATTGCTATTCAAACTTCCGGAATGCTTACAAGGCCCTCCCCCGTCCTCCTTTTGGCAAATCTGACCATGACTCCATCTTGCTCCTCCTTTCCTATAGGCAGAAACTCAAACAGGAAGGACTACTAAGGACTATTCAACGCTGGTCTGACCAATCGGAATCCACGCATCAGGATTGTTTTGATCATGTGGACTGGGATATGTTCCGGGGTGCTTACGAAAATAATCTAGAGTTTATAAGGAAGTGATTTGGAGATGTAGTACCCACTGTGACTATTAAAACCTACCCTAACCAGAAACCGTGGATAAATGGTAGCATTCGCGCAAAACTGAAAGCGCGAACCATCGCATTTAACCATGGCATGGTGACTGGGAATATGACAGAATATACGGGCATCTCACTATCCCAGTCTGCTGTCCCCACATGCTTCAAGATGGACACCATTGTTCCTGTACCCAAGAAGGCACAGGTATCACGAGTGGCGCAGTGGTCTAAGGCACTGCATTGCAGCGCTAGCTGTGTCACTAGAGATCCTGATTCGAGTCCTGACTGTTGCAGCCGGCTATGACCAGGAAACCCAAGGGCGGAGCACAATTGGCCCAGCGTTGTCCGGGTTAGCGGAGGATTTGGCCGGCAGTGATGCTCTTGTTCCATCGCGCACCTGCGACTCCTGTGGTGGGCTGGGCACAATGCACGATGACACAGTTGCCAGGTATACAGTGTTCCCCCCGACACGTTGGTGCACCTGGCTTCCTGGTTAAGTGGGTATTGTGTCAAGAAGCAGTGCGGCTTGGCTGGGTTGTGTTTTGGAGGACGCATGGCTCTCGACCTTCGCCTCTCCCGAGTCCGTACGGGAGTTGCAGCGATGGGACAAGACGGTAACTACTAATTGGACACCATGAAATTGGGGAGAAAAGGGGTACAAAAATGTATATAAAAATAATATAAACCATGTAGTTATTCACTCCTCAAGACAATCAAACAAGCTAAACGTCAGTGTAGAGATAAAGTGGAGTTGCAATTCAACGGCACGTCTCGTGTTTGAGCAGGGACGACAGACAATCACAGACTACAAAAGGAAAACAGCCACGTTGCCGAGACCATCGTCTTGCTTCCGGACAGGCTAAACACATTCTTCGCACGCTTTGAGGATAACACAGTGCCACCAATTCGGCCCGCTACCAAGGACTGTGGGCTCTCCTTCTCCATGGCCGACGTGAGTAAAACATTTAAACGTGTTAACCCTCGCAAGGCTGCCGGCCCAGACGGCATCCCTAGCCGCGTCCTCAGAGCATGTTCAGACCAGCTGGCTGGTGTGTTTACGGGCATCTCACTATCCCAGTCTGCTGTCCCCACATGCTTCAAGATGGACACCATTGTTCCTGTACCCAAGAAGGCAAAGGTAACTGAACTTAATGACTAGCACCCATCTCTGTCATCATGAAGTGCTTTGAGAGACTAGTCAAGGATCAAATCATCTCTATCTTACCTGCCACCCTAGACCTACTTCAATTTGCTTACCACCCCTTTAGATCCACAGACAATGCAATCGCCATCACTCTGCACACTGCCCTATCCCATCTGGATAAGAGGATGGTACCATAGTACCCTCCAAGCTCATCATTAAGCTCAAGGCCCTGGGTCTGAACCCCGTCCTGTGCAACTGGGTCCTGGCCTTCCTGACAGGCCGCTCCCAGGTGGTGAATGTAGGAAACATCACCTCCACTCTGCTGATCCTCAACACTGGGGCCCCACAAGGGTGCGTGCTCAGCCCCCTCCTGTACTCCCTGTTCACCCATGACTTTTTGCACACACGAGTTTGCACACGACACAACAGTAGTAGGCTTGATTACCAACGATAACGAGACAGCCTACAGGGAGGAGGTGAAGGCTCTGAGAGTGTGGTGCCTGGAAAACAACCTCTCACTCAACGTCAACAAAACAAAGGAGATGATCGTGGACTTCAGGAAACAACAAAGGGTTCACCCCCCTATCTACATCGATGGGCCCTCAGTGGAGAAGGTAGAAAGCTTCAAGTTCCTTGGCGTACACATCACTGACAAACTGAATTGGACCACCAACACAGACAGTGTGGTCAAGAAGGTGCAACAGAGCCTCTTCAACCTCAGGAGGCTAAAGAAATTAGTCTTGTCACATAAAACTCTCACAAACATTTACAGACCCTGGGGCGGCAGGGTAGCCTAGTGGTTAGAGCGTTGGACTAGTAACTGGAAGGTTGCAAGTTCAAACCCCCGAGCTGACAAGGTCTGTCGTTCTGCCCCTGAACAGGCAGTTAACCCGCTGTTCCTAGGCCGTCATTGAAAATAAGAATTTGTTCTTAACTGACTTGCCTGCTTAAATAAAGGTTAAACATTTTTTTTTTGAAAAGATGCACAATTTAAAGCATCCTGTTGGGCTGTATCACCACCTGGTACGGCAACTGCACCACCCGAAACCACAAGGCACTCCAGAGGGTGGTGCGGCCTGCCCAACCCATTACCGGGAGCAAACTACCCACCCTCCAGGACGCCTTCAGCTCCCCGTTGTGACAGGAAGGACAAAAAAGATAATTGAGGACATCAACCACCCGATCCAATACCTGTTCACCCTGCTATCACCCAGAAGGCGAGGACAGTACAGGTGCATCACAGCTGGGACCGAGAGACTGAAAAACAGCTTCTACAGTGGGGCAAAAAAGTATTTAGTCAGCCACCAATTGTGCAAGTAATTTTCATCATACATCATCGTACACTTCAACTATGACAGACAAAATTAGGAAAAAAAATCCAGAAAATCACATTGTAGGATTTTTAATTAATGTATTTGCAAATGATGGTGGAAAATAAGTATTTGGTCAATAACAAAAGTTTATCTCAATACTTTGTTATATACCCTTTGTTGGCAATGACAGAGGTCAAACGTTTTCTGTAAGTCTTCACAAGGTTTTCACACACTGTTGCTGGGATTTTGTCCCATTCCTCCGTGCAGATCTCCTCTAGAGCAGTGATGTTTTGGGGCTGTTGCTGGGCAACACGGACTTTCAACTCCCTCCAAAGATTTTCTATGGGGTTGAGATTTGGAGACTGGCTAGGCCACTCCAGGACATTGAAATGCTTCTTACGAAGCCACTCCTTCGTTGCCCGGAAAGTGTGTTTGGGATCATTGTCATGCTGAAAGACCCAGCCACGTTTCATCTTCAATGCCCTTGCTGATGGAAGGAGGTTTTCACTCAAAATCTCATGATACATGGCCCAATTCATTCTTTCCTTTACACGGATCCGTCGTCCTGGTCCCTTTGCAGAAAAACAGCCACAAAGCATGATGTTTCCACCCCCATGCTTCACAGTAGGTATGGTGTTATTTGGATGCAACTCAGCATTCTTTGTCCTCCAAACACGACGAGTTGAGTTTTTACCAAAAAGTTATATTTTGGATTCATCTGACCATATGACATTCTCCCAATCTTCTTCTGGATCATCCAAATGCTCTCTAGCAAACTTCAGACGGGCCTGGACATGTACTGGCTTAAGCCGGGGGACACGTCTGGCACTGCAGGATTTGAGTCCCTGAAGGCGTAGTGTGTTACTGATGGTAGGCTTTGTTACTTTGGTCCCAGCTCTTTGCAGGTCATTCACTAGGTCCTCCCGTGTGGTTCTGGGATTTTTGTGATCATTTTGACCCCACGGGGTGAGATCTTGCGTGGAGCCCCAGATCGAGGGAGATTATCAGTGGTCTTACATGTCTTCCATTTCCTAATAACTGTTCCTACAGTTGAATTCTTCAAACCAAGCTGCTTACCTATTGCAGATTCAGTCTTCCCAGCCTGGTGCAGGTCTACAATTTTGTTTCTGGTTTCCTTTGACAGCTCTTTGGTCTTGGCCATAGTGGAGTTTGGAGTGTGACTGTTTGAGGTTGTGGACAGGTGTCTTTTATACTGATAACAAGTTCAAACAGGTGCAATTAATACAGGTAACAAGTGGAGGACAGAGGAGCCTCTTAAAGAAGTTGTTACAGGTCTGTGAGAGCCAGAAATATTGCTTGTTTGTAGGTGACCAAATACTTATTTTCCACCATAATTTGCAAATAAAATGTGATTTTCTGGATTTTTTTTCTCATTTTGTCTGTCATAGTTGAAGTGTACCTATGGTGAAAATTACAGGCCTCTCTCATCTTTTTAAGTTGGAGAACTTGCACAATTGGTGGCTGACTAAATACTTTTTTCGCCCACTGTATCTCAAGGCCTTCAGACAGTTAAACAGCGATCACTAGCACGTTAGAGGCTGCTGCCTATAGGCATAGACTAGAAATCACTGGCCACTTTAAGGAATGGAACACTAGTCACTTTAATGTTTACTTATATCTGGCATTACTCATATCATATGCTGTATTCTATACTATTCTACGGTATCTTAGTCACTTAATGTTTACATATCTTGCGTTACTCATCTCAAATGTACAGTGCCTTGCGAAAGTATTCGGCCTCCTTGAACTTTGCGACCTTTTGCCACATTTCAGGCTTCAAACATAAAGATATAAAACTGTATTTTTTTGTGAAGAATCAACAACAAGTGGGACACAATCATGAAGTGGAACAACATTTATTGGATATTTCAAACTTTTTTAACAAATAAAAAACTTAAAAATTGGGCGTGCAAAATTATTTAGCCCCCTTAAGTTAATACTTTGTAGCGCCACCTTTTAATGCGATTACAGCTGTAAGTCACTTGGGGTATGTCTCTATCAGTTTTGCACATTGAGAGACTGACATTTTTTCCCATTCCTCCTTGCAAAACAGCTCGAGCTCAGTGAGGTTGGATGGAGAGCATTTGTGAACAGCAGTTTTCAGTTCTTTCCACAGATTCTCGATTGGATTCAGGTCTGGACTTTGACTTGACCATTCTAACACCTGGATATGTTTATTTTTGAACCATTCCATTGTAGATTTTGCTTTATGTTTTGGATCATTGTCTTGTTGGAAGACAAATCTCCGTCCCAGTCTCAGGTCTTTTGCAGACTCCATCAGGTTTTCTTCCAGAATGGTCCTGTATTTGGCTCCATCCATCTTCCTATCAATTTTAACCATCTTCCCTGTCCCTGCTGAAGAAAAGCAGGCCCAAACCATGAAGCTGCCACCACCATGTTTGACAGTGGGGATGGTGTGTTCAGCTGTGTTGCTTTTACGCCAAACATAACATTTTGCATTGTTGCCAAAAAGTTCCATTTTGGTTTCATCTGACCAGAGCACCTTCTTCCACATGTTTGGTGTGTCTCCCAGGTGGCTTGTGGCAAACTTTAAACGACACTTTTTATGGATATCTTTAAGAAATGGCTTTCTTCTTGCCACTCTTCCATAAAGGCCAGATTTGTGCAATATACGACTGATTGTTGTCCTATGGACAGAGTCTCCCACCTCAGCTGTAGATCTCTGCAGTTCATCCAGAGTGATCATGGGCCTCTTGGCTGCATCTCTGATCAGTCTTCTCCTTGTATGAGCTGAAAGTTTAGAGGGACGGCCAGGTCTTGGTAGATTTGCAGTGGTCTGATACTCCTTCCATTTCAATATTATCGCTTGCACAGTGCTCCTTGGGATGTTTAAAGCTTGGGAAATCTTTTTGTATCCAAATCCGGCTTTAAACTTCTTCACAATAGTATCTCGGACCTGCCTGGTGTGTTCCTTGTTCTTCATGATGCTCTCTGCACTTTTAACGGACCTCTGAGTCTATCACAGTGCAGGTGCATCTATACAGAGACTTGATTACACACAGGTGGATTGTATTTATCATCATTAGTCATTTAGGTCAACATTGGATCATTCAGAGATCCTCACTGAACTTCTGGAGAGAGTTTGCTGCACTGAAAGTAAAGGGGCTGAATAATTTTGCACGCCCAATTTTTCAGTTTTTGATTTGTCAAAAAAGTTTGAAATATCCAATAGATGTCGTTCCACTTCATGATTGTGTCCCACTTGTTGTTGATTCTTCACAAAAAAATACAGTTTTATATCTTTATGTTTGAAGCCTGAAATGTGGCAAAAGGTCGCAAAGTTCAAGGGGGCCGAATACTTTCGCAAGGCACTGTATATACTGTTTTCTATACTATTTTACTATAGTTCAGTTCCGCTCTGACATCGCTCATCCAGATGTATATAGTCTTAATTCATTCCTACTTATTTGTGTGTATTGGGTATATGTTGTGTAATTTGTTAGATATTACTTGTTATATATTACTGCACTGTCGGAGCTAGAAGCGCAAGCATTTCGCTACACCCGCAATAACATCTGCAAATCACCTGTATGTGACCAGGAAAATTTTACAAAATAGGGCCATCTTCCGTATACCAACCCCCCTTCCCCCACCTTGTCAGAACACAACTGATTGGCTCAAACCAATTAAGAAGGAAAGAAATTCCGCAAATTAACTTTTATCAAGGCACACATGTTCATTGAAATGCATTCCAGGTGCATTACCTCATGAAGCTGGTTGAGAGGATGCTACTTTGAAGAATCTCAAATATAAAATATTTTTGGTTATTACATGATTCCAAATGTGTTATTTAATAGTTTGTATGTCTTCACTATTATTCTACAATGTGTAAAATGTAAAAATAAAGAAAAGCCATTGAATAAGTAGATGTGTCTAAACTTTTAACTAGTACTGTACATCAGTATGTCGGTTGTTTTGCTCACAGGCCTCAGAAGACTCACAGGCCTCTCATGTATAGGGCAGACACTTTCTTTAGATTCTTTGGGGGGTGACTATCTGTTTTTGCATGTAGTGCATCTGTTGTTAATCAATGCATTTGTATGGGCTAATAGAAGTAAGGCTAAATACATTTTTTACATCAAATATATATATATATATATATTTTTTGATACCTACAATTTTTATTTAGCCTTACTGCTTATTAGTCCATACAAACGCATCGAATAACAGATGGAACAACAGTCCCCCCACAAAAAATCTAAAGGAAGTTTGTCTTAAAATTATTTTCTTTTTTTAAATCAAAATTTTTGTTGATACTTCAACGGGTCTTAAAATTCTAAATCAAATAGCTAAATTATCTTTGGTGTGACCTTCTTAAAACAATTCCATATAGCTTAGTAGAACCCACCTCCTCCCGCGGCTTAGACTCTTATGGGTTAGTATGTTTGCTAATATAAACAAAACAGGCAGGCAGGTAGAAAAAGAAAGCACTATCTGGCATAAATGGAAAATAACTAGAGAAATTACATTTCCTGAGAAGTTGTGCAAAAGCTTCCTCTTTTGGGGCTTGTTGGGGAATATATAAAAACTTTTAAAAATCAGTTGGTTAGTTTTCACCCTTTTTTCTATTAGACTGCAATATAAATATTGTTTTCATAGTTCTAAAAACTGTACACAAACAGGTTATTCATGTTATAATCAACTACTTCTGCTTTAACGATGAACCCATAGGACGCTGAGGACAGATATTCGCCCACTTTACTAGGTCAAACTACAGTCTAAACAGCAGGATTCTCTTTAAAAGATATTTGTATTTTCTCTTTCCAAATCCACATTATTATTATTTTTTTCTGCAAAAAAAAAATGTTTGAAAAAGATTACCACTATGGTTGGACCAGATGAACTGTAATAGACCTCTGTGAGTCTGTCTGTTTCATGGCAGCTGTTTGAAACCTATGAGGCTTCAACTCCATTCCTCTTCGAACGAATGAAGACCAGTTATTTTGGTTGGACAGAGAGCTCTGTGGGGCGGGGCTACAACAACTGGTCATTGGTGTGCTGCTCTCTGTCTGACTCTGCTTTGCCTGGCTGGCCCGGCGAAGGGGCGTGAGAGGGGTGGGCGACGCTGGGCAGGCTGTGCATTATGGGCACGGCATTAGGAACGATTCCCTCTATAGGCAGAGGGAGCCCCCCAGAGGCCAAACTCACAACACCAGGAGGGTACCTGAGACAAGGAGAGGATGAATCAGAAAATGCTATAGCACTAGTAAATGCATATACAGTACCGGTATCTACTTTACTTTATCAACAGTGGGTTCAATACCTGTAGGGCCCATTGAGCTCAGGATGAATGACAGCAGGGTCCATATTGACCCAGTGAGTAGTCTGGGACAGGAACTCTTTATTCACACAGTTCTTTAGGCTGTCTGGAATACGACCTGGAAGCAGGAAACAGTCATTGATGAAGCACAACGCCGTTATAAGAGAGTTTGTTATTGTGGCTTTGCTGTTGTTTATTAGTGAGAGGGGAGCCTGGGAGCCTGATACATTTCCCTTTGGGGAAAACAATAATCAACCCAAGAATACCCATTATTAGTGTAACAGGTATGTTACCTGAAATGGCTCGTCGGATCTCCCGGGCTGCCGCCTCTCTCATCTCAATAGAAGCCTGTTCGCTGTACCAGGCAGCGTGGGGAGTACATATCAGGTTAGGAGCATCTTTCAGAGGTCCCTGGCTGAAGCTGAGAAAAAGGAAACATGGTTGCGTAATATTAGACTCACCTCAACACAGTAGGAAAAAAATATTATCAAAATGAAGACAGTATAAGAATATAAGAATAATGTAAAGGGAGCTAACCCGAAGGGCTCTGTCTCGTGGACGTCCAGGGCTGCCCCTCGTATCCTCCCCTCTTTCAGGGCCTGTGCCAGGGCCTTCTCATCCACGAGCCCCCCTCGGGCCGTGTTAACCAGGAACACACCCTGGCGCATCTACAACACACCATATAAAATATATAAACAATGCAGTGCACAACTGTAAATTAAATGTCTTAGTAGGTTTAGGTTTAATTTATTTGCACCAAAGCAAATAAGTGATGAACAACAATACAGATAAAAACAAATAAATACAAAACGGTGTGCAGGTGTATATGTAATACATAAGTACAAAAATGTAACATGTTTGTTAAAACAGATAACAAAACCCGCTAATCATAAATGTACAAATTAACTGATCAGCAATCACAAAAAATAATAAACAGTATATAATTTGTTTATATGTGTGTGTGCATGTGTGGATGTGAGTGTGTGAGAGATGGGATACATGGAGGGGATTACTGATGAGTAGTTTGGTTCATCAGGCTGACCCCCTGTCTTTGCTTGAAGTTATTGAGGGATGATGAGGTTTTGGCAATGTGAAGATAAGAATTCCAGAGTACGGTACCTCTGTATCTGATAGAGAATTGACTATGTGAGGTGTGGCAGTGGGGAGGGTGAAGGTTATCACAGTGTTATATAGATGGATTTCAGAATTAACCTATAAAAATCCATTGAAGGGCTTAGGTAAACTGTCTGGGAGGTATGAGTATTTGTAGATGAAAATGCATAATTGACATACATTGTGGTAAATATACAAGATATTGAGTTTCTTAAAAAAAGGAGCAGATGGAGCCAGGTAATTAGAGGTGGCTAGTCTTGCACATTTCTTTTATATGATGAGTAATGTGTGCATGTTGGAGGCATATGTACTGGCCCAGACAATATTACAGTAAATGAGATATGGGTAAATTAAGCTGTAGTAAAGAGTTAGGAAGCGAGCCTGATGAACTAAACCACTAATATTTCTGATGATACTGTCAGGCGTGTGCGTACTTGTGCTGAAGTCAGGTGCAGGGGGACAGAGAATTGTGAACAGGTGCACACTTTATTTCGGCAGGAGAGACATACGGACTGACGCAACTGCGTCCAAAAAACCTCCAGCTAACAAGAAAAATGGAGCGGCGATGGCTAGAAAGCCGGTGACGTCGAAACGCCGCCCGAACAAGGAGAGGAGCCTACTTCTGCGGAAGTCGTGACAGATGCCAACAGATTTCATCACTTTGATGGGATAGTTGTTTAAAGATTTTCCAAGTTGACTTTATATTATTTAAGTATTCTTGGAATTAGTTAGTCAAATATATATTTTGGGGAATATCCAAAGTAGGTGCGTAAATTTGTTCTCATACTTTTTGTAATTTCCAGAATTCAGGGGAGAGGGATTTGTGAGAAACCTTTTACACAACCTTTTTTTTTACTGCAGATTTTTTGAGACTGGTTATAAACCAAGGTTTCCAGAACCCTTCTAGTGCTCTCACGTGGTTTAACTCAGAAAAAGCAGAGGTGAAAAACAGAGTTGAAAGATGTGAGAAGTCTGGTAAGCACACTCCACAACGGCCTGATTATAAACATTTTCCTAATGAAATATCATCAATCAACATTTTAAAGCACAATTCATTTTGTTAAATATTCTACATTTAATGCCATTAATCATTCTCATCGGTTCATTACCAGCTGCCAAAGAGAAGTGGAAAATTGGAAAGTGGTCAGAAATGTCAGGATAAAGTAAACCTGTATTAGCGACATTATTCAAAGAATTTGTAAAAAATATTATCAATAAGGGTGGCAGATAAACTGGTCACTCTAGTGGGCTTATAGATGAAGGGATACATATAGCTGGAGTATAAAGTCTTCAAAAAGTCAGATATCAGTGAGTGGTTCTTACTTGTAAAATGTATGTTGTAATCACCTAATAGAAAACACATTTTATGTTATTATTAATCACATTCTCGTTTGATGCTATAAGATCTGACTGTAGTTTTGACAGACCAACATTATAATCCGCATATACAATACCAGTCAAAAGTTTGGACACAAATCAAATGCAAATAGTCTGGATAGCCATTTGATTAGATGTTCAGGAGTCATATGACTTGGGGGTAAGAAACTGTTTAGAAGCTTTTTGGACCTACACTTGGCGCTCCGGGACCGCTTGCCGTGCGGTAGCAGAGAGAACGGTCTATGACTAGGGTGGCTGGAGTCTTTGACAATTTTTAGGGCCTTCCTCTGACACCGCCTGGTATAGAGGTCCTGGATGGCAGGAAGCTTGGCGCCAGTGATGTACTGGGCCGTACACACTGCCCTCTGTAGTGCGTTTCGGTCGGAGGCCGAGCAGTTGCCATACCAAGCAGTGATGCAACCTGTCAGGATGCTCTCGATGGTGCAGCTGTAAAACCTTTTGAGGATCTGAGGACCCATGCCAAATGCTAGCGTGGCGGATGTGTTGTTACCTACCCTTACCAGTTGCAGAGGGAGGTGTTTAGTCCCAGGGTCCTTGGTGGTAAGGGACTATGGTGGTCTGCTTGAACCATGTTGGTATTACAGCATGTTCGAAGTACACGTCCTGGTAATCCGTCTGGCCCTGCGGCCTTGTGACTGCCTTTAAAAGGTATTTATTTTAAAGGTCTTTAAAAGTCACTGTGGGGACGACATCATCGATGCACTTATCAAATCAAATCAAATTTTATTTGTCACATACACATGGTTAGCAGATGTTAATGCGAGTGTAGCGAAATGCTTGTGCTTCTAGTTCCGACAATGCAGTAATAACAAGTAATCTAACTAACAATTCCAAAACTACTGTCTTGTACACAGTGTAAGGGGATAAAGAATATGTACATAAGGATATATGAATGAGTGATGGTACAGAGCAGCATAGGCAAGATACAGTAGATGGTATCGAGTACAGTATGTACAAATGAGATGAGTATGTAAACAAAGTGGCATAGTATAAAGTGGCTAGTGATACATGTATTACATAAGGATACCGTCGATGATATAGAGTACAGTATATACGTATGCATATGAGATGAATAATGTAGGGTAAGTAACATTTATATAAGGTAGCATTGTTTAAAGTGGCTAGTGATATATTTACATCATTACCCATCAATTCCCATTATTAAAGTGGCTGGAGTTGAGTCAGTGTCAGTGTGTTGGCAGCAGCCACTCAGTGTTAGTGGTGGCTGTTTAACAGTCTGATGGCCTTGAGATAGAAGCTGTTTTTCAGTCTCTCGGTCCCAGCTTTGATGCACCTGTACTGACTTCGCCTTATGGATGATAGCGGGGTGAACAGGCAGAGGCTCGGGTGGTTGATGTCCTTGATGATCTTTATGGCCTTCCTGTGACATCGGGTGGTGTAGGTGTCCTGGAGGGCAGGTAGTTTGCCCCCGGTGATGCGTTGTGCAGACCTCACTACCCTCTGGAGAGCCTTACGGTTGAGGGCGGTGCAGTTGCCATACCAGGCGGTGATACAGCCCGCCAGGATGCTCTCGATTGTGCATCTGTAGAAGTTTGTGAGTGCTTTTGGTGATAAGCCGAATTTCTTCAGCCTCCTGAGGTTGAAGAGGCGCTGCTGCGCCTTCTTCACGATGCTGTCTGTGTGAGTGGACCAATTCAGTTTGTCTGTGATGTGTATGCCGAGGAACTTAAAACTTGCTACCCTCTCCACTACTGTTCCATCGATGTGGATAGGGGGGTGTTCCCTCTGCTGTTTCCTGAAGTCCACAATCATCTCCTTAGTTTTGTTGACGTTGAGTGTGAGGTTATTTTCCTGACACCACACTCCGAGGGCCCTCACCTCCTCCCTGTAGGCCGTCTCGTCGTTGTTGGTAATCAAGCCTACCACTGTTGTGTCGTCCGCAAACTTGATGATTGAGTTGGAGGCGTGCGTGGCCACGCAGTCGTGGGTGAACAGGGAGTACAGGAGAGGGCTCAGAACGCACCCTTGTGGGGCCCCAGTGTTGAGGATCAGCGGGGAGGAGATGTTGTTGCCTACCCTCACCACCTGGGGGCGGCCCGTCAGGAAGTCCAGTACCCAGTTGCACAGGGCGGGGTCGAGACCCAGGGTCTCGAGCTTGATGACGAGCTTGGAGGGTACTATGGTGTTGAATGCCGAGCTGTAGTCGATGAACAGCATTCTCACATAGGTATTCCTCTTGTCCAGATGGGTTAGGGCAGTGTGCAGTGTGGTTGAGATTGCATCGTCTGTGGACCTATTTGGGCGGTAAGCAAATTGGAGTGGGTCTAGGGCACATATGTCAGAGTCAAGGCCCGCGGGCCACATCCGGCCCGCAAGAAGGTTTTTTACGGCCCCTGGGATGATCTTGATTTATTATTAGAACCGGCCCGCAGCAAGCCGGCAGCCCGCAGATCTTTTACACGCACCAATACTACATTTCCCACAATGCAAAGGTGACGCACCGAGCAGTAGGCTGCTTCATTTCAATATTTATTGGCACAGCAGTCGTCAGCATCACAGTAAAATTAACTTTCAGATACCCATCAAAAATGGCAAAACGGAAGGTGGATACTGAGAACCGGGGGTTTCAAACAAGGTGGGAGTCGGAGTATATGTTCACGAAGGTAGCTGGAAAACCTGTGTGTCTTCTGTGTGGAGAAAGTGTGGCGGTACTGAAAGAGTATAATCTGAGACGACATTATGAAACGAAACACGCGGACAAAAACAAGAATATGGACATGGAACAAAGGCTACAAAAGGCAGAGGAATTAAAACGAGGCCTCAAATCTCGACAGGCTCTGTTCAAAAAAGCCAAATCACAAGGCCAGGCTGCTGTCAAGGCCAGTTTTATTTTGGCAGAAGAGATCGCTAAATCAGCCCGGCCATTTACGGAGGGGGATTTCATCAAAAACTGCATGATTAAAGTTTGTGACGAAGTTTGCCCAGAAAAAAGGCAACTCTTTTTAAATGTGAGTCTGAGCAGAAACACCATTGCCGAGAGAGTAGACCAGTTGTCCATCAATCTAAAAGAGCAGCTTGTGAAAAAGGGAAAAGATTTTATTGCATATTCCTTGGCTGTGGATGAGAGCACCGACATTTCTGACATTGCCCAGTTGTCAATTTTCATCCGCGGAGTGGACTCCAACCTAAGCGTGACAGAGGAGTTTTTGGCTTTACGTCCTATGCATGGCACAACTACGGGGCATGATTTGTATGAAGAGGTGTCAAGATGTGTAAATGAGATGGAGCTGCCTTGGGAAAAACTCGTGGGTTTGACAACCGACGGAGCACCTGCGATGTGTGGACACAGGAGCGGACTGGTGGCGAAGATACGGGAAAAGATGCAAGAGGAAAACGCGACAGGTGAGCTGACAGCTTATCATTGTATCATACACCAGGAAGCGTTGTGCGGTAAAGCCTTGAAAATGGAGCATGTAATGAGCATCATCACGCGCACAGTTAACTTTATCAGAGCCAAAGGTTTGAATCACCGCCAGTTCAAGGCATTTCTGACGGAGTTAGAAACGGAGCATGGTGATTTGCCTTATCACACAGAGGTGCGATGGCTAAGCCAGGGAAAGGTGCTTCAAAGATGTTTCGAGCTTCGTGAGGAGATTTGTCTGTTCTTGGACAGCAAAGGGAAAGACACAACACAACTCCGAGACGAAATGTTTCTGTGTGAAATGGCTTTTCTGTGTGACATTACGAGTCATCTGAATGCAATAAACTTGCAGCTGCAGGGTCGGGATCGTGTCATCTCTGATATGTACAGTACAGTGAAGGCATTTAAAACCAAACTGACTCTGTGGGAGACGCAGATGCGGAAAGAAAATTTGAGCCACTTTCCCAGCTGCCAGACCATGAAAGAGAAGCTCTCTACCAGTGCGTTCCCGAGCACACAGTTGGCTGATAAAATAGGTATGCTTGCCGCTGACTTTCGACGCCGATTTGCTGACTTTGAAGCACAAAAAAGCAGGTTGGAACTGCTCGGTAACCCATTTGCTGTTGACGTGGAAAGCTCACCACCAAACCTCCAAATGGAGTTGATTGACCTCCAATGCAATGATGCACTGAGGGCAAAATATGCGGCAGTGGGTGCTGCGGAGTTCGCCCGTTTCCTCCCCGGCACAATGCCCCAGCTGCGCATCCAGGCTGCTCAAACGTTGTCTATGTTTGGCAGCACATACCTGTGTGAACAACTGTTTTCTTTGATGAACCTGAACAAAACATCACACAGAAGTCGACTTACTGCTGAACACCTCCACTCAATTCTGAGGATTTCTTCAGCTCAGAGCCTTACCCCGAACATTGATGAACTTGTGGAAAAGATGGGACACCACCAAGTATCACCCTCAACCTCAAACAAGTGAACATTACTGTGCAATCACATATTTAGAGTTTTTACTCAGTTCAAGTTTAAAAGTTAAAATTTAATATTTGTTTTCACTGCATGTTACTTCTCCTTAAACAAAGTGTTGTTTTTGATTAATAGATTTTTGCACTTTATTTTTTTGTATTTCAATCCAATTATATTTTAAAAATATTTCAGTTGAGTGGATGATAGAAAATTGCTATTATTGTTTTTTCTTTGAAGTAAATTTAGCCCACTTTTGCTAAAATAGAAAATATAGTCTACTGATGGTGCCTTGAATACCGGTTTCTTTCATTTAATGTTCATGTTATGGGGATATTTATATAAAGGAAATTTGTCTTTTGTGTCTGTTGAAAATTAAAGATTACTGACAGAGCCATAAGAAAATATTGCTTTATTTATCTGATCATATTGTAATATATTTGTTAGGTTTTCAGTAGGTTCAATTAGGTTCACTAGACTATATGCGTCATTTAAACATTTTTCAATGAACATTCGAACAGTCCGGCCCTCGTCTTGTAGCTGATTTTTTTATTTGGCCCTCCGTCCATTTGACTTTGACACCCCTGGTCTAGGGTGTCAGGTAGGGTGGAGGTGATATGGTCCTTGACTAGTCTCTCAAAGCACTTCATGATGACGGATGTGAGTGCTACGGGGCGGTAGTCGTTTAGCTCAGTTACCTTAGCTTTCTTGGGAACAGGAACAATGGTGGCCCTCTTGAAGCATGTGGGAACAGCAGACTGGTATAGGGATTGATTGAATATGTCCGTAAACACACCGGCCAGCTGGTCTGCGCATGCTCTGAGGGCGCGGCTGGGGATGCCGTCTGGGCCTTATTGATGAAGCCAGTGACTGATGTGGTCTACTCCTCAAAGCCATCGGAAGAATCTCTGAACATATTCCAGTCCGTGCTAGCAAAACAGTCCTGTAGTTTAGCATCTGCTTCATCTGACCACTTTTTTATTGACCGAGTCACTGGTGCTTCTGCTTAATTTTTTTTGCTTGTAAGCAGGAATCAGGAGGATAGAATTATGGTCAGATTTGTCAAATGGAGGGCAAGGGAGAGCTTTGTACGCGTCTGTGTGTGCAGTAAAGGTGGTCTAGAGTTTTTTTCCCTCTGGTTGCACATTTAACATGCTGATTAGAAATTTGGTAACATGGATTTAAGCTTCCCTGCATTAAAGTCCCTGGCCACCAGGAGCGCCGCCTCTGGATGAGCATTTTCCTGTTTGCTTATGGAGGTATACAGCTCATTGAGTGAGGTCTTATTGCCAGCATCGGTCTGTGGTGGTATGTAGTAGACAGCTACGAAAAATACAGATGAAAACTCTCTAGGTAGATAGTGTGGTCTACAGCTTATCATGAGATACTCTACCTCAGGCGAGACTTCCTTAGATATCGTGTAACCAGCTGTTGTTTACAAATATGCATAGGCCCACGCCCCGTGTCTTACCAGAGGCACACCTACTCAGGGTAATAGGGAATAATAGTGAAGACATCAAAACTATGAAATAACATCAAAACTATGAAATAAAAGTGTTAAATCAAAATATATTTTAGATTTTTTAAAGTGCTTTAGGACTATGAGTACGCCTCTGAGCGGTCAGGTAGGCTATTTAGAGTGTTTATTCGACTGGAGACATTTTTTATCAAATATGTTCCCCCCACTTCTTAAATCAAAGTTGTCCACCTGTATTGTACAATATGTGTCCCCCCTTTTTGTAGGCCTAATTTAGATTGTGTGTGTACGTGTGTCATGTCCCTGACCTGTTTGATGGTGAAGTCATTGATGAGGTGGTGGTTGTGCTCATTGAGGCTGCAGTGGAGGGTGACACAGTCGCTGTGGAAAAGCAGGTCCTGGAGGGTGTTAACACGCTGCAGGCCCAGGGCTCGATCCACCCCGTCAGACAGGTATGGGTCATAGAAGATCACATTGAACCCAAACGCTTTGGCTCTGAGTGCTACACCCTGGCCAACACGGCCTGAGGATACACAACACAACATGGACATTTGAGTAATTCACAGACATGTAAATACTGTAATTACACCAAAGGGATGCAATAAAGGTTAAATCCTTACAGCATATACCATGCCTGTTTTGTAACAATTCACAGCAAACAATGGCATATAGAAAAGCTATCGAACACTATTGAACAAACCCATATCTTAACAACCAATTATCCACAATCGTATCTTCAGCTAATACCTAGTTGGGTAGTGTAATACAACATTGTACTGAAAGATCTCTGACTAACCGAGGCCGATGATGCCAAGTGTCTCCCCGCGCATCCGCGCCGCACCGGACGCCACCTCTCTGATCTGCTCCACGCTCTGTACCCTGGTGCCCTCGCGCAGTGCCTGGTGAAGCCACGTGGTTCGTCGGTACAAGTTCAGGATGTGACACAGTGTGGAGTCCGCTGTCTCCTCCACCGACGCTGCTGGCATGTTACACACTGCTATCCCTATTGGGGGAGAGGGCTATTGTAAACAGCTACTCGTAGTGTAAGGTGGAAAGGTAAGTATAGTTTACTATATCAAAAAGTTGTTTTTATTATGGAGATCTGAGCAGTTGCACTTTGTTTTAAATGGAATATCATAACATGCAGAAAATGATATAATATTTGACCTAGTAAGCCTGCATTTTTTTTTTTTAACCAGGCAAGTCAGTTAAGAACAAATTCTTATTTCAATGACGGCCTAGGAACAGTGGGTTAACTGCCTGTTCAGGGGCAGAACGACAGATTTGTACCTTGTCAGCTCAGGGGTTTGAACTTGCAACCTTCCAGTTACTAGTCCAACGCTCTAACCACTAGGCTACCCTGCCGCCCCTCTTTGGGTGGACATCTGTATAAAGTTGAGAAAGAGTAATGCAGGGCCTCACCTAAATCTCCAGCCGACTTGATGTCGATATTGTCGAAGCCGCTGCCTATGCGGACGATGATCCGAAGGCCCTTGAATTTCTCCAGGTCCTCCCTCATTAGCGTGATGGTGTGGTACATCAGAGCTCCTACAGCCTCGTTCAGTACCTGCCAACAGAAAGCTCTCAGGTTTAGTGCACAGAGGACAGTTGTATAGCACCCTTCAATAAGAGAAATAGACCACTTTGAACTAATGTGTCATCAGAATTAAAAGCAAACTGAATTAACTGTGGCTGTGTTGTTTACTCCAAAGGCCCTGACATGGGCTCTCCATTGGGCTCTTGTAGTAGAAGCTAATCTTTCAAATCAAATTGTATTGGTCACATACACATATTTAGCAGATGTTATTGCGGGTGTAGTGAAATGCTTGTGTTCCTAGCTCCAACAGTGCAGTAGTTTCTAACAATTCACAATACAATACACCAATCTAAAAGTGTTTTGAGAAAGAGAGAGAGAGAGATGGTCGTAACAGCCTGGCCATTGTTTTTAGGACATCATTAGTTATGGTATGTTAACAAGCTTGTTTAGCAGCACAAGGTCTTGCTTATAGTATGGTCAACAAATACTTGTTTTAAGCCAGGGAGTATTTTTTGAATTATGAAGCTGAGCAGAGAGATAATCATTTGGCATGGAGGGGCAGGGCAAGGCAGGGCAGGGCAGCACCTTCTCATGGATCTCCTGGGTGGACTGGGCATCACAGAAGGCCACAGTGGCCACGTCTTTAAGGATTGGCATCTCTATTGTGCAGTCACGCCCGTCCAGCAGGGCCACCAGGGGCCGTGGGTTCATGGTCCCATTCATGATAGGCGGTCGAATGCCTGAAGACAGAGAGAGTGGACGGGTAAAACATACTGTATTTGACATCATATTTTACTGGCATGGGTTGTGTGGGAAAATTGCAGTTGTGTTTATGAGCATATACACTGAGTATACAAAACATTAAGAACCCCCTGCTCTTTCCATGACATAGACTGAGCAAGTGAATCCAGGTGTAAGCAATAATCCCATATTGATGTCACTTGTTAAATCCACTTCAATCAGTTTAGATAAAGGGGAGGAGACGGGTTAAAGAAGGATTTTTAAGCGTTGAGACAATTGAGACATGGAGGGCAAAACAAAAGATTTCAGTGCCTTGAACGGGGTATGGTAGCAGATGCCAAGCGCATCTGCTACCATGTGTCAAGAACTGCAACGCTGCTGGGGTTTTCATGCTCAATAGTTTCCTGTGTGTATCAAGAATGGTCCACCACCCAAAGGGCATCCAGCCAACTTGACACAACTGTGGGAAGCACATCTGCGGGGGGGGACTCAATAATAGGAAGGTGTTCCTAATGTTTGGTATACTTTTCCACCTACAATCCACCACAAATCCAGTTGTTAGCTGGTATGTTAATGAATCCCATGCTAGTAAAAAAAAATCCTAAATGGGGTCTCATACTTGGTTTCTTAATTATTCCCAGTTTTAAAAAGGCAATTTTGCATCCATGACTCTGGAAAGCAATTAAAAATGTTAAAGGTTTTCTTTATGCATGTTTTTTTACAAGCCACCAGAAGCAGACCTTTTCATACTGTGACTTCAAACCTCTCAAAATGTGTCACTAAATGAGAAATATACCCCCTGATGTTGCAATTAATCAAATAGAAAATTACAGTGAAAGTGGTAACTAAGTCATGAATGACTTGGGGCATTAAGAAAATGTTGCAGTTTTAACGGCCCAGTGCAGTCAAAAATTTGATTTCACTGTGTTTTATATATCTTTCCACACTATGAGGTTGAAATAATATGGTTAGCTGTGGCTGTGAATTTGCCTTTCACAAATTTCAAAATACAATACCGTTTTGGAATGCAAATGCATACTACTGACAGTGACGCACAAATATCATAACCCCCCCCAAAAAAGCTAACCCCTGCTATTATAATGGTGAGAGGTTAGCAGGTCATGGGGGTATGATATTTGAATGTTTGTAACTTTCTCACGTCTCAATATTGATGATTCATTCAGGACTATCCGTAATCATGGTAGCATCCACATTAATGTAGAAATCTTTGGAAACATACACTACATTACCAAAAGTATGTGGACACCTACTCAAACATCTAATTCCAAAATCATGGGCATTAATATGGAGTTGGTCACCACTATACTGCTATAACAGTCTCCACTTTTATAATTGTTTACCCCTTTTCTCCCCAATTGGTAGTTACAGTCTTGTCCCATTGCAGCAACTCCTGTATGGACTCAGGAGAGACGAAGGTCGGGAGCCAAAACATGACCCTGCCAAGCTGCACTGCTCCTTTAACCCGAATGCCAGCCGCACCAACGTGTCAAAGAAAACACTGTACAACGTGTCAGAGTGCATGCACCCAGCCCGCCACAGGAGTTGCTAGAGTGTGATGGGACAAGGCCAGCCAAACACTCCCCTTACCCGACAACATTGGGCCAATTTTGTGCCACCTCATGGGTCTCCAGCTGCGACACAGCCCGGGATTGAACCCGGGTCTGTAGTGATGCCTCACTGCGATGCAGTGCCTTAGACCGCTGCACCACTCAAGAGGCACACTGTTTTGGGGCTTTTCACTAGATGTTGGAACATTGCTGCGGGGACTTGCTTCCATTCAGCCACAATAGCATTAGTGAGGTCAGTGTTCTAATTCATCCCAAAGGTGTTAGATTGGGTTGAGGTCACGGCTCTGTGCAATCCAGTCAAGTTCTTCCACACCGATCTTGGCAAACCATTTCTGTATGGACCTCGCTTTGTGCATGGGGGCATTGTCATGCTGAAACAGGAAAGGGCCTTCCCCAAACTGTTGCCACAATGTTGGAAGCACAGAATCGTCTAGAATATCATTGTATGTTGTAGCGTTAAGATTTCACTGGAACTAAGGGGCCTAGCCCGAAACACGAAAAACAGCCCCAGACCATTATTCCTCCTCCACCAAACTTTATAGTTGGCACTATACATTGGGGCAGGTAGCGTTCTCCTGGCATCCGCCAAACCCAGATTCGTCTGTCGGACGTTGCAAACCATTTCATGAAGCTCCCGCCGAACAGTTCTTGTGCTGAAGTTGCTTCCAGAGGTGGTTTGGAAGTGAGTGTTGCAACCAAGGACAGGCGATTTTTACGCGCTACATGCTTCAGCACTCGGCGGTCCGTTCTGTGAGCTTGTGTGGCCTACCACAGAAATTTTACGAACTGACCTGTTGAAATGGTGGCATCCTATGACGGTACCACGTTGAAAGTCACTGAGCTCATCAGTGAGGCCATTCTACTGCCTACGGTGAGCGTGATGGTGGCAGCATCAGCAGCAGGGATTGGGAGACTAGTCAGGATAAAGGGAAAGATGTATGGAGCAAAGTACAGAGAGATCTTTGATGAAAACCTGCTCCAGAGGCTTAGGACCTCAGACTGGGGCAAAGGTTCACCTCCCAACAGGACAACAACCCGAAGCACACAGCCAAGACAACGCAAGAGTGGCTTCGGGAACAAGTCTCTGAATGTCCTTGAGTGGCCCAGCCAGAGAGCGGACTTGAACCCGATCGAACATCTCTGGAGAGACCTGAAAATAGCTGTGCAATCTGACAGAGCTTGAGAGGATCTGCAGAGAAGAATGGGAGAAACTCCACAAATACAGGTGTTCCAAGCTTTTAGCATTATACCCAAGAAGACTCAAGGCTGTAATCACTGCCAAATGTGCTTTAACAAAGTACTGAGCAATGGGTCTGAATACTTATGTAAATGTGATGTTTCCGTTTTTTTTATATACATTTGCAAAAATTTCAATCTGTTTTTGCTTTGTAATTATGGGGTATTGAGTGTAGATTGATGAGGGGAAATAAACAATTTAATCATTTTAGAATACGGTTGTAACGTAACAAAATGTGGAAAAAGTCAAGGGGTGTGAATACTTTACGAATGCACTGTATATGGCGCCGGACTAGGGTTGCCGTTATGAAAATGTGGTGCCTGACATATGACCGGCAGCATTTTAATTGACCAGACATTTGAGAAATTTACTAGATCCATATGCATTAGGTGCGTAACCTGATTAGGACGTCCATTCACTGTGCTCAGAATGACAGAAATCACGTTTAAATTATGGTAATTTATCTTAACAAAACATGCAAGTCGAGAATGCAATGAAAGGCTTCTTACCAAATTCCGATGTGCATTGAAGATATTAGAATAGCTGTACACATTTTCCCCAGCCAACAAGATGAGTAATGAACAGCAAAATCACTAGCCTATGTCAATCTTTTATGCCCCATAGTATAAAAAATTACCTATTCTGCTGGTCAGCTTGTCGAGAAAGAAATAGCCTATTCCTAAGAAACTCTGGAACAATTGTGGAACGATAGATCACAAATTCATTCAACCACTAGGCTACACTAAAAAAAAAGTTAAAAAGCAATAAGTCTGATGCATTAGATCAGAATGTTTTGCTTAAAATGTTGATCAACTATTATTTCATCACATTATAAGCGCAGCAATGCGCACAAGGCCATAGGCTACGCGCGAATGTTAGTTTCATAATACAATTAGCAGAAAACACTGTTGTGAAAGTGACAGAGATTAAAATATCCATTAGAAATGTAGAAAGAGGGGAAATCTAAAGACGCAATAACAATAGAACGTGAGAGAAATAGGCTACTGGTTTCAATAGCATATAATTATCAAATAATTGCCTCCAAGGATATGGTCATACTTTGCCTAGGATACTTTGAAGCAAGGTTAAACATGCTTCAAAATAGGTAGTAAAATTTTCAGGTAGTAAAATTAAGATACATATGTTTTCAAAATGCACACTGCCTCCAGATCATTGCAAAGTGGTGTGTTACACGCTGATGAAACCTGTCTTTCTGCCAATGATGTCACCATTGCCCTTGATTTTAAGCAATGTTGTGCTGCTATTTTTATTGACTTGGCCAAAGCTTTTGATATGGTAGACCATTCCATTCTTGGGGGCCAGCTAATGAGTATTGGTGTTTCTGAGGGGTCTTTGACCTGGTTTGCTAACTAACTCTCTCAAAGAGTGCAGTGTATAAAGTCAGAACATCTGCTGTCTCAGCCACTGCCTGTCACCAAGGCAGTACCCCAAGGCTCGGTCCTATGCCCCAAGCTCTTCTCAATTTACATCAACAACATCTCTCAGGCAGTAGGAAGCTCTCTCATCCTTTTATATGCAGATGATACAGTTTTATACTCAGCTGGCCCTTCCCGGGATTTTGAGTTAAACGCTCTATAACAAAGTTTTCTTAGTGTTCAACTGCCCTTAACCTGGTTCTGAACACCTCCAAAACAAAGGTCATGTGGTTTGGTAAGAAGAATGCCTATCCCCACAGGTGTGATTTTACATCTGAGGGTTTATAGCTTGAAGTAGTCACCTCATACAAGTACTTGGGAGTATGGCTATACGGTACACTGTCCTTCTCTCAGCACATATCAAAGCTGCAGGCTAAAGTTACATCTAGACTTGGTTTCCTCTATCGTAATCGCTCCTCTTTCACCCCAGCTCCCAAACTAACCCTGATTCAGATGACCATCCTACCCATGCTAGATTACGGAGATGTAATTTATAGATCGGCAGGTAAGGGTGCTCTTGAGCGGCTAGATGTTCTTTACCATTCAGCCATCATATATTTGCCACCAAAGCTCCTTATAGGACACATCACTGCACACTAGACTCCTCTGTAAACTGGTCATCTCTGTATACCCGTCGCAAGACCCACTGGATGATGATCATTTATAAAATCTTCTTAGGCCTCACTCCCCCCTATCTGAGATATCTACTGCAGCCCTCATCCTCCATAGCCAGTCACATTCTGTTAAAGGTCCCCAAAGCACACATCCCTGGGCCGCTCTTATTTTCAGTTCGCTGCAGTTGCGACTGGAACGAGCTGCAACAAACACTCAAACTGAACAGTTTAATCGGAATCTCTTCATTCAAAGACTCAATCATGGACACTCTTACTGACAGTTGTAGCTGCTTTGCGTGATGTATTTTTGTCTCTATCTTCTTGCCCTTTGTGCTGTTGTCTGTGCCCAATAATATTTGTACCGTGTTTTGTGCTGCTACCATGTTGTGCTGCTGCCATGTTGTGTTGCTACCATGTTGTTGTCATGTTGTGTTGCTACAATGCTGTGTTGTCATGTGTTGCTGAATTGCTATGTTGTTGTCTTAGGACTCTATGTAGTGTTGTGTTGTCTCTCTTGTCGTGATGTGTGTTTTGTCCTATATATTTTTATGTATTTAATTGTTTTAATCCCAGCCCCCATCCCCGCAAGAGGCCTTTGCCTTTTGGTAGGCCGTCATTGTAAATAAGAATTTGCCTAGTTAAATAAAGGTTAAATAAAATAAAAAATAAAATATGCATTTGAATGGTGAATGGGAAGGATGTATCAATTAGGCTACCATGAGAAATAGGGCTAAAAATAGTATCTCTTTTTAATCGTGCCAATAATAACTTTTTTTAACAAACGATTGCATTTAGAACTTTTGCGCAATGATTGGGCTTATAAAAGTACTGTCTGACAGATTTTCAGCTCAAAGACTTAGCTGTGCGCTTGTGATAAATAAAATACATAACGAATATACACACACTGCATTTTAATTCCACAAAATTATGCAAATTAACCCATAGACTGATAAGCACGACCGGTCAAATATATTTACATTTACTGGTATTTTCACCAATGAGCAGGCAAAAAAACATTATTTCGCAATGTGATTTTTTTTCTTCTCCTGGTCAATTGGTGCCAATCTTATTCATCGGCTTTCCAATTTCTTTATCAGCCAAAAGCCCAGACAAGTGACCTGGAAGATCTTAAATTATCGGACATTTGAGAAATGTACCGTATGCATTGGCTGTTTAACCACCCACACAGTCACCACCACCAACATATTGTCTAAATTAGCCACAATTACATGTCCTTTAAATAGCCTATAAAAACATGTTTTGTTTCATTCTGTTGAGACAGTTAAAAAAAAAACGGGTGGTAACGCGAATGTCTAGCAACCTAAAGGTTGCATATTTGAATCTCATCATGGACAACTTTAGCATTTTAGCTAATTAGCAACTTTGCAACTACTTACTGCTTTTTAGCTACTTTGGAGCTACTTAGCATGTTAGCTAACTCTTCCCCTAACCCTAACTTCAAGCCTTTAACCTAACTCCTAAGCTTAACCCTAAACTTAACACTTTTTTGATGAAGATGGCTGCCTTTTTATTGGCTCTTAATCAACCATGCTATTTTGTTTGTTTAATCGCATTGTTTGTAACTTATTTTGTACATAATGTTGCTGCTAACATCTCTTATGACAGAAAAGAGCTTCTGGACATCAGAACAGCGATTACTCACCTCAAATTAGATGAAGAATCTTTCTTTAATGAGTCGGACGGGAAGGATATACTCCAAACACCCGTACAGGCCCTCATCACCGTCATTCGCTGGAGAAAGAAACAGAGATTTTGCGGAAAGAGATCGGGGTGCCTTGTGAGGATCAAGCAACGAGTGGATAATCTGCCTTTGCCATCCGTACTGCTAGCTAACATTCAATCGCTGGAAAATAAATGGGACGAACTGAAAGCACCTATGTCCTAGAAACTGTAATATCTTATGTTTCACAGAGTCGTGGCTGAACGGCGACATTCATAACATACAGCTGGCGGGTTATACACTGTCTCGGCAGGATAGAACAGCAGCCTCTGGTAAGAAACTGGGTGTGGGCCAATACATATTTGTAAACAACAGCTGATGCAAGATATCTAAGGAAGTCTCGAGGTTTTGCTTGCCTGAGGTAGAGTATCTCATGATAAGCTGTAGACCACACTATCTACCTAGAGAGTTTTCATCAGTATTTTTCGTAGCTGTCTACATACCATCACAGTCTTGTGCTGGCACTAAAACCACACTCAATGAGCTGTATATCGCCATAAGCAAACAGGAAAACGCTCATCCAGAGCTAGGCACACCTAGTGGCCAGGGACTTTAATGCAGGGAAACTTTAATCAGTTTTACCTAATTTCTATCAGCATGTTAAATGTGCAACCAGAGGGAAAAAAACTCTACATCCCCTTTACTCCACACACAGAGAAGCGTACAAGCCCTCGCCCTCAGATTTGGCAAATCTGACCATAATTCTATCCTCCTGATTCCTGCTTACAAGCAAAAATTAAAGCAGGAAGCACCAATGACTCGGTCAATAAAAAACTGGTCAGATGAAGCAGATGCTAAACTACAGGACTGTTTTCATGGCAGAACCTGAAATATGTTCCAGGATTCTTCCAATGGCATTGAGGAGTACACCACATGAGTCCCAGGCTTCATCAATAAGTGCATCGATGACGTCGTCCCCACAGTGACTGTGCGCACATACCCCAACCAGAAGCCATGGATTACAGGCGACATTCGCACTGAGCTAAAGGGTAGAGCTGCCGCTTTCAATGAGCGAGAGACTCTAACCCGGAAGCTTAGAAGAAATCCCACAATGCCCTCCGACGAACCATCAAACAGGCAATCAAACAGCATCAATACATGACTAAGATCGAATCGTACTACACCGGCTCTGAGGCACGTTGGATGTGGCAGGGCTTACAAACTATATCAGACTACAAAGGGAAGCACAGCCGAGAGCTGCCTAGTGACACGAGCCTATCAGATGAGCTAAATAACTTCTATGCTCGCTTCGAGGTAAGTAACACTGAAACATGCATGAGATCATCAGCTGTTTCGGCGACTGTGTGATCACGTTCTCTGCAGCTAATATGAGTAAGACAGATCAACATTAAACAGATCAACATTCACAAGGCCACAGGGCCAGACGGATTACATGGACGTGTACTACGAGCATGCGCTGACCAACTGGCAAGTATCTTCACTGACATTTTCAAACTCTCCCTGTCTGAGTCTGTAATACCAACATGTTTCAAGCATACCACCATAGTCCCTGTGCCCAAGAACACTAAGGTAACCTGCATAACTGATTTCCGACCCGTAGCACTCACATTTGTAGCTATGAAATGCTTTGAAAGGCTGGTCATAGTTCACATCAACACCATTATCCTAGAAACCCTAGACCCCCCCCCCCCCCCCCCCCCCATTTGCATACCGCCCCAACAGATCCACAGATAATGAAATCTCTATTGCACTCCACACTGCCCTTTCACAACTGGGCAAAAGGAACACCTATGTGAGAATGCTATTCATTGATTACAGCTCAGCGTTCAACACCATAGTGCCCTCAAAGCTCATCACTAAGCTAAGGACCCTGGGACTTAATACCTCCCTTTGCAACTGAATCGACGGGGCTGTTGTGGAGTGGGTCGAGAGTTCCAAGTTCCTTAGTGTCCACATCACCAACAAACTATCATGGTCCAAACACACCAAGATAGTCGTGAAGAGGGAAAGACAATGATAAATCCCATTCAGGAGACTGAAAAGATTTGGCATGGGTCCTCAGATACTCTAAAAGTTCTATAGCTGCACCATCAAGAACATCCTAACCGGTTGCATCTCCTGGTATGGCAACTGCTCGTCATCCAACCGTAAGGCTCTACAGAGGGTAGTGCGTATGGCCCAGTACATCACTGGGGTCAAGCTTCCTGCCATCCAGAACATATATAATAGGTGGTGTCAGAGGAAGGCCCAAAAAATTGCCAAAGACTCCAGTCACCCACGTCATAGACTGTTCTCTCTACCAGAGAGACCACGTCTAGGTCCAAAAGGCTTCTTAAAAGCTTCTACCCCCAAGCCATAAGACTGCTTATCAATTAATCAATTGCCACCTGGACTATTGCATTGACACCCCCTCCCCCCTTTGTTTTTACACTGCTGCTACTCGCTGTTTATTATCTATGCAAAGTCACTTTACCCCTACCTCCATGTACAAATTACTATATACAGGAGGTACCGGTACCTCCTGTATATAGCCACGTTATTGTTATTTTATAGTGTTACTTTTTATTTCAATTTTATTTTGTAAATATTTTCCTAACTCTATTTTCTTAAAACTGCATTGTTGGTCAATAAGGGCTTGTAAAGTAAGCATTTCACGGTAAGGTCTACTACACCTGTTGTATTCGGCGCATGTGACAAATCAAATTTGATTTGATTTGTTCCGAGCTGTCCTTTACTATGCAAATATGAAATGCTTCAAACATAGCTCTATTTAATTTATTTCCCCACTTATTTAAGATGTCCTCGTATACATTATTTTTCAATACAGCCCAATAAACCCATATTTGCATTGATAGGAAAGGTAGCATCGTAACTGTAACCACCATAAAGAAGGGAAAAAAACTGTGCACCTGTGAGCAGCTCAGGCTATGTGATTTATGATCATAGCCAATCTGGCATAAACAAACATGGCGTGACTGTCTCAACCCACTGTTCTGTTCCCACAGGAAATCTCCCTCCTAGGCGAGCCAGGGGAGTATAGACACACCCCTCTCTTCTCCTTCAGCTCCCTCCCTCATTCCCTCCCTACCTCATCCCGCCACCAGCATACACACATGCAGGCGGACACATGCATACTCACCGAGAGACACAAACACCAATACACACACTCAGTCAGTCACGCGAACGCACGCACGCACGCACACACACACACACAGTCACTCAGACACAAGTGAGCAAACACACAAACACAATCGCACAGGTAAACAGGATAATTAAGCCATGTCTTGCTTGTCTGCGTTTAGATCACAACTGGACTGATCTGCCACAGGGTGTAATTCACTACAAACATGAAAATGAGGATGAATGTATATGCCTAGCTCGATTACTGGAGAGTTTTATCAGCCACGTTTGACATTTGTGTTTTAGATTAATGAAAATCCAAAAACTATTAGCTAAGCCAACATGATACAAATTCAAAGAAATTAACAAACAATGAATTGTCTTATCACCAATATCCATGGCATTTCCATGGCAATACTGACATGTGATCTTTGCATGGGGGTAATTCTGCCAATTTGAGCACCCCAGGGGTGAATTGGTATCTTTGTCAATTAGCCTGATTTTAATAACAAGATAAGACACGATCCATTGATCACTGAACTGAACACACCTACGAGCCCAGACTTGAATAATAATAATAATAGAAAAAGATCAAGCAACAAACAAGACCCCCATTGTAGAAAATATGCTGATGTTGTGAATACAATACAAAATACATCCAAGTAACAGACACCATATGGGGCGGCAGGTAGCCTAGTGGTTAGAGTGTTGGACTAGTAACTGAAAGGTTGCAAGGTCGGATCCCTGAGCTGACAAGGTAAAAATCTATCATTCTGCCCCCAAACAAGGCAGTTAACCCACTGTTCCTAGGCCATCATTGAAAATAAGAATGATTTCTTAAGTGACTTGCCTAGTTAAATGAAGATCAACTTTAAAAAATGAAGACATGGAAGTATTCACAATACTAGCATGACTACTAAGCACCTACAAAGCTGTTTTCTATCCTTCCTGAATCTGAAGTATTCCCATAGTAGACTGTTCTAGAATCAATGTTTCTTTCTTCCCTGAAAGGAAAATTGGGAAGCAAGTCAGATGGAACTGGAAACACCGTTCCCAACTGCACAATGAACGAACGGGAAGGCCATTTAGGATGTATGTGCTGTGTGTCTCCTTGCCAGCCCTTACATTTTTTTAAGGGAAATAGTATTTCTGTCCTTCACCCCTACAGGAGGCTATAGGCTAAGCATACAAGGCATCAACAGAAACATATTCGAGGTTGAAAGCAAGCTATTACAGCATTGTAAGTTGCTGAATGGTAGAGATGAAGATAATGGAGAGAGAGGGAGAGAGAGAGTGGAGGGGGAAAGGAAGAGGGGGAAGGGAAGGAAGAATACTGTACAGTACACTGTGTACACACCACACAGCGCAATCACAGTTAACATGTGGTCCAATGCACCAAAGGAAAGCTGAATGTTTACCTAAAGGCAAGCCTTTGTTCAGAAAATGCGAGCTTCCCATCTTTTTTCCCAAAAAAAGAATATTCACTTCAAGCAAGATATTCATAAAAATCCACAGCATACGGCGGCTACTCCAAATTTCCTTATTCCTTTTCCCTGCCCCTCAGTGGCAAGCATTCCCCTTTGCTCCTTCACTCTCCCTCCCTCTCTCACTTTCTATTTCGACTATCTCTATCACACATGCATGCACACACAGAATGCAACTGTCACTGCATTTATGGGAGTGGGAGAGCGTGAGAGCGAGAGAGAGAGAAGGGCGCAAGTGTGAGGTGGCTGAAAGAAAATAAGAGGAATGGGGTGGAGCTAAGGCCAAACAAAATGTATCTTTTGTTTCCTGAAAGACACTCTCCACAGGGTCGGTAAAAAGCTGATGTTTTCGGGTAAAAAGCGGATGTTTTGGGTTTTCAGGGATACAGACCTAACTTCCGTTTCCCCTGAAAAACAGATGAGGGGACTCCACTCAGACGTTTTTTTTATGCATGCTAGGTTAGATTACCTGAAGAATACAAAATGATAAATGTTATGCAGTAACGGCCCATGTACGTGTGGTTAATTCCTTTTCTGTGTTAAAATGGAGCAATCAGCAACACGAAAACGGCAAAAACTGAAAATGGCTTTAAACGTTTTTGAATATCAACCAAATAATATCTGAATATTTTGATTTTCACATCCGGGTGGGGTGTTAAATGTGGAATGCCTGTCATTTGCTAAATGCACAGCCAACACTTCATGTCCCTTCAAAATAGTTCACCCTTTAACTTCATTGTATGAATCTATTATCTATTAATTAATGTATTCATTTCTATTAATTCATCTATTAATGCCAAGATAAAGTGATATTTCTTTATTTCTGCTGTAGATTTAAGATCATAAGGTAGTCCCAACAAAGATAGTGTTTTTTTGTCTTATGAATGAACTGCTGTTACTGTAAATGCTTAGCTAAATCCTAGCTACCTACTTAACCATTGGTAATCTGAGCATTTTAGGTGTCATTTCAGAATGAGGGGTGCTGTAGCTCTGCTGTTGTTGCTATCCTGTCTGTCGAGGGCATGGGCTCAGGAAAGGAGGAGAGAAGAGGTGTCAGAGAATTACATCACTCAACAGTGACAGTGAAGAGGTACAGAGAATGGTGAGAGTTTCAGATTAAGAGCCAAAGGCCTGAGGCTACACAAACAACCCACATATGACTGGCCAGGCCACCACACACACACTTGCAGTATACTTGTCTCACTGCCTGTATCCCCTACCTGCCACTTACTTACTCACACACACCTAACATTTCGGGAAGATCTAGGCCTGTATTCACAAAGTTTCTCAGAGTAGCATTGATTATCTAGGATTACTAATCAGGTTCCCCTTGTCCATTTAATCAGCAGATGAATAGAGGGGCGAGACCCAACACAGCTGCTATTTCAGCACTGTTCAGCACTGAGTACCGGTTGCCTGATTGAGTTACCATTATAGGAAAAGGCCCATTTAACAAATTATTGTGTAGATTATTTCTCTTTCTATTGAATTGTTGTGTCCATGTTTGACATTTTATTATAGGGAACAACATGGAACGTAGCCTATACAGTGCATTCGGAAAGTATTTAGAACCCTTCCCTTTTCCACATTTTGTTACGTTACAGCCTTATTCTAAAATCTACACTTAATACCCCATAATGACGAAGAGAAAACAGAAATACCTTATTTACATAAGTATTTTTGCTATGAGACTCGAAATTGAGCTCAGGTGAATCCTGTTTCCATTGATAATTCTTGAGATGTTGTTTCTACAACTTGATTGGAGTCAACCTGGGGTAAATTCAATTGATTGGACATGATTTGGAAATGCACACACCGGTCAATATAAGGTCCCACAGTTGACAGTCCATGTCAGAGCAAAAACCAAGCCATGAGGTCGAGTGAATTCTCAGTAGAGCTCCGAGACAGGATTATGTCGAGGCACAGATCTGGGGAAGAGTACCAAAACATTTTTGCAGCATTGAAGGTCCCCAAGAACACAGTGGCCTCCATCATTCTTAAATGGAAGAAGTTTGGAACAACCAAGGCTCTTCCTAGAGCTGGTCGCCCGGCCAAACTGAGCAATCGGGGAAGAAGGGCCATGGTCAGGGAGGTGACCAAGAACCAAATGGTCACTCTGACAGATCTCCAGAGATTCTCTGTGGAGGTGGAAGAACCTTCCAATCAGGCCTTTATGGTAGAGTGGCCAGATGAAAGTCACTCCTCAGTAAAAGACACATGTCAGCCCACTTGGAGTTTTCCAAAAGGCACCTAAAGGACTCTCAGACCATGAGAAACAAGATTCTCTGGTCTGAAACCAAGATTGAACTCCTTGGACTGAATGCCAAGCATCACGTTTGGAGGTAACCTGGCACAATCCCTACGGTGAAGCATGGTGGTGGCAGCATCATGCAGTGGGGATGTTTTTCAGCGGCAGGGACTGGGAGACTAGTCAGGATCGGGGGTAAGATGAACAGAGCAAAGTACAGAGAGATCCTTGGTGAAAACCTGCTCCAGAACTTCCAGAAAAGGGATGGGCAACTCTCATCCTTTGGGGCTGGAGTGGTGTCACACTTTTCCCCCATCCCTAGCAAACACAGTTCGAGATCATGCAATCAATTTAAATCAAATCAAATTTTATTCATCACATGCGCCAAATACAACAGTGAAATGCTTACTTACAAGCCCTTAACCAGCAATGCAGTTTTAAGAAAATCCTTCCCCCAAAAAGTAAGAGATAACAATAACAAATAATTAAAGAGCAGCAGTAAATAACAATAGCGAGTCTATATACAGGAGGTACCGGTACAGAGTCAATGTCAATGTGCGTGGGTACCTGTGTCTAGGTAATTGATTTAATATGTCCTGTGGCCTACAGCAGGTCAGCCACCAGGGGGAGACTCGTTGAGGCCTGGTAACAGATGGAGTATACATCACAAGGCGGTGGCTCCATCTGCTGGACGTGCCAGGTCTCGACGGGCTCTCCTGACAGGACTAACTGGGGCTGATTGGAAGCTGGTGAGTAATCAAGGCAGCACACAGAGAGAGGACTAGGGGAAGTGAGGGGACTTCTATGTGGTTGGATACGGTTACCCGAGCTAAGCCGAGGGATTTGAGTTTGTGTGCTCAACAGATTACAGGAAGATCCGGAGCCCAGGAGAAGGTATCCCGAGAGGGTCTCATGGGGGAGACCTTTTCTTTTTGATTTATTATTTAATAAACACCCTTGAAACTGAGCTCTGTCCGTGTCTGATCTATGTAAACGTCTTGACCAAACCCCCTGGTCTTGCCACAAGTGGTGGAGAATGCGAGCACTCTGATAACATGGTCAGATCAGGGTTGACGTTTACACAGTATCAGCATGGACGAGTTGATAGCTCAGTTCGTCCGGGCCCAACAAGCACAACAGGTGGATCAGGAACGAATGCTGGAAGGAACAATGACTACAAAACGTCCGCCTCGTTGAGGAAGTCAGGATGCTGCAAGGAGGAGCATCTCCTGGATCACATCCCAACCAGTTTTTAATCAAGCTAACGGAAGACGATGACCTCTGTACATTTGAACGGACAGCACTACGGGAAGGATGGCCAAGGCCGTAGTGGGCAAGTCTGCTGGCCCCGTTCCTCTCTGGGTAGGCCCAAAAGGCGTTTTGGGATCTGAACGACGAACAGGCGGATAACTACGATGGACTCGAACAGGAGATCATCAGCCGCTATGGGTACAGCCTGGCCCATCGGGCTCAACGGTTCCATGACTGGAGGTTCGTACCCGACCTCTCACCCTGAGCACAGATGAGCGACCTAGTGCGCGTCACCAGGGAATGGCTCCTCACCGACGTATCCATCCTCGACAAAGTGGTCCTGGATCGCTTCTTACGGGCGCTACCCCAGCGAGGTAATGCACACCCCAGACCTTGGAAGGCCTCCTGGAAGCAGTGGAGATGCAGAAGAACACTCAGTCACTGCTGAGTGGGAGCCGGGACGAGTCGGCGACCCGTCCGTAGGGACGGAAGGACAGCCCCACAGTAGTGTACCCGAACCGACAGTCGGCAGGGCCAAAGGACCGCAAACCTGTGGAGAGACGGCGGGGGTATGGCTGACCCGTCACCGACGACCCCAGGTAGAGGGAGACCAAAGGAGGTGTTTTCAGTGTGGTGCCCGGGGGCACATTTGCTGGAATTGCCCGGCTCGAGAGGAATCGACGCCATCAGCTAGCCCCGGAGGCGAGGTTGGTCACGCCGTGAACTATGTCACCTCCTGTTGGGCACACCACGAGTCAACTGCACCCATGGTCCCGGTGAAGGTTGACGGACACGACACGGAAGCACAATTAGACTCCGGATGCATGGTTACGGGGTAGGGGTAGGGAGATGTCCATTTCTGTCTCGTCTGTAACACAACAGTAAGTTAGACACCAATACACAATATTGGTTTCAATAAATTAACTAAAGTTAGCTAGCTAGGGATAAAATTATTGTGACTAAAACTAGATCAAATCTGTCCAGTTTCAAGTACAATATTTAAAATAATATAATTTCATTTTCTATATATTTTCAATTCATCATTTCATACATTTTACTGTGGGCTGCCACTCAAAACAAAAATTATAATTCAACAATAATAATCTTTGCAGGTCAAGGATTGTCTTCACTTTCAAGAATGCCTGAATTGCTTTACATTGCAATTTCATGTTTCCCCATCAAATTGTTTCAGATCTAGGCACGGACCATGGTGATAAGTAGTGTCATGTAATCGTCTAATAAAGTGAGAGAGACTTTGTCATTTCTTCAAACAATCAACCTTTCTTTGACATGGATTCATTATTGCAATAATGGAGCTGGTCAACGACCCAGACCCAGCCGTAGGTGATTCATTAAGAGCCCAATGATTCTGAGTTGGGGCTTGCCTTATATAGCCCAACCTTGTTACATTTCCTTAATCCACCACAACTGTCTCAATGTGTCAATCCAACAGATATCTACTGAATGAGGTGGACAAATATTTGGAGTCCTCTGTGTTCTTCAGCGAGTACTAAGAACTGTTTGTTCTTAGAATAGAGGATAAGGAGAGACTTCGTTCGGAACAGAGAGACCTAATTTTCAATATGACCTTTCTATTGCATTTCTAAGAGGATGGTCTCTCAAAAAGAAGATTGGATTTCCTCCTACCATATCTATTGTGTTATAGTCTCCTACATTATTTTAACATTTCTACAAACTTCAATGTTTTCTTCCCAATTGTACCAATTATATGCATATCCAGGCTTCAGGGCCTGCCCTACAGGCAATTTACTTTGGGCATCTCATACCTACAAAAATAAGAAATAAAAGTAACACATGGGGCCAACCACTGCAATTCCCATGGCTTCCATATGGTGTCAGCAGTCTATGTTAAAGGTTTCAGGCTTGTAACTTCAAAAACGAATAAGAAATAACAGTTTCAGTAGAGGGACACAGTCTTGGAAATTTGTGTTTGCACGCGCCATGAAGACATTACGCACCTGCTAAAATCGGTTTCCTATTGAACATACTTCTTTCCAAAAGAAATATTATAATTTGATTACATTTTAGAGCATCTGAGGAGTAAATAGAAGTGTATTTTGACTTGTTGAAACAAAGTTTAGGGATAGATTTTCGGATTATTTTCTCTGCAAGTTGAACGAGTGGATTACTCAAATCGATGGTGCAAACTAAACAGACTTTTTGGGATATAAAGTATTTTATCTAACAAAACGACACTACATGTTATAGCTGGGACCCTTTGGATGACAAATCAGAAGAAGATTTTCAAAAAGTAAGTGAATATTTAATCATTATATGTGAATGTATGAAACCTGTGCCGGTGGAAAAATATTTTGATGTGAGACGCCATCCTCAAACAATTGCTTGGCATGTTTTCGCTGTAATGGCTACTTTAAATTGGGCAGTGCAGTTAGATCAACAAGATTTTAAGCTTTCAGCCAATATAAGACTATAATATATAGAATATATATGTACATAAATGTTTAAAATCCATCATATTTATTATTATTTATTTGAATTGCGCGCCCTCCAGTTTCACCGGAAGTTGTCCCGCTAGCGGGACACCGATCCTTAAGAAGTTTTAAAGGCTTGCAAGTAAGTATTTCACTGTAAGGTATTTCACACCTGTTGTATTCGGCTCATGTGACAAATAACATTAGATTATTTTTATTTTTTTCCCAAAATGGATGATGTTGAGAGATAGATGGGAGAGGTTGAATGGAGCTGAAGGGTGGGACTAATAGCAAGATAAAACATGTAAAACATACGGGGTCTGTCAAATGCTCTCCATCCAACCTCACTGAGCTCGAGCTGTTTTGCAAGGACGAATGGGAAAAAATTTCAGTCTCTCGATGTGCAAAACTGATAGAGACATACCCCAAGCGACTTACAGCTGTAATCGCAGCAAAAGGTGGCGCTACAAAGTATTAACTTAAGGGGGCTGAATAATTTTGCACGCCTAATTTTTCAGTTTTTGATTTGTTAAAAACGTTTGAAATATCCAATAAATGTCGTTCCACTTCATGATTGTGTCCCACTTGTTGTTGATTCTTCACAAAAAAATACAGTTTTATATCTTTATGTTTGAAGCCTGAAATGTGGCAAAAGGTCGCAAAGTTCAAGGGGGCCGAATACTTTCGCAAGGCACTGTATATAGTGGAGGGAGAAGGGCGTGTTTCACAGTCTACAGCCCATGTCTCTTCACAGGGGCGGGTCACTGATTAAGCAGAGCCCTAACCTTATGAAAACCCAAATCTCTCATTTGGAAGCTAAAATTACATTTAATCTTTTCACCAATAATTTTATATTCAAACATTTAAATTGAACAACAATTCCATGTGAATCCGATAACTCTGATGTGTAGACTTTCCACTGTAGAGTTTATGTCCTCCTATCATTGAGGAGAATGTCTCAGATGACAACCGAACTGACATCTTATTCATTAAGTACCACCGCATATGTTCAATTGGTCGGGATTACCAGAATATAGTTAATTTCCCCCCACCTTCTGATGTTCCCAGAATCTCTATGTTAACCAAGGGGTTTTCAAATTTCACATCAGTAGGGTAGAGAGAGGAAAAAGGGGGGAAGAGGTATTTATGACTGTCATAAACCTTCCCCCAGGCCAACGTCATGACACCTCTATGGGACTCCCAGATGGGATGCAGCCTGGAATTAAATGTTCAAATATGTTGGAATGATGAGTTGCAGGTAGCATGTGTAACATATGTTAATCGTACTCTCCTTGTGTTGTGTTTTGTCCAAATAAATCACCCCAGCCAGTGGTCCCAGTTGAGCATTATTTATCATCTGTTGTTAAATAGGAAACAGCACTTTAGTTGTGCAGGGCTTAATGTGTTAATGGCGGTCGATGGTAAAATGTGTAGCATGAAAACAACTGTGTTAGCAGTGAGCTTATGTGACCATTACATCGGTGCATGCTAGCTAACACACTTATATACAGCAATCATATACCAAAGCACATACCAGAAAGCCCCTCAATCCCTAACAGGTGCCATATACCCACACATGTATAAATCAGCTATGTAAAGCAAATTTGTACACATTGTAAAATAGAAAATAGTTTTCAGAACGTGACCTAACCCTTGCATCACATTTTCATACTGGGGAGACCTAACATTCGCAATCTCCCCCTATCTGCAAGCGGGGCCAATAACAACACGCCTTATTGTCATCGGAATTGAACCAACCAATAAGAATGCTTGAACATTACATACACCTTTCTTTAGAGGCAAGTGGAAACATAACCAACCCTGTTAAACATGCATGCTCTGCACTTTATTTGGCTAGTAGGCAAATAGGCCTCTACATTAGGGTATAATGACTCTATGGCTGCATTCCTCCAGAAGGGCTGAGGGGTGCTGCATGGAGATCACAAGCTCTTCAACTGGGGCTCCTGAGTGGCACCGTGGTCTAAGGCACTGCATATCAGTGCAGTCCCTGGTTCAAATCCAGGCTATATCATATCTTGCCGTGATAGGGAATCCCATAGGGCGGTACACAATTGGCCCAGCATTACCAGGGTATGCTATCATTGTAAATAAGAATATGTTCTTAACTGACTTGTCTACTTAAATAAAGGTCAAATAGAAATAGGCTTATGCCAGACTTGGCCTATGTTTAACCCCTCCCTTGTTCCCCTCCCAAAGTCCATATGTTCATGAACTGATTCATATAAACTATTTTAAATTCTTATTAACCCCTCCTACAGAATATGCGTTGACAAGATTTAGAGTTATTAAATACATTTTAAAAAAATGAGTGGCTAAGACTGCAGTGAAAATACGTAATTCATAGATTCATCTATTTATATTATTCTGTTTCATTATTACTGGTAGATACTACTGGTTATGATTGCAGACAAATCGTAGAGAATGGGATGGTGCAATATTGATAGTCATGTTTTGATAAGGTGCATGCATGGGGATGTACACATCACCCAGACATATGCCCATGCTATAGTGATACATCAAATGACTGAAACGTCACTGTTTTAGGCATAATACAGCCTAGTGCTATCTAGACTTAAACTGGCAAACAAATCCATTACACGATCTACCTAAATGTGAAGTAAACTCAACTGACGAGTAATAGAGAATGGAGACTTTTAACTTGAAAACGTCCAAGATATCTCTTTCCGGTTTCCCTGACTTCCGTTTTTTTATGCTGCGTTATGCTTGTTTGCATAGCACTCCTCACAAGCTGTTTTGGTGTACGTTTTTTTGTGTTGTTGGTGAGATGAAACTGCCAAAACTCTGAAAGGTATTTTTGTAGGTCAGAATTGCAAGACAAGATTTGTTCAAGTCCAAAATGTTAGTCCATAATCGTAACATGATGTTTGTATGTTCAGATTAAATTTCACGTTTACGTTCCATGCATGGCTTTTCTTACAATCTTAATAATTTACGTGTGGATTTTCTTACGATCCTAACGATACGTGCGTTCAACCTTTTGGCAGCTATCTGGCTCCATGAAAAAGTATCTGGAGAAATTCACAAACGAAGATGGCGGTGCAAGAGACAGCTGCCCAACTCTCCATGGCTCTGAAGGTTCAAGAATATCCCACTTTGAAGGTTTGAAATTGCTTATTTGAACGAATATCGAGACGAACCGATTATGATGCAGGCACAAGCTTCAGATTTGTCAAACTAGGCACTAATTTCGATTATTTGGATGACTAGCTAACGTTAGCTAGCGACGCCTGGGGGCAAGTTTGTTAAACAACGGCTGATGTCAGATGGTGAAGATTAATGCGAGAACAGATTTGATGGTGTGGTCAGATACACCACATCTCAAGCTATTAGTTGATAACCTCCAATCGTCTCAATAATTGACTATTTACTAACTTTGTTATCTAAACAGATAATTTCGTAGGCATTACTTTTGCTAGCCAGCCAGTTTAATCAGCTATGTTGATACCTAGCTAGGCTAACTAGCAAACTTTAACTAACTAACGTTAGCTGGTTCTCCGTCGATATTCTTCTGTGGTGTGGGAAGCCAACTATTCATAGCTAACTACTTTCTAGCTTACATTTATTTAACTACGTTAGTTAGATACCTAGCTAATAGAGACATGTAACGTTAGCTATTCACGTTTGTTTCCAAATTCACCATCGCTTGTGAAATCAACATGGCATGAAGAGTCGTCACCAGCTGCGAGGTAGTTAGCTCTCTAGTAAATCCAAAGCAACATGATGCATACTAGTCAGTTGATCGTTTGGAGCTGTATAATTATGCTCTGTACGTGACTAGTAGCTATAGCAAGATTGCGCTAGCTAGATAGCGCTTTTTCCCTATCGAGCTATGTCCTCAGGGTTACTACTCAATATGGCTGAGAAGATTCAGTCTGCAGCCATATCACACTGCGACACTATTGGTCTGTGGCTGCTGCCATATACGGCTAATGTTTTGCTTTGTTAGTGGCCATTTTACCAGAATAGTTATTTAATTCATTAAGGGTTGCAAGAGTAGTTGTATGCCATTTGAGTAGTTATGTTAGCATAATTAGACGGTTATGTAAGATTGCTGTTCTGTGTTGATGCCTTAGTGATTGGTTGGAAAGTGTCATATATTGGTGGATATTTCTCAACAAGTTGTGTCAAATAATTGGAAACTTCAGCCAAAGAATGATTATTAGATAGTCAGAATGTACTACCGAAGCCTCTTAGGTTTTGCATTGTTAATTTGTACAGGTACCATATGAAACTCTGAACAAGCGCTTCAGAGCTGCACAGAAGAACATTGACCGGGAGACGAGTCACGTAACCATGGTGGTGGCAGAGCTGGAGAAGACCCTCAGCAGTTTCCCAGTGGTGGATTCTGTGGTGTCCCTTCTGGATGGGGTGGTGGAGAAGCTCAGTGCCCTGAAGAGAAAGGTAGGTTCACCCAGTTGTTCTCAGAACAATTAGCATTGGAATATTGCTGTGCATTTTTTTTAATGGTATTCCTCCTCCAACCCCAGATAGCTTAGCTACTGCTATTTCAGGGAGAATTTCTGAAAATAAGCCACCTTTACATGTTTTCAAATCCAAACACTTGTCAAATATTGTATTTCTATTGAGCGATTTCCAAGACAGAATAATGATTCATCATCATGAAACTTAGTAGAAAAATATAGCAGTAAAATACAATACAAAGAGAGAGTGCATGTTGTAAGTATACAAAATCTAAATGGTGGATGTTGTGTAGGCTGCTGAGTCCATCCAGGCTGAGGATGAGAGTGCTAAGCTGTGTAAGCGGAGGATTGAACACCTGAAGGAACACAGCAGCGACCAACCAGCAGGCGTCAACGTCTGGAAGAAGAAACGAATGGACCGCATGATGGTAGAACACTTGCTGCGGTGTGGCTATTACAACACAGCGGTCAAACTGGCACGGCAAAGTGGCATTGAGGTGCATCCCACTTCTTTCTGTCAACATGTCATCTTATATACATGGATGCTACAATCGAGTTCCTTATTCCTTACAGAAAGCGACTTCTGTGGTATCTCAAATTGCTTGTAGAGCTCCTAGTATTTCAATTGCTTAGAGAACTACGTGTGCTGTCTCTATTTGACATAACCCCGCTTTCCCCCTGTTCTCCAGGATCTGGTCAACATTGAGATGTTCCTCACAGCCAAAGAGGTGGAGGAGTCACTGGAGCGACAGGAAACAGCCACCTGTTTGGCCTGGTGCCATGACAACAAGTCACGCCTCCGCAAGATGAAGGTGAGCCATGTCTGTTAGTAGATCACAATGGCAGTGTCTCATACATTACGTTATATATGAACTCATTGATGGTTTTCCTTCCAGAGCTGCTTGGAGTTTAGCCTGCGAATCCAGGAGTTTATCGAGCTCATTCGACAGAACAAGCGCATGGACGCTGTCAGGTAGGAATCTGTTTAAACTGCCATAGCACATCCTATATTAAAATATTCAGGTTAATGTTGAAACATATATTCATAGTTGAAATGAGAACAATCATGAACCATGTTTCTCATAGACATGCGCGGAAGCACTTCAGCCAAGCGGAGGGGGGTCAGCTGGACGAAGTGCGGCAGGTTATGGGCATGCTGGCGTTCCCCTCAGACACCCATATCTCCCCTTATAAGGTAGTAGTGATCTCTAGTGTGTATGCACTCGCATATGCCTCCTTTGTAGGGTTGGGTTAAATGCGGAAGACACATTTCAGTTGAATGCATTCAGTTGTACAACTGACTAGGTATCCCCCTTCCTTGCAAGCACAATTCGATACGCATCTAGATACATGGACTCCGATATAGGAATTCTACTTTTAATTTGAAAATATTGCACTAACAATTGTTGCATGAACACATTAATTTTTCAAACTAAATTAATATGTTATGCTCAGGAGCTGAGCTGGGTCTGTCTGAGCTGACTTCTCTGAGCTGTGTGTGTGTGTGTGAACATGATGTAGTGTGTGAGCTGAGCCATAGAGCAGATTGAGCATCTACCACTATCAGATTGGGGTGTGGGGGGGTGCAACTAGTGTGCTCGCGTGCTCTCTAAAAGGACGTTCGTATGAAAAGAAAGAGGAGGAAAAGCGGCATTATTACCCCGGTACAGTAGAGGGAGATGAGCTGGTAATAGCCATCTACAGCCAAACAAGGAAGACACGTGCTGGAGAATAAGAGTACACAGAGAGACAATTGACTGGAGTTGTGCAAATTCCCCGGGATCTAGATTTTCTGTACCAAGCAACACATGACAGGCGAGATACGGAGACTGAGAAGATGCTCGCTACATGTTCACAATTGTGGACGTAGGGGTATATGGCCGAGAGAAGTATGGTGAGTGTTTCAAGAGTTCATTTGGGTCCAAACTGCTGCAGAAGACCCTCGATTTTTCCACTGCAAGCTATCCTGCCAGGTACCACAACGCCAAGTCCTTGTGTTTTCCTGGGAGATAACTTCCCCCTACATGAGAACTGCATGCACCCTTATTCAGGTATGTTGATAATAGCATGTGGAGACAGTTTCACTTTTTCTGTTTCTAATTTCCCTTGTTAACGATTACTTGTATTCACCTCTATATGAGAAATGCCATTTTTATCAAGGCGTTTGGAGTATGGTTTCTGGAAAATGGGGTGGTGTTTTTGTTTACCATATGTATATTATATCTGACATATATTCTCTTGTTACCACTCACTCACAGGTGTCCGTCTCAATGAACTTGAGGGTACCTGGAACTATCGCCACTCTGTCGGAGAGTCAGATAATGCGTGCGGGATCATGGCTGCAAGGATGAAGATTCTTGGTCACCTAATCAATCGGGTTTATCCCTGAAAACGCTAAGGGCTTGTGTTGCCCTCCTGAACTACCTGTCCTCCACAGATTAAGCTCATGAGCCAAACGCAAGAATCGTGGCGCCCTCTTTTGTTGACACCCCCTCCCTTCTTGCAACTACCAACCTGGAGAGTGGAAGAGGGTTGTCCCCTGACACAACCATCTCCAAGAGCCAGTGTGACAGGCTTGCAAGTTAAACAAGTGGGAAGCTCTTCCATAGCAGGAAGACATGGTTAGGAGAGGACAACTTAACCCAAGACCATCAATGATGTATAAAAGATCGTTGATCTTCTCACATACACACCCCTTGATGGATGCATAGACTCAGTTATTTGTGTGCACTGTGAACCAAAGTACTTTGAACAAGCTTATGATTTTCTTTCTTTCTCAGATAAAATGATATTTGTTAAAGTTATAAAGATCTTTAGTTAGTTGGCTTGTTTTTTCTGCTGCTAGGCTAGCTAGCCACTAGCCAGCTAAGTAGCTGACACTAGCTTTTGTTAGCAAAACATGGCAACTCTACTTGTCGACTACAATAGAAAATACAACCTAGCTCATTCTTTTGTGAAGACTGCATTTTGCTTTCAGTCTTCACATGCTTCACGTGCCAAACAAGCAGGCAGCATCTCCACTGCGATCCTTGTTTCTTTGCCTTGAACTTATTGTGAACCCTACTCCTCTTTTTCGAATAAGTGGTTGGGTCGGAACCGTGCATGCTCCGAAATCTACCTACCTACCTCATCCCCATACTGACCCAGGAAAATACATTAGTTGTCCCTCAATTAATAAAGCCTATGACTTAATATTGCGAAATTCAATTTACAAACATCTGAAGGTGCTGCATCTCCCGCACTGTGAGCACAGTTATCTGAGTTGTGGGTCAATGTCATGCGCAGTTACATGAATAAAAGTTTGATAGGCTGAAGGAGAGAATGCATAAATTCAGTCAGAAAAGATTCAAGTTATTTTCGTAATAAGACAGAATCTTACCGATGCATGCTTAATTTGGATCGGGACCGATCCGTATCTGTGAATCGTTAAATCCCTACTTTGTGCATGTCAAAATACTGTAGACCTATGATCTGTATACATCTGGCACTTCTTTGGACACTGTTAATAAACCTCCAAACTAGCTTGAATGCCATACAACATTCCTTCCGTGGCCTCCAACTGCTTTTAAACGCTAGTAAAACTAAATGCATGCTCTTCAACCGATTGCTGCCCGACGAGCATCACTACTCTGGAACGTTCTGACTTAGAATATGTGGACAACTACAAATACCTAGGTGTCTGGTTAGACTGTAAACTCTCATTCCAGACTCGCATTAAGCATCTCCAATCAAAAATTAAATCTAGAATTGCCATCCTATTCTGCAACAAAGCCCCCTTCACTCATGCTGCCAATCATACCCTCGTAAAACTGACTATCCTACCGATCTTGAATTAACTTTGGTGATGTCATTTACAAAATAGCCTTCAACACTCTACTCATCAAACAGGATGTAGTCTATCACAGTGCCATCCATTTTGTCACCAAAGCCCCATATACTACCCAGCACCTGCGACCTGTATGCTCTCGTTGGCTGGCCCTCGCTATATATTCGTCGCCAAACCCACTGGCTCCAGGTCATCTATAAGTCTTTGCTAGGTAAAGCCCCACCATATCTCAGCTCACTGGTCACCATAGCAACAGACACCTGTAGCACGCGCTCCAGCAGGTATATTTCACTGGTCATCCCCAAGACCAACACCTGCTTTGGCCACCTTTCTTTCCAGTTCTCTGCTGCCAATGACTGGAACGAATTGCAAAAATCACTGAAGCTGGAGACATATCTCCCTCTCTAACTTTAAGCATCAGCTGTCAGAACAGCTTACTGATCACTGTACCTGTACACAGCCTATCTGTAAATAGCACACCAAAATACCGCATCCCCATATTCTTATTTATCTTGTTGCTCTTTTGCACCCCAGTATCTCTACTTGCACATTATCATCTGCTCATCTATCACTCCAGTGTTAATGCTAAATTGTAATTACTTCACCACTATGGCTTATTTATTGCCTTTACATCCCTAATCTTCTACATTTGCACACACTGTACATAGATTTTTCTATTGGGTTATTGACTGTACGTTTATGTGAAACTTTGTTGTTTTTGTCGCACTGCTTTGCTTTATCTTGGCCAGGTCGCAGTTGTGAATGAGAACTTGTTCTCAACTTGCCTACCTGGTTAAATAAAGGTGGAATAAAAAAAAAAGGGTCTGATTATCTCTTTGTCAATCAACCTTCACAGGATCTCCTGGATCCAGCCCGCTGGAAAATGCTGATACAACAGTTCAGATACGACAACTACAGATTACATCAGCTGGGCAACAACTCTGTGTTTACCATCACACTCCAGGCCGGCTTGTCTGCTATCAAAACTCCGTATCCTTTCTGGTCACCGCTCTGTGCTCCTTAGTTTTGCTATTCCTGGTAGAAACATCATTTTTTATTTAATCAATCAATAAAATGTATTTATGAAGCTCTTTTTACATCAGCCGATGTCAAAGTGCTATACAGAAACCCAGCCTAAAACCCTAAACAGCAACGATGCAGATGTAGAAGCACGGTGGCTAGGAAAAACTCCCTAGAAAGGCCGGAACCTAGGAAGAAACCTAGAAAGGAACCAGGCTCTGAGGGGTGGCCAGTCCTCTTCTGGCTGTGCTGGGTGGAGATTATAATAGTACATGGCCAAGATGTTCAAACATTCATAGATGGCCAGCAGGGTCAAATAATAATAATCACAGTGGTTGTAGAGGGTGCAACATGTCAGCAGCTCAAGAGTAAATGGCAGTTGGCTTTTCATAGCCGAACATTCAGAGTTAGAGACAGCAGGTGTGGTAGAGAGTTGAAAACAGCAGGTCCGGGACAAGGTAGCACGTCCGGTGAACAGGTCAGGGTTCCATAGCCGCAGGCAGAACAGTTGAAACTGGAGCAGCAGCACGACCAGGTGGACTGGGGACAGCAAGGAGTCATCAGGCCAGGTAGTCCTGAGGCATGGTCCTAGGGCTCATGGCCTCTGAGGAGAGAAAGAGAGAGTGAGAGAATTAGAGGGAGCATACTTAAATTCACACTCACTGGATAAGACAGGAGAAATACTCCAGATATAACAGACTGACCCCGACACAAACTGCAGCATAATTACTGGAGGCTGAGACAGGAGGGGTCGGGAGACACTATGGCCCCGTCCGACTATACCCCCGGACAGGGCCAACCAGGCAGGATATATCCCCAACCACCTTGCCAAAGCACAGCCCCCACACCACTGGAGGGATATCTTCAACCACCAACTTACTACCCTGAGACAAGGCAGAGTATAGCCCACGAAGATCTCCCCCACGGTACGAAGCCAAGGGGGGCGCCAACTCGAACAGGAAGATCACGTCAGAGACTCAACCCACTCAAGTGACACACCCCTCCTAGGGACGGCATGGAAGAGCACCAGTAAGCCAGTGACTCAGCCCCCGTAATAGGGTTAGAGGCAGAGAATCCCAGTGTAGAGAGGGAAACCGGCCAGGCGGAGACAGCAAGGGTGGTTCGTCGCACCCGGGCCTTTCCGTTCACCTTCACACCCCTAGGCCAGACTACACTCAATCATATGACCAACTGAAGAGATGAGTCTTCAATAAAGACTTAAAGGTCGAGACCGAGTCTGCGTCTCTCACGTGAATAGGTAGACCATTCCATAAAAATGGAGCTCTACAGGTGAAAGCCCTGCCTCCAGCTGTTTGCTTAGAAATTCTAGGAACAATTAGAAGGCCTGCATTTTGTGACTATAGCGTATGTAAAGCTGTATGTATGGCAGGACCAAATCAAAAAGATAGATAGGAGCAATCCCATGTAGTGCTTTGCAGGTTAGCAGTTAAACCTAGAAATCAGCCCTAGCCTTAACAGTTAGCCAGTGTAGAGAGGCTAGCACTGGAGTAATATAATACATTTTTTTTGTTCTAGTCAAGATTATTGCTTCTGTGTTTAGAACTAAATTAAGTTTATTTAGTGCTTTATCCAGGTAGTTGGAAAGTAGATATTTGCAGTAGTCTAATCTAGAAGTGACAAAAGCATGGATACATTTTTGGACATAAAGTTTCTGATTTTTGCAATGTTACGTAGATGGAAAAAAGCTGTCCTTGAAACAGTCTTGATATGTTCGTCAAAAGAGAGATCAGGGTCCAGAGTAACGCCGAGGTCCTTCACAGTTTTATTTGAGACGACTGTACAACCATCAAGATTAATTGTCAGATCCAACATAATATATATTTGTTTCTTGGGACCTAGAACAAGCATCTCTGTTTTGTCCGAGTTTAAAAGTAAAACATTTGCCGCTATCCACTTCCTTATGTCCGAAACACTGGCTTCCACGGAGGGCTATTTTGGGGCTTCACCATGTTTCATCGAAATGTACCGTTCGCATAGAAGTGAAAGTTAACATTGTCTTTCGGAATGACATCACCAAGAGGTAAACTATATAGTGAAAACAATAGAGGTCCTAAAACGGAACCTTGAGGAACACCCGAAATTTACAAATTTGAGTTTCCAATCTCTTCAAAAGAATGTGGTGATTGATGGTATCTAAAGCAGCACTACGGTCTAGGAGCACGGGGACAGATGCAGAGCCTTGGTCTGACGCCATTAAAGGTTAATTTACCACCTTCACGAGTGCAGTCTCAGTGCTATGATGGGGTCTAAAACGAAGCGTTTCGTATACCGAAGCGTTTCGCATACATTGTTTGTCTTCAGGAAGGCAGCGCAACAGCTTTTTCAAAATGTTTTGAGAGGAATGGCAGATTTGATATAGGATAATAGTTTTTTATATTTTCTGGGTCAAGGTTTGGCTTTTTCAGGAGAGGCTTTATTACTGCCACTTTTAGTGAGTTTGGTACACATCCGGTGGATAGAGAGACGTTTATTATGTTCAACATAGGAGGGACAAGCACAGGAAGCAGCTCTTTCATTGGTTTAGTTGGAGTAGGTTCCAGTATGCACCTTGAAGGTGTAGAGGCCATTACTATTTTCATCAATGTGTCAAGAGATATAGTATTAAAAACCTTGAGTGTCTCCCTTGATCCTAGGTCCTGGCAGTGTTGTGCAGACTCAGGACAACTGAGCTTTGGAGAAATACGCAGATTTAAAGAGGAGTCTGTAATTTGATCTTTTCATCAAAGAAGTTCATGATTTTATCACTGCTGAAATGAAAGCCATCCTCTCCTGGGGAATGCTGCGTTTTAGTTAGCAATGTAGGATTGTTCTTATTCTCCTCAATTAAGTTGGAAAAATAGGATGATCGAGCAGCAGTGAGGGCTCTTCGATACTGCACAGTACTGTCTTTCCAAGCGAATCGGAAAGATTTCCAGTTTGGTGTAGCGCCATTTCCTTTCCAAATTTCTGGAAGCTGGCTTCAGGGTTCGGGAATTTTTGGTGTACCAGGGAGCTAGGTTCTTATGACAAATGTTTTTTGTTTTTAGAGGTGCGACTGCATCTAGAGTAATACTCAAGGTTAAATTAAATTCCTCAGTTAGGTGGTTAACTGATTGTTGTATTCTGACTTCCTTGGGTAGGGAGTCTGGAAGGGCATCTAGGAATCTTTGGGTTGTCAGAGAATTTATAACACAGCTTTTGATGAGCCTTGGTTGGGGTCTGAGCAGATTATTTGTTGCGATTGCAAACGTAATAAAATGGTGGTCCGATAGTCCAGGATTACGAGGAAAAACATTAAGATCCACTATTTATTCCACGGGACAAAACACGATCTAGAGTATGACTGTGGCGCTGAGTAGGTCCGGAGACATGTTGAACAAAACCCACCCAGTCGATGATGTCTCCGAAAGCCTTTTGGAGTGGGTCTGTGGACTTTGACATGTGAATATTAAAGTCTCCAAAAATGTGAATATTATCTGCCATGACTACAAAGTCCGATAGGAATTCAGGGAACTCAGTGAGGAACGCTGTATATGGTCCAGGAGGCCTGTAAACAGTAGCTATAAAAAGTGATTGAGTAGGCTGCATAGATTTCATGACTAGAAGATCAAAAGACGAAAACTTTTTTTTGTAAATTGAAATTTGGTATCGTAAATGTTAGCAACACCTTCGCCTTTGCAAATGCGTGGGGCATATGGTCACTAGTGTAACCAGGAGGAGAGTCCTCATTTATCACAGTAAATTCATCATGCTTAAGCCATGTTTCAGTCAGGCCAATCATGATTAAGATTATGATCAGTGATTATTTCATTGACTAACTGCCTTGGAAGTGTGGGATCTAACATTAAGTAGCCCTATTTTGAGATGTGAGGTATCACAATCTCTTTCAATAATGACAGGAATGGAGGAGGTCTTTATTCCAGTGAGATTGCTAAAGCGATCACTGCCATGTTTAGTTTTGCCCAACCTAGATCGAGGCACGGACACGGTCTCAATGGAGATAGCTGAGCTGACTACACTGACTGCTAGTGGCAGAATCCACTAAGCTGGCAGGCTGTCTATCAGCTAGAGGAGTTGGAGCCCTGTCTATTTTCATAGATAAGATGAGAGCACCCCTCCAGCTAGGATGGAGTCTGTCACTCCTCAGCAGGCCAGGCTTGGTCCTGTTTGTGGGTGAGTCCCACAAAGAGGGCCAATTATCTACAAATTCTATCTTTTGGGATGGGGCCAGAGACAATTACTCGATGCCGACATCTTTCTAGCTGATTTACGTGCTGAGGCTGGCTATGTTGTGCTTGGTGACCTCTGACTGTTTCATCCTAACATCGTTGGTGCTGACGTGGATAACAATATCCCTCTACACTCGCCAATTTTAGCTTTAGCCAGCACCATCTTCAGATTAGCCTTAATGTCAGTAGCCCTGCCCCCCTGGTAAACAGTGTATGATCGCTGGATGATTTTTTAAAGTCTAATACTGCGGGTAATGGAGTTGCCAATGACTAGGGTTTTCAATTTGTCAGAGCTAATGCTGGGAGGCTTCGGCATCTCAGACCCCATAACGGGTGGAAGAGGGAGCAGAGAAGGCTCAGCCTCTGACTCCGACTTGTTGCTTAATGGGGAGAACCGGTTGAAAGTTTCTGCCGGCTGAATGAGCGACACCGGTTGAGCATTCCTACAACATTTCCTTCCAGAAGCCATGAGAAAATTGTCCGGTTGCGGGGGACTGTGCGAGGGGATTTATACTACTATCTGTACTTATTTGTGGCTCAGACTCTGTTTCATCCTTTCCTACACTTAAATTACCCTTGCCTAACGATTGCGTCTGAAGCTGGGCTTGCAGCACGGCTGTCCTCACCATAAGGCGATTGTTCCTGTATATTATGAGTACAGCAACTGCAATTAGAAGGCATAATGTTAACATTACTACTTATTTTCGGCTGGTGGAGGTCCTGTAGAACCATGTCCAGATAAAGCGTCCGGGGTGAAAAAGTTGAATGAAACAAGTCAAGCGAGGGGAAAAAAATAATCATTTTAAAACGGTAATTAAACTGTAAAAACCGTCAAGTTGGCAGGTAGCAAAGTAACGCTAGCAACCAAACGCACAGCAGCACGTAAACAAGTCCACAGGTTATTTATTTGACTAGGTAATGCAGTTAACCTCTAGTGACACCCCATCCCGTGAACGGGACCGTTGTCATCATCTGACACTAATTAGCATAACACAACGGACATAAATATTACTAGAAAATATTCCTATTCATGAAAATCACAAGTGAAAAATATGGAGACACAGCCTTTTGTTAATCACCCTGTCATCTCAGATTTTCTAAATATGCTTTACAGCCAAAGCTAGACAAGCATTTGTGTAAGTTTATCGATAGCCTAGCATAGCATTTTGTCCAGCTAGCAGCAGGTAACTTGGTCACGGAAATCAGAAAAGCAATCAAATTAAATTGTTTACCTTTGATGAGCTTCGGATGTTTTCACTCACGAGACTCCCAGTTAGATAGCAAATTTTCCTTTTTTCCAAAAATATTATTTTTGTAGGCGAAATAGCTCCATCTGTTCTTCACGTTTGGCTGAGAAATCGCCCGGAAATTGCAGTCACGAAAACGGCGAAAAATATTCCAAATTAGCTCCATAATATCGACAGAAACATGGCAAACGTTGTTTATAATCAATCCTCAAGGTGTTTTTCAAATATCTGTTCGATAATATATCCATCGGGACAATTCGTTTTTCAGTAGGACCGATTGGAGTAATGGCTACCTCTGTATTTTACGCGAGAATCTCTCTGGGAGCATCAGGTGACCACTTGCGCAATGTTGCTGCCTACGGGTATTCTTCAACATCAATGCGTAAAACTACGTCACAATGCTGTAGACACCTTCGGGAATACGGAGAAAGAGTAATCTGGTTGATAGCCCAGTCACTGCTCAATAGGGACACATTGGAACGCAGCACTTTCAAAACACGAGGCACTTCCGGATTGGATTTTTCTCAGGCTTTCGCCTGCAACATCAGTTCTGTTATACTCACAGACAACATTTTTACAGTTTTGGAAACTTAAGAGTGTTTTCTATCCTAAACTGTCAATTATATGCATATTCTAGCATCTTGTCCTGACAAAGAATCCCGTTTACTACGGGAACGTTTTTTTTCCAAAAATGAAAATACCCCGTAGTCACAAAAGGTAAGAACAAATTCTTATTTAGAATGACGGCCTACACCGGCCAAACCTGGACGACGCTGGGCCAATTGTGCTCTGCCCTATGAGACTCCCAATCACGGCCGGTTGTGATAGAGCCTGGATTCGAATCAGGGTGTCTGTAGTGGCCTCAAGCACTGAGATGCAGTGCCTTAGATCGCTGCGCCACTTGGGAGCAGTGGTTTGTCGTCTGCTTTTTTTGCTGATGTGCTTTCTGTCTCCTTTTGGTTGTGATGGCAGACCTTATCCAAAACCGCACATCAGGGTACATAAGTCTTAAAAATGTGGCTCAATGTGTTCTGCCACAGACCTCCAGCTGTGAAGTAATGGAATGTAAAGCAAAATTATAAAATTACATCCCTTAACCTTTCTGCTCCCAGTCAGTGCTATAAGGAAGATAGCACCTCCATAAACCCTGACTGCCCTGTGTGTAGCAAGTCCCTGAACAAACTGGCACAGCCCCTGCCCATGGCACACTGTGCCAACTCCCGTCTGGTGTGCAAAATCTCTGGGGAGGTGATGAACGAGAACAACCCACCCATGATGCTGCCCAACGGCTATGTGTATGGATACAATGTGAGTCTCGACATCCCACACATTTTTTTATTTACAATGGAAATGGAATATTATTCATCGTTTTCATTTATTATTTATATTAATAATTTGTCCTTCCTTTTCTAGTCTCTTCTATCCATTCGCCAAGATGACAAGGTGATCTGCCCCAGAACCAAAGAAGTCTTCAACTTCTCTCAGGCTGAGAAGGTGTACATCATGTGATGGGGTGGATACTGGATCTCATGTGATGCATACACTCTGCAGTGGATCCCACAGCAGAGCCTCCAGCCCCCATGTGACTCAGCCCCCCCCCCCCAGACTTGCCAAACCTGCCTCCCACTATGGAGAGCAGGGCCAAAATCACCTTGTGTAGATTTGTGAAACTGGACTAATTAACAGACTTATATTTAAAGTGTTGATGTTCTGACTTTTATTTAACTTGCAGTCCAACCAGCAGTGTGGATCATTATAACTCGGTGTTGCTCCAATATGATAAGAGCTTATCTTTTGCCGTTTTACCTTAGATAAATCAGACTTACTTCAATCAGAACCACAGGCTGATCACCTTGGTGTTTGCTACATGATGGCACTAATTTCATGATGCGCACAATTTACATAATTTCTGTGTAGCCGTGGGGGATAAATAGAAACACCTTCAAATTGGTAATATTGTGTTTGTCCCCCACTGTGAAATCTGTGATTGCAGATCTGGGACGATACACTTGATAATGTAAATACTAGCGCATTGAGCATTTGTGTGCAGATTCAGGTCTTTCAAAATGTTATAGGAAACATTTTAAGAAAACTCATCCTAGACCTTCCACTGGTCAGGCTTGAACAGTCTCACTGTTGTTGCTTGAAATATGGTATGGCAACCTTGTACACAGACCTAATGTAAACTCTACTACACTTTTGAGTATCATTGTGGATTTGTGTCCTACATGGGAACATGCCAGGTCTGCTCACCACCTGAAGTGGACCTTGACGAATGGTGTAACTTACAAAATACTTTTTTTCAGAAGGATGGGTTAATTCATCAGTGTACTTTTGATATTTAGTTAAAACAACTCTGACATAGTCAAAATACTGATTGACTTAATTTCATACATATCTTTCAACGATGAACATTGCATTGTAATTAAAGAGAATTTTGATTATATTTTTTGCTCTTCATTTTGTATTATCTATTGCTGATTTTAAGACATTTTGTATGACTAACACAAATTGCTGCAGATTTCTCAAGGGGCTATAGTTGGTCCAAGGAGTTCCTTGAAATGAGCAAGGGTCACCTTAACATATGTTTCAGTACCTACCATCCCTCCCACCTTTTTTTTCTTCCCATCTTGGTTGGTTGCTTCTGAACTGTTTAGTATTGTTATTGTAGAGAGGCTTTAGAAACTGATGATGCATGTTTATATTGGTAGGATAGATTAATTATTGACGATAAAATTGTTTTACTACATTTGGGTCCTGTCTTTCTTTATATCCACCCAACATCTCCATAGAAGTTAAAGTGCTGCTTTATCAGATTGAATATGACAGTGAGTTATGCATACCCAGATTAAAATCAATGGCAATTGGCAACATACACATGACCAAAAGTATGTGGACAACTGCTCTTTGAATATATCATTCCAAAATCATGGGCATTAATATGGAATTTGTTCTCCCTTTTTCTGCTATAACAGCCTCCACTCTTCTGGGACGGCTTTCCCTAGAACCAAATGTTGGAACATTGCTGTGGGGACTTGCTTCCATTAGGCCAGGCATTGATGTTGGGTGATTAGGCCTGGCTCGCAGTCGGCATTCCAATTCAGCCCAAAGATGTTCAATGTGGTTGAGGTCAGGGCTCTGTGCAAGCCAGTCAAGTTATTCCACACTGATCTCGACAAACCATTTCTGTATGGGCCTCGCTTTGTGCACAGGGGCATTGTCATGCTGAAACAGGAAAGGGCATTCCACAAACTGTTGCAACAAGTTGGAAGTGCATTGTCTAGAATGTCATTGTGATTAAGATTTCCCTTCACTGGAAATAAGGGGGCTTGCCTGAACCTTGAAAAACAGCCCCAGACCATTATTCCTCTTCCAAACTTTACAGTTGGCACTATGCATTGGGGCAGGTAGAGTTCGCCTGGAATCCACCAAACCCAGATTCATCCGTCGGACTACCAGATGGCGAAGCATTCACTCCAAAGAATGCCTTTCCACTGCTCCAGAATCTAATGGCGGTGAACTTTACACCACTCTAACCGACGCTTGGAATTGCGCATGGGGATATTAGTCTGGTATGCGGCTGCTCAGCCATGGAAACCCATTTCATGAAGTTCCCGACAAACAGTTATTGTGCCGATGTTGCTTCCAGAGGCAGTTTGGAACTCGGTAGCAAGTGTTGCAACAGAGGACAGATGACTTTTACATGCTACGCGCTTCAACAGTCAACAGTCCCATTCTGTGAGCTTGTGTGGCCTACCACTTGGCAGCTGTTGCTCAACGTTTCCACTTCACAATAGCAGTACTTACAGGGTAGAATTTCGACGAACTGACTTGTTGGAAAGGTGGCATCCTATGACAGTGCCACATTGAAAGTCACAGCTGTTCAGTAAGGCCATTCTACTGCCAATGTTTGTCTATGGCGATTGCATGGCTGTGTGCTCAATTTTTTGCACCTGTCAGCAACGGGTGTGGCTGAAATAGCCGAATCCACCAATTTGAAGGGGTGTCCACATACTTTTGTGTATATATATATATATATATATATATATATATATATATATGTAGTGTATCTGTAGACAGAAACTCTACTACTCTGTAGTTTCCGCAACACAGTTTCTTCTTCAGGGTTGTGTTTTACTAGTAATACAATTTTGAACATGAGCAGTTAAACCACTGAGCTAAGCTTGAATCCTGACCAGTGGGGTGATACTGATATGCACATATGGTTTGTTTACATAGCAGGTTAGGATAATAAACATTGCAGGTTAGGAAACTATCTGTGGCGACAAATCAGCAGTACAAGAGCGAAAGAGGCGTTGCGAGATTTACTCTGCCCAAAATTGTTCCACGTTAATCAGATCCATAATTAAGTGAGGAGTTTTATTGGGCGTAATGAGTCAAATTTAGTCAAGATAAAAATGTATTGCTCTTTTGATACGTGAGGCTTATTTGAGCAAACGGAAGTTTTGTAATCTTTGTTGTTACGAGTGGACTAATATAAGTTCACAAATAAATCTTGAACTGCCGTGGCATCAATGAGAGGGGGGCAAACATTCTCCCCTGCACCGTGATGTGAACGGGCAAAAGCGGAGAGGGAGGAGCGCTGGGTCAGGGAGGGAGCATGGTTCATCGTCTAGACCATAAACATAAACATCTCTTTCCTATAAAATATATGTTCGAATTTTCAAAGCCAGCATGTTTATCAAAAGCACTGGGTTCGTTTAAGGGTAGTAGCGGTGCATGTGTAAAATCACCGGGAAAGCCATATTACAATCTACGTGTTGTAATAATTGTGTTTGTTTGCGCTATAAACAGTTCATATGCCCTGACACGTCATATATAGGCCTAAGGCTGAGACAGTAAGAACACAGTGGCAGAATAAAGTCAACCACAAATGTTGCATTACAAAACCGGAAAGCAACATCTGTCCGCTGAAGTCCACAAAACATATTGCATGTAAAACAGTTACACGACCTACAGCATGGTTAAGCAAGGTAATGTTTAACATTTTGCACTACTAAACTATTGATTTAGAACCACAGAGAGTTATCGCAAAGAAAACAGGAGCTGCCGTCACTATTCCAGCACCATTTTAACATCTAATCACCTATGCTTAATCTAATACAGTGACAACTAAAATATACCAAAAACTATACTGAACAAAAAATATAAGACGCAACATGTAAAAAGTCACATAACAGCATTATCTTTACACATTATCTTGTCACGCACGCCTCTTGAAGGGAACGCAACACCCTGCTACACTCAACTCCCCGTGGAGTGAAAGAGGTATGTGACTGCAGGTGCGGGTAAGGATGACAGAGGCAGAATATATTACAGTTTACAGGGAATTTATTTCCTTCACACTGTAATTTGGGGAAAAGGGGCTGGACGGAACCAAAGCAAAGAAAGTGAAAGTTAAAAGAGCCCCCTCTCCTACCTACCCACCCACAACTGACGCTCTAACCAAAATACAGGGGATGGTCCACCCAGGTCTTACCTAGTGTGCATAGACATAGTATGTACTACGGGTATATGTATGCCTCTTGCCTAAGCACTCCCAAGGTGCCTTCCCCTGAAACAGACTAATACACATTTAAATGGATCAATTTCCCTCATCAAAAAGCACAGTCCTATGGCATACACAAACTTCAGCAGGACCGACTACAAAATACTCAAAAAAAATTCATACAGACCAACAAAACACAGGACATGCCAAGAAGCTCTCCTCCTAACAAAGGCACACTGGCTTTCAACTCTACATGCAACTCTAGACTATTATTATGGTGGGAGATTTTAATACGGTCTTAAATACCTCTATGGACCGGAAAGGAAATCACACTACAAACTATCACCCTCAGGCACTTAAGGCAATCATGAATGTATTGGATATATATATATATATATATATTGGAGTTAGTGGATATATGGAGACTTAAATACCCTGACCTAGTGAGATATACATGGCGGAGGCTTAATCAAGCTAGTCGCCTTGACTACTTTCTTATACCATTCTCTCTGGCACCAAAAGTTTAAAAAGTGTTGATAGGGGACAGAATGCGGTCGGATCATCACATAATTGGCATATATATTACTCTTACAGAATTTCCACGTGGAAATTGGATATTGGAAATTTAATCAAAGTCTACTAGATGATAAATTGTTTCGAACGAGGACAGAAGAATTTATAACTGACTTTTTCAGACATAACATAGGTACAGCAGATCCCCTTACTGTATGGGACACTTAAATGTGCCTTTAGAGGCAATGCACATCAGTACTCATCTATAAAACAAAAGCAATTTAGATCAAAAGAGTCCATATTAACAAAGGAAATTGAAGGACTGACAGTACAGTTAGATAGCAATAAAAACTACTATAGAGGCACAGAATAAGTTAGAGGAAAAACAAAAAGAAATGGAGGAACTTATTCAAGAAAGATCTAGTGTAATATATTATAATAATAAAGTGAACTGGATGGAATATGGGGAAAAATGCACCAAATTATTTTTCAATCTTCAATATAGAAATGCTACCCCAAAAAAGTATTAAAACTTGTTACAAATGATGGAGTCACGCATAATTCACCAATTATATTTTGAAAGAGGAAGTAAAGTACGTTAAGAATATGTTTTCATTTCAGGCTTCTCCATCTCCACTAACTGAAACTAATTGTATGGATTTTTTTCCTAATAATAATGTAAAATTAATATCTGTACAGAAAGACTCATGTGAAGACCAAATTACTGAGGAGGAACTGCTTGGGGCAATTGGGGCCTTTAAGGATGGGAAAACTCCAGGGCTGGATGGCATACCAGTGGAAGTATACAAAACTTTTTTTTGGTATACTCAGAGGACCATTATTGGCTTGTTTTAACCACTCCTATATAAGAAGGTCTGATATCATTATTACTGAAACAGGACCCAAGTGGTATATATAAAGATCCAGTCCATTTAAAAAATTGGAGACCTCTTACACTTCAGTGTTGTAATGCAAAAATCCTAGCAAAATGCTTGGCACATAGAATTAAAAAGTATTGTCAGATATTATTCATCCTAATCAGACAGGTTTTTTACATGGACGATACATTGGAGATAATAAAAGACAAGTACTGGAAACAATAGAACACTATGAAATATCGGGGACACCAGGCCTGGTTTTCATAGCTGATTTTGAAAAGGCTTTTGATAAAGTACGACTGGAGTTTATATATACAGTGGGGCAAAAAAGTATTTAGTCAGCCACCAATTGTGCAAGTTCTCCCACTTAAAAAGATGAGAGAGGCCTGGAATTTTCATCATAGGTACACTTCAACTATCACAGACAAAATGAGAAAAAAAATCCAGAAAATCACATTGTAGGATTTTTAATGAATTTATTTGCAAATTATGGTGGAAAATATCGACATAACCTGAAATGCCACTCAGCAAGGAAGAAGCCACTGCTCCAAAACCGCCATAAAAAAGCCAGACTACAGTTTGCACATGGGGACAAAGGTTGCACTTTTTGGAAAAATGTCCTCTGGTCTGACGAAACAAAATAAATACTGTTTGGCCATAATGACCATCGTTATGTTTGGAGGAAAAAGAGGATGCTTGCAAGCCGAAGAACACCATCCCAACCGTGAAGCACGGGTATGACAGCATCATGTTGTGGGCGTGCTTTGCTGCAGGAGGGACTGGTGCGCCTCACAAAATAGATGGCATCATGAGGTAGTAAAATTATGTGGATATATTGAAGCAACATCTCAAAACATCAGTCAGGAAGTTAAAACTTGGTCGCAAATGGGTCTTTCAAATGGACAATGACCCCAAGCATACTTCCAAAGTTGTTGGCTTAAGAACAACAAAGTCAATGTATTGAAGTGGCAATCACAAAGCCCTGACCTCACCCCTATAGAAAATTTGTGGGCAAAACTGAAAAAGTGTGTACGAGCAAGGAGTCCTACAAACCTGACTCCATTTCACCAGCTCTGTCAGGAGGAATGGGCCAAAATTCACCCACCTTATTGTGGAAGGCAACTGAAATATTTGACCCAAGTTAAACAATTTAAAGACAATGCTACCAAATACAAATTGGGTGTATGTAAACTTCTGACCCACTGGGAATGTGATGAAAGAAATAAAAGCTGAAATAAATCATTCTCTCTACTATTATTCTGACATTTCACATTCTTAAAATAAAGTGGTGATCCTAAATGACCTAAAACATGGACTTTTACTAGGATTAAATGTCAGGAATTGTGAAAAACTGAGTTGAAATGTATTTGGCTAAGGTGTATGTAAACTTCTGACTTCAACTGTACATGACGTGTACGCGTCACGTGACATGAATGTGATGTGAACGCCTCGGCAGTTTGACGCCTTGTCTCCGTTGACAGTCCATATTAATTCATGGTGGTATTTTATGGCGCTAGGAAGACGTTAGATGACGTCGTGAGACGTGTCAGTAGCTTCACAAGGCTTAATTAGGGCTCATATCACCCCCCATAGAGTCGTGCACCTTGCCACCACACCTGGCACCATGCCACCACATTCAGCAGTGTCTTTTGCGCATCACGTAACCCATCATTGCTCCGTTCGTATTTGGGAACCCATTGATGGCAAGGAAACCCCTCTTGACTTCAACCTGTTGTGCAATGGTGTATGGAAATTGTATATGTTACTGTTTATTTTGCTGATGATTGCATCCCTAAAAATAGTCTGGATGTGCACCGGAAAGGCATGTTTGAATTCTAATGTAGGTCTTAAATCCTCGTAAAAATCATATAAAATTGGTTTTTGGAAACTATATCTGATGAGCCAATCTGTACTTTCTACAAATAAGTCCCACCTGTCTCTGTAACGGCTTTCTTCCGCTGAAGGGAGAGGAGGACCAAAATGCAGCGTGGTTAGTGTTCAACATCTTTAATATAGACCATCAACGAGAACACTACAAAATACAAAACAATAAATGTGAAAACCGAAACAGTCCTATCCTGGTGCAATGACACAAAGACAGAAGACACCCACCCACAAAGTACCCACAGAATATGGCTGCCTAAATATGGTTCCCAATCAGAGACAACGATAGACAGCTGCCTCTAATTGAGAACCAATCCAGGCAACCATGGCCTACAAACTACCTAGAAATGAAACAGCCCCATAAACATACAAAAAACCCTAGACCAGGGTAAAAAACACATAAATCCCCCATGTCACACCCTGACCTAACCAAAATAATAAAGAAAACAAAGATAACTAAGGCCAGGGTGTGACAGTCTCTAAAAACGGTCTCTATGCAAAATGTAAAATCTTCAGCCATGTCTCATTCTATTTTGATTATCTGTCTTTTATCGTATTTCAGCCAATGGTTTTCCTTTCACAGGTGCCTCTAATATAACAAATGACTGTACTTTATATTGATTATTATCATAACAAATGCCCCGATGTGGTCAAATAATATGATATAGCCTGTCAAGATATGTTGCATGAATTCGCAATGGAAATACAATAAATCTAAAAAATTATTTAATTATTACTCTCACAATTTCGACATATATTTTCCCCATATCCCTTATCCCACCACTTAGCACTGTGTATACGCATGGTCATGGCTGTGTATACATTTACACACTCTCGATCAAACGTTCGTGTTGATAAATCTCACACTTTGCATGGAAATGGCCCCATGCAGGATCCAGTAGAACAGGAACGAACCCATTCAAATTCAAATCGTGCCTTTTTCAAAAACTGGCCAGGGCCTGTCTACATACTCCAGGACAGGCTCGAGGTCTGCTTGATGGATAAGTCTGATATTTTTTCCAAAGGTTTTCACCAAGGCGGGTGTGCCAGAACTGCTCCTCAGACAATCCATAGACTTGAAGAAGTCTCTGGATAGAGCCCTTCAGAAATATGGAGACTTGCACATTGACTACAATGCCAGGCAATACAGAGTGGCAAGTACAATTTACACATTATTTAGCAACAAGGGCAGGTCTTGACAAACATAATAATTTGCAATAAATCCAGATCACAATCGTATTTTTCTTTGCATGCATTTGTCCTTTTACTGTGAAGTGGTTCATGGGAATTCTCTGCCTGGCTGCAACTATATTGTTACCAGCAGAGGGCACTATTGCACAACAAATTAGAAGCCGTTTGCCACTTACCAAACCAGTAGGGGGGTTGACAACTATCCGTAGGACTGCACTGTGATTAACGTATTCAGTGAGATGATGATAATAATAATAATAAAAACATCACTGTAATGGATATCTGGGTATAGTCAGTATTGACTATAGCTAGAATCCTTGCATCAGTGGCATGGCATCAGTGGCATGGTGCACATGGCCTCAATACCATTACCACCTGAAGGCAAAAATCCCTTAAATGTAATTCCATGTTCGGCACTTCTGTCATGTCTTTTATTTGACATTGTTTCAGGGCCTGGAAGTGGAAGAACCATTGTAGTGGTAATGGAAAAAATTCAGAGTTGGACATTTGTGCAAGTTATGATAGTGGTGTTGAAATGTAATGCATCAGGCTGAGATTAGCACAGCAAGAGGGAATGGAGAGGCATGGCTCTAGGCACTAATAGAGCAGCCCACTTCCCTCTCTCTCTGGAATAGTATGCATATATATAGCAGTTATGAGACTTGTCGTTATGACACCTGATATTCCTTTTTAACTGGGCAGGGAGAGCGCTGTGTTTGAGGGAACGCAGAAAAGTGACAGTGACAGAGCGCCATACTGCTCCCTGTAAAGGTTTATCACTGTCAGCCCACATTTTCAATGCAAAACGCCATTGCTGTGTGATAAAGCAACAACTTAAAGTCCTTTATCATAATTAGTTTTTCCTTTTTACCCGTAAAAGCATTCCATTACCTTATTTGCTTTATCACGGCTCTGACACGGATGGGATTGCTTTTTCGACTCAATAAACTTGCACTGATTGGGAGTAAATTGAGAAATCAAAAATGGCAAAGATGGTAGTTTTTGCAGCTTCTCACTCAACTGACAAAGAAATGGAAGTGAAAGCTAGAAGCAAAAACATTACCAAAACCAAAACAACTCAACAATTAATGGTCCTCTAGTATTTTTGTATGGCTTCAGCATGTAGGACTACACTACATTCTGTCTTCTCCTAGTTGAATTACCTTTGCATTGGAATTAATGAAACGATCCAATCATAGATTTGGATAATTTACAGTATGTTATGTTTTAATTCACTGTGGAACTATATGCTTGTTTTTTTTTACATATCCATGAAAACTGCTTAAAGGAAATGTTCATTTGACATCAATTTGATATTTGATTGAGGGATCCATCCTCCATGTCCATGTAGGATGACCTACTTTTCCCTCCTAGTGCTATTTTAAATGATAGGGCCAAACCTGGACCCACTGAGTGCATGCTGTACTACAGCATCCCTCTTCCTTTAGCAGTATTCATCATCTCTCTCTACCTGCTGGGCTCCCTCTCTGCTGGCACTGGCACCCATCTGATAAATGGAAAAGGTGGATGTGTCTGACACCAGCACTCTGCAGCTGGCTGGATCTCAGGAGATCATTTAAGCCCCCTTAATTATTGGTCACTGAGGTTTCTTGTAAAGAAGGGAGAATTTGTAAAGCAGGCACCTTTATCACCCCCCCACCCCCTCCCCCTACCACAAAACAGGAGCACATTTAACATGCAGCATGGGAGGAATATTGCATTGTTTACCCCAGATAAGGCATCTTATCAGTACCAGGAGGAAGAGCAATAATTGATGTGTCTTTGTGTTTTTCTCATTGGGAAACTGGAGATAAAAAGAGATAGTCTATCCCCCTGCCTGTTCTGTTCTTCATCCTCACCTGATCAGGCCGTGTGTACAATATCTACAGACTGACTGGTATTAATGTTAGCACCACTCCACTCGTGGAGCTAACGGAGCCTAGTCTGCCTTCACCTTCTGTACCCCTAAACCACACTGACCACAGATCTGTACAGGGTTAATTCAAGCACATGATCACTCATTTGAGATCAGTAAGGGGATAACTGTTGTTATTTCCCCGAATATCATGATCTTTATGATGTTCAGAGACTAGACCTATTTAATGTGAACGACTTTCAGCATGCATTTATCTTGACATAGTTCAAATATATTCATTAGATAGGTTAAGTAATAGTCTCATCATCCTATGATTGCACCCGTGTCACGACGCTGGTTGGCCCAGTCTGCCTCTTCCAGCTGTTCAGGGTAAAGACATTGGGGGAGCTGACAGTGTCATTTGGAGGATCTGTCATGTGACCTGGCTGGTCCCCCCAGGATGGAGTCCCGGGGGAGGCCCCTGAGGGGCCCGAGACTCTGCATTCTCATTAGTGTCTCCCCCAGACACCCAGTGGGATAGTAGGCCTGGGATAGGGACCATTACCATTGGCTGGTACCCATCTTCCCATTCCCAAAGCTTCCCTCAGTCTCCCTTCTGTTTATCTTCATGTCATATCCTCTCACTCCCGTTTAATCTTATTTACAGAATGGTCCTTTTATTACTTTTTGACAGAGACTCTTTTTATCAAACGCCGCAGCTAGAAAGTACCACGCCATATTTGGACATGGCCTTTGACCACAGAACCAATCGAATGGTAGTTAGGCTATATACAGTATGTATAGTGGAAATACTCATTAACATCCACAGGAGGTTGCTGAGGGGAGGACGGCTCATAAGAATGTCTGGAACAGAGCAAAGGGAATGACATCAAACACATGGAGACCATTACCACGATCCAGCCATTACCACGAGCCCGTCCTCCCCAATTAAGGTGCCACCAACCTCCTGTGTGAACATAACCATGTGACTGAAAATGTTTTCCAAGAGCAAAGCACATTTTGGGTTAGGCTACATTTTCTTATGCAAATGATTCTTGCATTAAAGCATTTTACAATATTCACGGAACACAATCTCCTTCCACAGTAATGCATAATGTAAAATGCTTCTCTATGCTGAGGAGATGGTGTGTCTGTCTGTGGACTTGTGTGTGTTTCTGAGACTCAACGCTGTCTTAGAGCCACACGGCCCAGCCTGGCAGTGAGGGGCATTAAATTGTTGTCAGAGACAATGGAGAACAACTTTAAGGGTTTTTCACCTCCAGCGGGCTTGAGTGTGTTCTGCTCCTCCTGACCGGCTCGCAGCGTTTAATTCCCGCGGCCGTTCCCTCGACCTAGCCGCCTGGCTCCGGCAGCCCATACACCTGAGTTATTGGTTTGCTCTAATAATTTGCAAGACCTTCCAGTGAGAGTGGATATTAGCATATAAATAGCAGATGCACTGAGGACAATCACAGCTGAGTACATAACATTTTTAGTTTATAAGATTGGATGGGTTTCTAAATGCATAGCCATCAAACTTGCCAAAAGACAAATTAAGTTGAGAGTTCAGTTGTCCAAGGCTGTCTCCTAAAATATATATATTTTTTAAAGGATAACAGACTTACTTAAGTCTGGGGCGGATGCTTCCCGGGGCACAAAGTAATTGAGATTGCTTACAGAGTTAATTAGACCACACAAAATATATTGGAGGGCACAGGGAGCACTTTAGCCCGCTAGTGAGTTTTTTTCCCAGTAGGTGGTTGATATTTAACCAGAACCTCATTATCTACACCTTTCACTGAGGAAAGGGACGGAGGTTTTGACATGGCCAATCGATAGAGTTCACCCTGGATGTTTCAAAGCTATCTGCACACCAAGTAGCACTGGGAAAGAATGGCTAATATTCTTCTTTAATCCGCTTACTTCTGTCTATGAAATGTACACATGGACACATTTGCAGCATTTTTATTTGGCTAGTTAGGAAAAAGGTGTGTAATTGGATATATTTTTCAGAATTAATGAGATACAGTCGTTGTCTCTGATTTACAAAGGATTAAAAAAAAGGACAAATAACACAGAAATACTTAAAGAAATGAAGAGTACAACTGTGTTTGCTGATGCAGCAGGTTTAAGTGTAGACAATTTAGGTTAATATATCCATGTTGTTAACTCAAAAATGATATTGGGGAGCTTTCCTGGAGTATTTTGTAAGAGGTAGAAAAAGTGATTTTCTTTATTTATACATTGTACAGGATGGGGAAAAGGTCTGTTTAAATGCAAAGGAGGGGATAGGGAATAGAGACCATATTTTTGGTAGGATTGTGTCAGCAAAATGTTTCTAAAAAAAAGCTAATTCTCTGCTCCCCATACATACCCCTGCACAAGACTTATAATGCTGCCATCTCAAGATGGCAGTCCTGATTTTATCACTTCAGAATTAAAGCGAATTAAAACTTAAATAATGTTTGTCGACCAGGAATTTCTAGTGGGCTCGTAATCTTTTTCCATGGGGTTTTAATCTATCAAGGGAGAAATAACTGCTTTGGATTAAAGAAGACAACTAGTATAAACAAAATGGCAATCTCCTTTTCCACAATTGCTAGCTACTGAGAATGAAAAACTGCATGTGTGCCTGGAGTAATGTAGAAAGTTTGGGTTATGTTGTGGATTGCACTTTTTCTTGGAGGCAGAATCAGTTAAATTAGAATAGAGTTGTTAAAGCAATCATTTGTATTGCCAAAAATTTGGTTGGGTGATTTGGCTACCTCGTACCTTAATATTTATCATGTCTGTTTTATCCATGAACATCTATTTTCAAGCTTTTTCCCCCCATTATTAATATGATATATTCTGTGAAATAAAGGAAAATGCTTACGTATCATTGCAAAACCATACTACTTTGTTTTGCTTTCTCACACTTTCCCTCTCACTCTCGGAGAGCAGGAATTATGAATTCATTATAATTGATGTTATTGTTGTAATATTTAAGGAGGGCTGAGAATTGCCAGGGACTTCGCAATACCTTATTAACACATTACTTAGGTGTCAATACGATGTGTTTCGCGATTCTCACAATTATATGTATTGATAAGCGATACTGCGATTTTATTGCGATTTGATGTTCCAAACATATCGCTCACTATATTTCTGCTGCAAAGAGACAAGATAGAGCATGAGTCAGGGAAATCAAAGTGCTGATAACATGTTGGCTCACTATTTAAAAAGAAGTTGGAGAGCCATAGGATGAAAAATACAGCTAATGCTTCCTACAGTAGCAAAAAAAATTGGTTGTACTTTTACAAATCAATATTTTGGAGACAAAAATAATATTGCGATATATAACTTTATCTAATAAGCGCAGACATTTATTGTATTCAGTGCAGTGCGAAGGATGAGTCACTTATTCCTATTAGGCTATCACCATCTAGCCGGCCTCTCTGAGTAGCATGTACAAAACTGTGGCTCATCTCCCTGCTGAAGGAGATGACAGGGAGTAATTGAGACCTCATCCAAAGACAGTTTAGACCCTAATCTACCGTAATCAACACCGTGCACAGGGGGTAATGAAAAATAAAGTGGGGGAATAAGATAAATAAAAATCACGCCTTGATCTCTCTTTACTACCTGACATAAAGGTAATCATGGAAGCAATTAAGCCGAATAAATGGAAAAGTGTGCGTAAAAACGGGCTCATATGCCTAGAAGAACGAAGGGCATGACGTTATAATGTATGATGAAAATGACCCCTATTTAAAAAAAATCGCATTCTGTTATGCATTGTAGCGCAGGGAATGGTTAACTACATTTTGAGTAAATTAAAAAGCATAAATTCTGTTGAAGGCTGATGCAGGCTTCGCTCATCCCCCAGACAGAGCAGAACAGAATAGCCTCCCTAGAGAGAGAGAGAGAGAGAGAGAGAGAGAGAGAGAGAGAGAGAGAGAGAGAGAGATATTGGGTTGCTTTCACCTTTCATAAATTCCCTGACTCGGATTCCATACCCCAAAAAATGTTGGTGGCCAGGGCAGCTCATTGTTATTCCGTCAGGATTGATGGTGGTCATTTACTCTCCTAGGGAGTTAAGTGCCCCTGTCATTCCTGAAGAGAGTAATTTGGAGGTTCCACAGGTCAGCGCTGGTGACAGTTTTCTCTTTTGATTAGTGTTAGAGTGATAGCAAAACTTACAGGCCAGGTAATAGATGAGCATGTGAAGGCAGAGACTCCAAGCAAGAAGAGAGAAAAGGAGGAGACCATCACACCTCCCCTCCAGCCCACCTTCTTCGTTCTCAACAGCATCGTCTTACAGACAGACTGTGCTATGGACATGGTGGCCACTCATCTGCACCTGTCCTGTGATAGTTTAGTTTCATTCAACCAATTCCCTGTTGTCTGAGAAAGTGTTCCTGCTTTTAGTTAAGTGTGAAATGAAAAATAGTCAAATGCACTCCCTGATAAATCAGACAGATTTCTGCAGGGTTTTTATGTGGTAGTGGTTATAGCTGGAATCCTAATAACTAGGCTAGTTGCCACCTAGTCTTCTCAGATAGGCCTAGATCGGTGTGTCTGGGAGCTCGTGTTGAGTAAATCTCCTGAAAGCGATTGTGTTGAGGAAATGCAGCTTGCTGCCTCTGAGGTGAGAGCCCTCCGTATCACTTGGTGACCCGGTCTTTCTCTGAGCAGCATGTCTCAGGTTTCTTATCAGCTCCACACGCAGACACCGATCCCACACCTCTGAATCAGGGCCACAATACACTCCACTTATCGCTCCATCTGCTGGACTGTCTATTGCTCCCTTCACAGTTTTCTGTCCTATTCACGTCTTTCAGGATTAAATATATGTTATTATTATTAACTAATACATGTGTTGTCTTTGAGACCATAAGTAGACTTAAAAAAAATACTACCTTTGGCATTGCTATTGTATCAGTTACTTGAAAACACAATTTGGCAGTATGTCCAACCGGCCTCATAACCGCAGACCACATGTAACCACGCCAGGCCAGGACCTCCACACCCGGATTCTTCACCTGTGGGATTGTCTGAGACCAGCCACCCTGATGAAACTGTGGGTTTGCACAACCGAAGAATTTCTGCACAAACTGTCAGAAACCGTCTCATGGAAGCTCATATGCGTGCTTGTCGTCCTCCCCAGGGTCTTGACCTGAATGCAGTTCGATGTCATAACCGAATTCAGTGGGAAAATGCTCACCTTCGATGGCCACTGGCACACTGGGGAAGTGTGCTCTTCATGGATTAATCCCAGTTTCAACTGTACCGGGCAGATGTTTGCTGATGTCAACGTTGTGAACAGAGTGCCCCATGGTGTTGGTGGGGTCATGGTATGGGCAGGCATAAGCTACGGACAATGAACACAATTGCATTTAGTCAATGGCAATTTGAATGCACAGAGATACCTTGACGAGATCCTGAGGCCCATTGTCGTGCCATTCGTCTGTCGCCATCACCTCATATTTTAGCATGATAATGCACAGTCCACATGTTGCAAAGATCTGTACACAATTCCTGGAAGCTGAAAATATCCCAGTTCTTCCATGGCCTGCATACTCAACCGCCATGTCACCCAATAAGCATGTTTGCGATGCTCTGGATCGACGAGTACGACAGCGTGTTCCAGTTCCCGCCAATATCCAGCAACACCATACAGTGAAGAGGAATGGGACAACATTCCACAGGCCACTAGGAGGAAGGAGCTGCATGAGGCAAATGGTGGTCACACCAGATGCTGACTGGTTTTCTGATTTGTAATGGTATATGTGACCAACAGATGCATATCTGTATTCCCAGTCTTATGAAACACGTAGATTAGGGCCTCATTTATTGATTTAAATTGACTGATTTGCTTATATGAACTGTAACTCAGTAAAATCTTTGAAACTGTTGCATGTTGCGATTATATTTTGTTCAGTTTACATTGCTAATGCATTTCCATTTAGTATTTGGACTGATGATACTTTCTTTAGTCAGTCAACCATGCATACATGTTGAGCTGACTCTGTACTAAAAACACACCCTCTTCCTATCCACTAGATGAAAGCACCGGAGGGCAGTGATGACGATGATGAGGACTTTGAGGATGTGCCAGAGAAGGAGAGCTTTGAACCACAAACTCCAGAACATCTACGGGAGGAGTATGGTGAGTTTGCTCAGCTGCAGAGGATCAGGGGCACATGCATATACAACAGGGCCACAGCCAACCAAACAGCAATAAAGAGCATAGTAAAGGGCCATGCTGCCTCGATAATCCCAGTAAGCTCTCACCCTCACCTCAGGATATCACCTCACACACACATCCCCAACTGATTGGACTGGTTCAGATACACATGAGGAAGGCGCCAAATAATGCCAGTAAAAAGCTGGTTTGTTTGTAGAGTGATTGTTTAGGGCCCAACTTGTGCAGTGTTGGTAAAGGTTGTAGGTTTGACCTCAGATGAGGCATGTTCCTTGTCATTAGGCTGATTTCAACTTCAGATTAAAAGTACTTCAGCATTGTACTCAATTATCCAAAGCAGTTTTACCTTACCTAAAAGACACGCATTTGCTAATTTACCTGTGCACCCCCTAGGATTTATTAAAATATACTATGTCTTCCATAATTGACAGCAAACCAGTTTATCCCCATAGTCCAGTTCTATATTAAAAAGCTCATTTTCCCAGTGTGTGTAATTTCTAATGGCAAAAGTATTGATATATGGTTGCAAGGCTGTAATGCAAGTGGTTATAGCACTCTTGCCAAGATAATCCATCCACCTGACAGATGTGGTATATCAAGAAGCTGATTAAACAGCCTGATTATTACACAGGTGCACCTTGTGCTAGGGACAATAAAAGGCCACTCTATAATGTGAAGTTTTGTCACACAACACAATGCCACAGATGTCTCAATTGTTGAGGGAGTGTGCAATTGGCATGCTGACTGCAGGAATGTCCACCAGAGCTGTAGCCAGAGAATTTGCTATTTTTTTCTACCAATGTCGTTTTAGAGAATTTGGCAGTACGTCCAACCGGCCTAACAACCACAGACCATGTGTAACCAAGCAGAGCCCAGGACCTCCACATCTGGCTTCTTCACCTGTGGGATTGTCTGAGATCAGCCACCCGGAGAGCTGATGAAACAGAAGAGTATTTCTGTCTTTAATAAAGCCCTTTTGTGGGGAAAAACTGATTCTGATTGGCTGCTAATGAATTTATTTTAATTGACTGATTTCCATATATGAACTGTAACTCAGTAAATCATTGAAATTGTTGCATGTTGTGTTTATATTTTTGTTCTGTATAACTTCAGTCGGCTGGTGTGACACCGTGGGAAATTACAAAATGTAAATGGGACACAATTTTCATGTCGCACAACTTTTAGTTGTCTCATTAAAGGTGCAAAATTGAGAAATTGCAATGTATAGTGAAGAGAATCATTGTTTCATCTAAACCACTGTGAAATATATTTTCAATAACCAAAAATTTTGTATTTTCAGCTGTTTGAAGCTGGTGTACAAAACTGAAGGTAAAAGATGCAAAAACTAAGGTTAAGAACGAGAAGCATAGAGATAGCGTATATAGAACGGACCTACGCTTACATTTCGATGTGAATATGGTCGAGTCGCCCCAAAAGTTGCATTATTGCAACTTTAAGTGCCTTCAACATTTGTATATTAATTTCTAAAACGTATAGTTGGCTTGAGGTTGAGTCATTGAAATTAGGAGCTATTGACCTTTTAAAATATTGTACATTGTGTAATTTACTGATGGTCCCTAACCAGCCCCATAGGGAAATCACATGTCAAACCAAGCTGTCAATGGGCATTACGATCTGATCTGGTCATGTGCAGCTGCCCTTCGAATGTGCTATATAATTACTAGGGTGCTGCCAGCTGTGGGCATGTGAGCAGGATTAAAATAAACCCAACCCAGGCCTCCTGAGTGGCACAGCAGTCTAAGGCACTTCATCGCAGTGCTGAGGTGCCACCATAGCCTCGAGTTCGATCCCAGGCTGTGACCGGGAGCCCTATGGGGCGGCGCACAAGTCGCCCGGGTTAGGGGAGGGGGGATTTTCTTGGCTCATCATGCTCTAGCAACTCCTTGTGGTGGGCCGGGTGCCTGCAAGCTGACTTCAGTCGTCAGTTGGACTGTTGAGGAAACACATTGGTGCTTCTGGATTAAGCGAGCAGTTTGTTAAGAAGCGGCTTGGCAGGTCATGTTTCGCCTCTCCCAAGTCCATTGGGGAGTTGCAGTGATGAGACAAGATCTTAACTACCAATTGGATATATCTCAAAATTGGGAGAATAAAACATTTAAATAAACCCAACGCACCCATGACCCAATTTTTTTTCTTATCATCTCCCACATCTCAGTTTTGGACGAGACTGACTTTGTGACCAAAATTATCACAGGCCATTTTCAAAATGCGAAGTTGCTTTGTAGGGGAAGTCGCTAATAGTTTGTCATAATAGTTGACAAAATGTCTATTAATACCTTCTGGTTAAAGAAGTCCTAATTGAATTGTTTCTGGACATGTATTGTCTGTTTCAATCTACATTTTGCTACACATTCTTACTGTATGTTCAGATTCATCTTTCAAATCATGTTTTAGGTTCACTATCAGGAATCTAGGTAAGACCCAAGTGCAGGCTGTGTGAAGTAGCAATGTTTATTGTAACCACAGGGGCAGGCAAACAACAGGTCAAGGCAGGCAGGGGTCGATTATCCAGAGTAGGTACAGGTACAGGACGGCAGGCAGGCTCAGGGTTAGGGATAGGCAGAGTGGTCAGGCGGGCGGGTTCAGGGTCAGGACAAACAAGGGTCAAAAAACAGGCTGACGAGAAGAAGAGAGGCTGGAAAAAGACAGCCGCTGATAGGACGAACACTGGTAAGCTTGACAAACAAGACGAACTGGCACAGGCAAACAGAAAACACAGGTATAAATACCCAGAGGATAACTGGGGGAGATGGGCAACACCTGGAGGGGGTGGAGACAAGCACAAGGACAGGTGAAACAGATCAGGGCGTGACAGTTCACATTCAATTTATCCTAACTCCTCGTCATCACGTTTTCAAATTAAACTGACCATGTCACTTTAATTAGATTTAAAATCTGATTAGCCAAAAAACACACCTCATTGTGTGTTGTCCAGTAGCTTGATTGCTCCATTTAATGTGTGTGAAAGTGAATGGGAGCCAGCCTACAGAGTCTACAGCAGGCTGGTTTGATTAGTGAGCTATGTAATGATCTGCGGAAGCCATGCCAAATTAACAATGCATTGCTGTTAATAAGCTTCCATTTGCCCAATGCTGTAATTTACAACATCCACCTGGCCTCTGTCTCTCTGTAGGGGGGTGAAACCTCAGGGACGGACAGGGAGCGAGCAGAGCCATGCTGCGGCAAACTCACTCGTACACACTCACAAGATACTCTGTGACAAACATAATGGCTATTTCCTCATTGAATCAGAAGCAATCGTCCTGTGAGGGTAAATGATTATGATTTGGTCCCGGAATGAATCTGGCAAAGTAGTCTTTTTAGTGGCACTAAATGTGATGTATTTAGTACCAGTGTTCTGGTTGTATCTCTATTGATTTTGGCTTGAGGACTTTAACGGCACATTGTAGATGTTTCTCTTGGCTGCTTTAGATGTTTTTCAGATACCTCAGGGATTTGTTACAAATGAAAGTAGTCCAATGAAACTAAAGCAAAATAAATTATTTCGTTTTAGGTCAAAACATTTTTTTTTCAGCACCGGTGTAATCAACAGTAATCAACAGTTTTAAAAAATAGGTAGCCTACACTTTTTTATAAAAAATATTAGTAGAAAGTAAAATACAGATAATAGTTTGGTGAATTATATGCTTTTTTTTCTTAAACTTATCACATTCAGACTAGTCTATCAAATACATCAACACATTTCTCTGAAAACATATCTTACTTCCCTCTCAAAACCAACCAAACAAATCTCTCTCTCTCTCTCTCTCTCTCTCTCTTTCCTCCATTCTCTCCACTGCTCTTTTCACGGCTGATCTTTTATCTATCTCTTTATCCCAGCACTCCTGTCAGGATGTTATCTCTTTCTCAAATTTACATTTTAATTACAAGGCCTGCTGAACTCAGGAAAATCAATATGGCCACCATTGGCAGCCACGTTCTGTGTCTCCCTGCCGCTAGGCCTCTCTATTTCCTCTTATTGATTTATCTCTTTAACACCTGCAATTTTATTGCTTCAGACAAATAGCTACCATTTTTGTCAATTTGAACAGAAAAATAAAGGATTTGCTAGTATTTCACAATTCCTCAGATTATGTCTTTGCAGGGAACAATGCAATAAATCAGAGGGATGGAGGGCTCTTGGATTAACCCAGGGATACGCCAAGGAAGGAAAGAGCTCTCTCTGAGGAGAAAGGAGAAAGTGCATGAAACATTTAAAATGTTACTTGTGCCTCTGACCAACATTACATTATTTCTATTGCCCTCTTTTGTTCCTGGTGAGGGGGGTGATTTATTTTAAGAAATACATTTGCGTCATAGTAATAATTTTTCGTAGTACCATAGTATTTTCTAATGTATCTGGTCTGTTACTCTTATCTGCCTACACTGATATTATACGTGGTGGAGAGGAGAGGAAGATGAGGTTAGATACTCACAAACATAGCTGCCAGGCAATTACCCTGTGTCCTTTGTGACGTTAAAAAATGCCCTTTAAATCTTTTAATTTATTTGTTTTAATAAGTTTAAATTATCCTGGCGTGCGCCTGGGGCAGGTGTCGGCTTAGAGCAGAGCTGTGATCTCTCTTCCAGCCTTCCAGTCTGACCCCCATAGAAGCCCTCTACAGACCCTCCCTGCCCACCCAGGAGGCTAATGCACTGTGGCCGAGCCACTCCACTCCACCCTGCCCTGGCTTTCACTCCATAAATGTGTTAGCATCACCTACATTAGGTGTGGGCAACATCTCGAGGGCCACACAGAATTTTGTTCTTGGAGAGGCTGTGGATGTAGGGACTACCATTGACAATATACGTGTGTTTAAGAGGATAGTCGTACGTTTTACAAAAGGCTAGGACAATAAATAGCTGGCCCACAGACACTCTGGTCAGTGAGCACACAAAACTGAAGTAGTAATAATGTGCTAGATAAATCTGTGCATAAGTCTACGGAAGTCCTTGAATTATATACAGTATATTACCTCATATAATGTAATATAAAAACTATATAACCTACTCTGCTGGTTATTCCAGGTTTGGAGCCGCCCCCCTCTACCTCTGTGGCCAGTAAGAATCCAGTCCAGCCTCCAGTGAAGCATCCTGCACCAGCAGCCTTTCACACCCTCTCTAGGCCCAGAAAAAGAGCCACTGATTAGGAACAGGACCCCACCTGTTCCAAGCAGGGCCAACCCCACACACCTAGCTCCAGGTGACCCCTCTCTGCTTCACTTCATAACTGTATATGTTTATAACAGAATTTATGTTTATAACATATATTGCACCATCCCCTTCCATTATATCGTCGTTCCACATGAATTGGAATTTGGGACTGCTACTTGGAAATATTTGGTGTCACGGCCAATGAGAAGAACCACAGCCTCAACTACTAGTTGTTTCCCGTCTCTCTTTTTAGCTCTGCAGCAGGAGGTAGAGGCGAGGACCTCACAGGCCAGGCTAGTGACTCCTGTGAAGAGAGGGAGAAAGCTCCAATCATCCACTTCGGTCTGGACCTCTATTACTGGGGAGAGGAGCAACCCACCGCAGGGAAAAATCATCAAGTACATACAGCCTCACAACACCCTCAACGACTAGCCTATTTTATTGAGTAAACATTGAAATGGGCAACTGCGACGTCTCGGGTTCGACTACTGCACACAACTTAACTTCTCAAAAAGTGTTTTATTGCCATTGATATGGCCACTAGAGGACTATTATCTGTTCAGAGGCATTGTAAATCTCTGTTATTAGTTTTAAAATGTAAAGATAACGTGATTATGAGTTATGAAAACCGACTCTCCCATAACAATGCAACTAAATTCTCAGCTATTAGCTATAGAATTGCTACAGATTCATGTTAACAAAGAACAGGTCATTGCAAATGGAAAGTTCCTCACACCCCTTCCTCTATCCTGGAATCCAAGAATAGCTCCCAGCACCAGTTCTGGGTTCCCAACTAGATAGAGGAGGAGGTGGAGAATAAGAAGTTCTATATATACAAAAGTATGTGGACACTGCTTCAAATTAGTGGATTTAGTTATTTCAGCCAAACCTGTTGCTGACAGGTGTATAAAATTGAGCACACCGCCATGCAACCTCCATAGACAAACATTGGCAGTAGAATGGCCTTACTTTCAATGTGGGACCGTCATAGGATGCCACCTTTCCCACTAGTCAGTTAGTCAAATTTCTGCCCTGCTAGAGCTGCTCCGGTCAACTGTAAGTGCTGTTATTGTGAAGTGGAAATGTCTAGGAGCAACAACGGCTAAGCCGCGAAGTGGTGGGCCACAATCTCACAGAATGGGACTGCCGAGTGCTGAAGCTCGTAGCTAGTAAAACTCACCTGTCCTTGGTTGCAGCACTCACTACCAAGTTCCAAACTGCCTCTGGAAGCAACTTCAGCACAGGAACTGTTCGTGGGGAGCTTCGTGGGTTTCCATGGCGGAGCAGCCGCACACAAGCCTAAAATCACCATGCACAATGCCAAGCGTCGGCTGGAGAGGTGTATAGCTCGACGCCATTGGACTCTGGAGAGCAGTCTGACAGACGCATCTGGGTTTGGTGGATGCCACTTGAATGCTACTTCCACAAATGCATAAGACCAACTGTAAAGTTTGGTGGAGGAGGAATAATGGTCTGGGGCTGTTTTGCATGGTTCGGGTTAGGCCCCTTAGTTCCAGAAATCTTAATGCTAAAGCATACAATGACATTCTAGACAACTCTGTGCTTCCAACTTTGTGGCAACAGCCCTTTCCTGGTTCAGCATGACAATGCCCCCGTGCACAAAGCGAGGTCAATACAGAAATAATTTGCCGAGATCAGTGTGGAAGAACTTGACTGGCCTGCTCAGAGCCCTGACCTCAACCACATCGAACACCTTTGGGATGAATTGGAACGCCGACTGCGAGCCAGGCCTAATCCCCTAACATCAGTGCCCGACCTTGTGGCTGAATGGAAGCAAGTCCCTGCATCATGTTCTAGTGAAAAAGCCTTCCCAGAAGAGTGGAGAATGTTATAGCAGCAAAGGGGGACCAACTCCATATTAATGGCCATGATTTTGGAATGAGATGTTCGACGAGCAGGTGTCCACATAGTTTTGGCCGTGTAGTGTAAATCACATTCGCTGGCCGCTTCCAGCCTGTCAAGCACAGGTGCTCTCTGTGATGGCCAGGATCGAGTCAAGGTGAGCAAGGTGAGTTTTTGGTGAAAGCATTACAATTGTCATGGTAATATATTTTTTATATATATATATTTTATATTTTTAGAGATTCTGAAGAACACAATGAATATTACTTTTAGATACTGGTAAGTGAGGCTTTGCAGAATTAGAGTGAATGTGGCGTGTAGAGGATTGTTTTTGTCGATGATGCCGAAAATGTTGTGTGATTCCCATAATTTCCTTTCCATGGGTAGATCATCCCACGAGACGAGCTGGGAAAACCCACCAACCCAGAGGACGCTGAGCGCCTAGAGAAAGAGGAGAGGGAACTCAGAGAGCCTGGTGAGGGACATAGGAGTGGTCCTATTACATACTTTTCCTTTTTAAAATTAAAAGAATATCAAGGAATTGCGACTGAAAAGAGTAATTGTATAATTCTCTAGCTCACAGCAGTCAGTAATATGGCTCTAGGTCTAGACTGTGGTAAAGAAGGAGAGCCAGAGACAATGGAAACACTTCCTGCCTCTGACTACCCCATTTTTCTCCCTTGGAACTCTCCATCACTCCCAGTCCCATCCCGTCACACAAAGGAGAGGAGCAAGACAGCACCACAGAGCCAAAGTCAGGGGGCCAGAGGGGGTGGGCCTCTTCAATAGCCCCGATAATAGGTTGGGCTGCTGTGTCTGGCTCTGGGGTCTGGCTCTCTCTTTCTCTCTCCCTCTCCTGGAGGCCGCGCTAAAAGCCAATTAAGCGTGTGTTGGCTGCTGCCAGCAGAGCGTCGGATGTGCTTTCTCTGCCTGCAGTCACTTGTTAACAAACAGGTATCAGGGCCAGCTGACTCGGGGCACTCGCTTGTGAAATAGCATCTTTTGTAACTAACTACTCTATTGATCCCCCGCTCCATCAGCCCTGCAGACCCATCCCATCCAGCCAGTGCCACACAGTGTGTCTAGGGCTCTCTGAGCTCAGCACAGCGGCAGGCCCTCCCACCGGTCCGCCAGGCCACCCACCAGGCACCAACTGTATGAGGACCTGCAGAGTTCCATCAATCCTCTCACTGCCTGCCTGGTCACTCCACTCGCTCTCCTAGAGCACTATTGATTTTTGCTCAAATGCCCTCAAATAGTTTCTTAGTGTGGCCCCACACACTCATAGGTTGTATTTTATATTCTACAGTAACCAATTTATGGGTCTCTGACTGTTGCCAGTCTGAAAGAGAAGTAGACCCTGGCTTGTAGACATTGCAGCACGTTTATCTTTCGATGCCAACTCAATTCTTAATTTGAACTTAATTTGTCTAACCATTCCAAACTCTTAAAAATAGGATTGGTCAGGCTGCTATAGGTTATCACTGTTAACAATATTGAAGAAGTCTTTGATGTCTGAGAGAAAGAGTTACGTTTCATGATCCATCTTTGCACATTAAGGTATAAGTAGATTTGAATTAGAATTCCCAATTATAGTCATGACATTTAGTTAATTTGCTATGTGGCTCACATTGAATTTAGCAATAGTTAGCTGGAATATTATATTAATGATACTCCAGGCTTGCATTGATGACTTATTTCAATACGGTTATTACAGCAGCTATTTTTTACACTCTAAAACCTCCAGGCCATCCTGCTGAAATGACATTTACACCAGAGAAATAATAAATTATCCACTTTAGTTATGTTTCAAAAACCACAGTCTCAAACAGTGTATGTTTCTTGAGAAATAATGGTAGTGTATGCGTAGGGTACCTCTACTGCCCGTAGGCCAAAGCCAGGACTGTGCTCCTGAGGCTCTGTCTGTATATAGTGTCAGTCCAGGCTCCCAGCTGCCTTTGTGGTGGTTGGTCTGTATGGTGTGTCTGTGTGGCCTGACCCTGGCAGACAGGCGGGTGGACGGGCACAGCTGGAGTGGAATCCAGGCTGTTGACAGAGAAAAGGCCCATGCTGCAAGGGGCTTCAGACAGCTTAACTTAATAAGGGCTCTCTCCTCTCATCCTGGGGATGGGAACGAAAGCACACAAAATGCAGGACTTAACCACAGAGGGATCATGTAATAGGGGGCTTTCACCATCCCATTCCAACCCGACACTGCCTGCCACCCCAGGGGAGATGAACACTCCCCCACCCCAAATTAATTTGTAACTAAAATTGGTGCCCCTCTTTTACAGGCTCTCACAACATGTCACTCTCGGGGGTGATTGAGGAGAGCCCTAATACAGGACACAAAACAGCAACAAACAAACAAACACCTTTTTTTCAGCTTGATGCTGTTATGAGGCTGAGTTGACGGTGCAGTTCACCTATTCCATCAAGGTTAGCCGTAGCCTTGGAGTGGGCCATCACAGCCATGATTAATCCCCCATACCATCACCATCCTCTTGTAGGACCTTGAAACACATACCCTTTCTGGGCCCTGGGCTGGCTGCATGTCTCTGAAACAGCCTCATACAGCCTCATCAGGTCTTCCACACTGTGTTGTCTGTATGAGGCATTTTAGGTTTGACCTTTCATTTAAAACCATAATCGAGTAACTGTATTAAGTTGTCTTAAAAATATACAGTACCAGTCAAACAATGGCACATTCCAGGGGTTTTAATTGATTTGTACTATTATCTACATTGTAGAACAATATTGAAGACATCAAAACTATGAAATAACACATATGGAAACATGTAGTAACCAAAAAAGTGTTTAACAATTTGAGATTTTTCAAAGTAGCCACCCTTTTCCTTGATGACAGCTTTGCACACTCTTGGCATTCTCTCAACCAGCTTCATGAGGTAGTCACCTGGAATGCATTTCAATTAAAGGGGGGCCTTATTAAAAGTTCCTTTATAAATAATGGCGCCAGAAGGGATGGCTGCAGTTTTATAGGCTCCTTACCAACTGTGCTATTTTGTTCATTTTTTAAAATTTTTTGTAACTCATTTTGTACATAATGTTGCTGCTACCGTTGCTGCTACTGCCTCTTATGACCGAAAATAACTTCTGGAATATCAACCAAGAGTTATTCGTAGCCATCAATATTATTTGTAGCCATCTATTTACCACCAAAAAACAATGCTGGCACTAAGACTGCACTCAATGAGCTGTATAAGGCCATTAGCAAACAAGAAAATGCTCATCCAGAAGTGGCGCTCCTAGTGGCCAGGGACTTTAATGCAGGCAAACTTAAATCCATTACATGTCATGTGTAACCAGAGGGAAAACAACTCTCTAGACCACCTCTGAACACATACAAAGCTCTCCCTTGCACCACATTTGGCAAATCTGACCATAATTATATCCTCTTGATTCCTGCTTACAAGCAGAAACTAAAGCAGGAAGTACCAATGACTCGCTCAATACAGAAGTTGTCAGATGACATGGATGCTACGCTACAGGACTGTTTTGCTAGCACAGACTGGAATATGTTCCGGAATTCATCCAATGTCATTGAGGAGTATGCCACCTCAGTCACCGGCTTTATCAATAAGTGCATCGGCGACCTCGCCCCCACAGTGACCGTACGTACATTTCCCAACCAGAAGCCATAGATCCCAGGCAACATCTGCACCGGGCTAAAGGCTAGATCTTCCGCTTTCAAGGAGTAGGACACATAAGAAATCCCGTTATGCCTTTAGACGAACCATCAAAAATGCAAAGTGTCAATACAGGACTAAGATTGAATCCTTCTACACCGGCTCTGACGCTCGTCGAATGTGGCAGGGCTTGAAAACTATTACAGACTACAAAGGGAAATCCAACCCCGAGCTGCCTAGTGACGTGAGCCTACGAGATGAGCTAAATGCCTTTTATGCCCGCTTTGAGGCAAGTAACATGGAAGCGTGCATGAGAACACTAGCTGTTCCGGACAACTGTGAGATCACTAGCTGTTCCGGACAACTGTGTGATCACGCTCTCCGTAGCCAATGTGAGCAAGACATTCACATAGCAGCGGGGCCAGACTGATTACCAGGACCTGTACTCAAATATGTGCGGACCAACTGGCAATTGTCTTCACTGACATTTTCAACCTCTCCCTGCCAAGTCTGTAATACCTACATGTTTCAAACAGACCACCATAGTCCCTGTGCCCAAGATAGCGAAGGCAACCTGCCTAAATGATTACCGCCCCGTAGCACTCACGTCGGTAGTCATGGCGTGCCTTGAAAGGCTGGTCATGGATCACATCAACACCATCATGCCAGAAACCCTAGACCCACTCCAAATCGCATACAGATCCACATATGACGCAATCTCAATTGCACTCCATGCACTCAATGTTCAACACCATAGTGCACACAAAGATCATCACTAAGCTAAGGACCCTGGGACTAAACACCTCCCTCTGCAACTGGATCCTGGTCTTCCTGACGGGCCGCCCTCAGGATATAATGGTAGGCAACAACACATCTGCCAAGCTGATACTCAAAAAGGGGCCCCTCAAGCATGCTTAGTCCCCTCCTGTACTCCCTGTTCAAGCACGGCTCCAACACCATCATTAAGTTTGCTGTCGATAAAACAGTGTAGGCCTGGTCACCGACAACGATGAGACAGCCAATAGGGAGGAGGTCAGAGACCTGGCTGTGTGGTCCCAAGACAACAACCTCTTTCTCAATGAGAGCAAGACAAAGGAGCTGATTGTGGACTATAGGAAAAGGAGGAACGTACAGGACCCCATTAACATCGACAGGACTGAAGTGGAGAGGGTTTAGTTCCTTGGTGTCCACATCACCAACAAACTATCATGGTTCAAACACCAAGACAGTTGTGAAAAGGGTTAGACAAAAGAAATCCCCCTCAGGAGACTGAAAAGATTTGGCATGGGTCCTCAGATCCTCAAAAGGTTCTACAGCTGCCCCATCGAGAGCATCCTGACCGGTTGTATTACCGCCTGGTTTGGCAACTGCTTGACATCTGACCGGAAGGCGCTACAGAGGGTAGTGTATACGGCCCAGTACACTGGGGCAAAGCGTCCTGACATCCAGGACCTATATAATAGGCGGTGCTTGAATCTTGACTAGAACCCCAAAAATGTATCATATTACTCAAGTGCTAGCCTCTCCACACTGGCTTCCTGGAAAGGCTAGGGCTGATTTCAAGGTTTTACTAACAAAGCATTACATGGGCTTGCTCCGACCTATCTCTCCGATTTGGTCCTGCCATACATACCTACACGTACTCTACGGTCACAAGATGCAGGCCTCCTTATTGTCCCTAGAATTTCTAAGCAAACAGCTGGAGGCAGGGCTTTCTCCTATAGAGCTCCATTTTTATGGAATGGTCTGCCTACCCATGTGAGAGAAGCAGACTCGGTCTCGACCTTTAAGTGTTTATTGAAGACACATCTCTTCAGTAGATACTATGATTGAGTGTAGTCTGGCCCAGGGGTGTGAAGGTGAACGGAAAGGCACTGGCGCAACGAACCGCCCTTGCTGTCTCTGCCTGGCCGGTTCCCCACCGGGATTCTCTGCCTCTAACCCTATTATGGGGGATGAATCACTGGCTTACTGGTGCTCTTCCATCTCGTCCCTAGAAGGGGTGTGTCACTTGAGTGGGTTGAGTCACTGATGTGATCTTCCTGTCTGGGTTTGGGCCCCCCCTTGGCTTCGTGCTGTGGGGGAGATCTTCATGGGCTATACTCAGCCTTGTCTCAGGGTAGTAAGTTGGTGGTTTGAAGATATTCCTCTAGTGGTATGGGGGCTGTGCTTTGGCAAAGTGGGTGGGGTTATATCCTGCCTGGTTGGCCCTGTCTGGGGGTATCGTTCGATGGGGCCACTGTGTCTTCTGACCCCTCCTGTCTCAGCCTCCAGTATTTATGCTGCAGTAGTTTGTGTTGTGGGGCCATGGTCAGTCTATTGTGTCTGGAGTATTTATCCTGTCTTATCCGGTGTTCTGTGTGAATTTAAGTATGCTCCTTCTAATTCTCTCTCTCTCCCTGTCCCTTCCTTCCCTCCCGGAGGACCTGAACCTTGGGACCATGCCTCAGACTACCAGACCTGATGACGTCCACCTGGTCGTTCTGCTGCTCCAGTTTCAACTATTTTGCCTGTGGCTATGGAACCCTGACCTGTTCACCGGACGTGCTACCTTGTCCCGGACCTGCTGTTTTCGACTTTCTCTCTCTACCGCACCTGCTGTCTCTAACTCTGAATGTTCCGCTATGAAAAGCCAACTGATGTTTACTCCTGAGATGGTGTCCTGTTGCACCCTCTACAACCACTGTGATTATTATTAATATTTGACCCTGCTGGTCATCTACGAACATTTGAACATCTTGACCATGTACTGTTATAATCTCAACCCGGCACAGCCGGCACTGGCCAACCCCTCAGAGCCTGGTTCCTCTCTAGGTTTCTTCCTAGGTTCCTGCCTTTCTAAGGAGTTTTCCTAATCACTGTGCCTCAACATCTGCATTGCTTGCTGTTTGGGGTTTTAGGCTGAATTTCTGTATAGCACTTTGTGACATCGTCTGATGTAAAAAGTGCTTTATAAATACATTTTATTGATTGATTGATTGTCAGAGGAAGGCCCAAAAAATTGTCAAAGACTCAAGTCATCCATGTCATAGACTGTTCTCTCTGCTACCACATGGCAAGCAGTACCAGAGCATCAAGTCTAAGACCAAAAGGCTCCTTAACAGCATCTACCCCCAAGTCATAAGACTGCTGAACAACTAAACTTGTCACACCCTGATCTGTTTCACCTGTCTTTGTGCTTGTCTCCACCCCACTCCAGGTGTCGCCCATCTTCCTCATTATCCTCTGTGTATTTATACCTGTGTCCTCTGTCTGTTGCCAGCTCGTTTTGTTTCGTCAAGCCTACCAGCAGTGTTTTCCGTGCTCCTTTCTGTTCCTGTTTTCTAGCTTTCCCGGTTTTTGACCATTCTACCTTCCCTGACCTTGAGCCTGCCTGCCATTCTGTACCTTTCGGACTCTGCTCTGAACTACTGACCTCTGCCTGACCCCTGTTTTTGTAATTAACTTCTGTTACTTTGAAACGGTCTGCATCTGGGTCTTCTCCTAAGCTTTGACAGTACGAACTGGCCATGACGGACCCAGCAAACTCGGACCAGCTCTGCAACGCTGTCTCCTCCCAAGAGCCACATTTGGAAGGCACGAGGAGTTGCTTCGTGGTCTTATGGAAGGGTTCCAGACCTTGGCAGAACCTCATGACTGCGCGTTGAACACTTTGCTGGAGCAATTCCGCGGGTTGTCTGTCAGGCAGTCTACCACGACGGTAACCTCCCACCCCCTCAGTAACCTGGCTGTTAGCAGCGCGGCCTCCCCGGTTTCCCGAGAGCCCCACTTACCTCCCCCGGAACACTTCGCTGGAGAGTCTCAGAGGGGAAGGTTAAGGACGAACTAGCAGCCTGGGAACTACTGACGGATCTCGACTCGCTCGTTGCCTTTACCACCCTGATTGATGGGCGGCTACGGGAATACAGGAAGGAGAGGGGGTCCGATTCCACTCACCTGCCCAAGGATTCCACCTCGCCTCCAAGGCATCCCGGAAGTCCCTGATGTCTCCGTTGTCGAGAGGACTCGAGGCGACTCTATGACTGCAGGATCGAACTTCCTCCAGGCACCACCCCGGGGACTACTGTACTCTCTGTCGGGTCAGGAGACCAGGGCTATGGAGACCTATATCAAGGACTCCCTAGCTGCACGGTGTATCCGTCCTTCTGTCTCCCCCACTGGCTCAGGGTTCTTCTTTTTGGAGAAGGACAAAACCCTCCACCTGTGCATTGACTACCGGGGCTTCAATGATATCACCGTGAAGAACCACTACCCACTACCACTCATCGCCTCGGCCTTCGAGCCACTACGAATATATCTAGTCATGCCATCTGGCCCAGAGACCCAGAGTTACCTCTGTTGCAGGGGATGAGTTCTTTAGAGTTACCAGCCTCAGAAAATGGGCAATTAACTGCACCTCAGATTGCAGCTCAAATAAATTCTTCACAGAGTTCAGGTAACAGACACATATCAACATCAACTGTTCAGAGGAGACTGCTTAAATCAGGCCTTCGTGGTCAAATTGCTGATAAGAAACCACTGCTAAAGGACACCAGTAAGAAGAAGAGAATTTATTGGGCTAAGAAACACGCGCTATGGACATTACCCTGGTGGAAATCTGTCCTTTGGTCTGATGAGTCCAAATATGAGATTTTTGGTTCCAACCTCCGTGTCTTTGTGAGATGCAGAGTAGGTGAAGCATGGATGAGAAGTTGTGATGGTGTGGGGTTGCTTCACTGGTGACACTGTCTGTGATTTATTTTGAATTCAAGGTACACTTAACCAGCATGGCTACCACAGCATTCTGCAGCGATAGGCCATCCCATCTGGTTTGTGCTTAGTGGACTATCATTTGTTTTTCAACAGGACAATGACCCAACACACTTCCAGGGCTATTTGACCAAGAAGGAGAGTGATGGAGTGCTGCATCAGATGACCTGGCCTCCACAATCACCTGACCTCAACCCATTTGAGATGGTTTGGGATGAATTGTACCGCAAAGTGAAGGAAAACCAGAGTGAAGGAAAAGCAACCAACAAGTGCTCAGCATATGTGGGAACTCCTTCAAGACTCTTAGATAAACATTCCAGGTGACTACCTCATGAAGCTGGTTAAGAGAATACCAAGAGTGCAAAGGGTGGTCAGTTCAGAACAAATTCTTATTTTCAATGACAGCCTAGGAACAGTGGTTAACTGTCTTGTTCAGGGGCAGAACGATAGATTTGTACCTTGCCAGATCGGGGATTTCGATCTTGTAACCTTTCGGTTACTAGTCCAACGCTCTAACCATTAGGCTACCTGCCGCCCCAATGTGTCCAAATTTCTGACTGGTACTTATTATGTTTCATTGCCACATACACCGGAGAGGTGCAATGAAATGTGTTGTTTTACACGGTCAGCTATAGTAGTATGACATCCCTGGAGCAAATTAGGGTTAAGTGCCTTGCTCAAAGGATATTCAAACTAGCAATCTTTCAGTCACTGGCCCACACTCTAACCACTAAGCTACCTGCTGCTCTGTATTTGAATGTGTCCTGTCTTTGAATGTTTGGACATTCTCATCCTCTAGTCCATCCAAGTGTTTGAGTAAATTGATGTTTATGTCATCTTTAGGTCTCTGTGTCTACAGTATGTGATTGGATGTCTGCAGACTACACACGATCAAGTTTAGGGGCTCATTCAGTATGTATCTCTGAAGCCTTACACCGGAAATCCATTTAACGCGTTAGGGCGGGCGATGAAACAACTAAGCCCCATAAATGTTTAATGACGGGAAGCGAAGTCAGAGTGGACGGTTGGGCTTTGTAAATATTGTCGAGGGAGTGTGAACAGGGCGGGACCAAAGTTGGGGAATGCTGAAAATTTGCTGTGCACTCCGTGACGTCGCGTTGCTATTGGACAATCGAAGCTCACTGTAATTTCCAACCCCTACGGTATTGACTGTTGATACCAGCTAGTATCACGTAGCCTGCTTGCTAGCACCAACATGAAGGCGAAGGTAGCATGGCTATCCGAAATTAAGCGTTCAAAGGATCTTAGTTGTTATAGATTGCATGCTAGAAATGTAAAGGTAATTTCTATTTGAGACGATATATGCAGCCTTTACCGTGAATGCAGTTTTCCGCTATCGCTGGAGCCATTGCCTTTACATTTCAATAACGCAGTAATGCTGACTACTGTTATACTGATTGAATAGAGCCATGAGTCTAGTTATGGTTAATTTGTTTGTTTGTTTAGACTGGCGGGACCCTGAGGTGATGAGGGACATAGAGCTTGCCACTGGAGAGGACCTGGGAAGGGCAAGAAAGGTAAAGGGAAGGGGAAGGGCAAGAAGAAATACCCCAACTTCAATGATCTCAATAAGAGTGCCATCACTTTACGCTCCACACTAGAGAGGAAGGTTTTCAACCCGTAAGTAGGCTACTCACTCAGAAACAAGTGGCCGTTCTTTCTCTGTAGCTCAGTTGAGGTGCAGGGAGTACAAGTAATCCCCAACACAATGGATACATGGCCTTACATTACATTCGGTCACTAGTCGTTAGTGTATTGACGTTGCGATAAATGTATTATTTAAAATATATACTGTAACCTTGTTGCACTTGGATGAATCATCCCATGCTTATCTCTTTACTTGTGCATGTACTGTATAGTGTAAAATTCCCATGTGCATTTGAGAGGATTCATTATTATTCCAAACCCACCTAGACACTTACTGTTGGTTAAAGTGTTTTATTATGAAACATAACCACTAATAAACATCTGTAGTTCTAATCCTTACATACTTCATTTTTCAGGAGCTCCATGAGGCGAGTGACAGACGTCATATAACAAATCGACAAGTTGAAACATGCAAAGTTTGCAAACCAATGTAATTAGGCTATGCACTGAATTAACAGAACAGTTAAGGAGACCGGTTGATTTTGTGCCAGAAATATCATACTCATCTACAGATACTGTCTGTACTGGTGGAAATAACTCCGGAACCTTTTTCAAGATTCACACACAAAGACTTATCGTCCATTTAATGTGCATGTAAATAACACGTTGAATTGCATGCTTTCTGATTTGTAAAACAAATCCAAGCCGTTTTGATTCGTTTTTATAAAATCATTTGTCAAATAATGTTATTTATTGATTGATGTGTAACATGAATGTGATGCCAGTCTTTGTCATCGATTTACACTTGATGTGTCGTTGTGATTTTCAGTGGCATAACTCTCAGAACTCGTTTTTACACTGCAACTCTATTTTTCAATATCTCTTTTGTAATTATCATAAACAACCAGTGCTTAATATTCGATGTGGAAGTGGTAACCGAAGTTACCACTTGTGGATGACCGGCAGCTTTTACAAATGTTGCCTACACCTATATAGGTTGCCAATAGCTGCCCTGTGCAGCATGTTTCATAATAAACACTGTGAATAATTATTTTTAAAAAAATTTAATAATGCTTATTTCCTCTGATATTGTGTAGATTATACATTTTTTTTATTAAATTTAACTAGGCATGTCAGTTAAGATCAAATTCTTATTTTCAATGACGACCTTCCGGGGAACAACTGCCTTGTTCAGTTGCAGAACGACAGATTTTTTACCTTGTCAGCTCGGGGATTCGATATCAACAAACTTTCGGTTAGTGGCCCAACGCTCTGACCACTAGGCCCAACATATGTTGATAATTAGTGAGTGTTCTTGTTGTGTTGGCTTGGTACATCTTGATTGCAAGGAGGGGAATCTTCAGGCGCTGTTGTTGAGCTGTGTTTTGGTTCATTGTGTTCCTAGGCACCAATTGGGCAGGTCGTGTGGGAGCAAATGTTATGAAAAAGTCCATGTTGCACCAGGGCAGGCTACTGCCTGCTGGTCATTGGGAGCACATTAAACTAATTGCTTGCACATAAGCTGTCATGTTCTTTAATATTGAAACCTCATTAAACATTCCATCATAATAGTTTCCTTCATTCAGTTCACTGTGTCAGCAGCTGAAATATTATTCGATGAGCATACTCCCCAACATGAGTATTTTTTTTCCTATTAGGGCCTATGTCAAATTGAATTTGCTTGCATTGTTGTTTACATGATTTCTAAAAATATATCCCCAAAAATAAACAAGCCAGCTCCCTAGATGCCAGTGAAAGAGTAGCCAAGGGTTTCAATTTGCTTCTGGAATTGCATATATTTTTATGACAGGGCAGTGGCTGCTTGAGAGTCAAATGTTTTGTTAAAATGATCCTATTTAGCCTAATTATCATAATATCCCAAAAATGTATACATTTAGTTAAACTATTTTCAATGTTTTGTTACTCAAATCAAGCATATGCCTAGTTCACCATGTAGGCCTATTTCTATCAGTTAATTGTCAAGTTATTATTAAATTATATCTTGCAATTGGCATACTATTCAACATAATTACACTATTGCTTTTATGAGACCATTCAAACGAAAGTAAGACCTAGATTCAATCAGATAAAACGTTAAGGAACGAATTGCAAAAATCTTGCAATTGGCATACTATTCAACATAATTACACTATTGCTTTTATGAGACCATTCAAACGAAAGTAAGACCTAGATTCAATCAGATAAAACGTTAAGGAACGAATTGCAAAAATCGCTGAAGCTGGAGATTTATATTTCCCTCACTAACTTTAAACATCAGCAATCTGGGCAGCTAACCGATAGCCCATCTCACTCATAGCCCATCTGTAAATAGCCCACCCAATCTACCTACCTCATCCCCATATTGTTTTTATTTACTTTCCTGCTCTTTTGCACACTACTTGCACATCATCATCTGCTCATCTATCCCTCCAGTGTTAATTTGATAAACTGTAATTACTTCGCTTCTATTGCCTATTTATTGCCTTACCTCCTCAGACCACATTGTATATAGACTTTCTTTTTTTCTATTGTGTTATTGACTGTATGCTTGTTTGTTCCATGTGTAACTCTGTGTTGTTGTTTGTGTCGCACTGCTTTGCTTTATCTTGGCCAGGTCGCAGTTGTAAATGTGAACTTGTTCTCAACTAGCCTACCTGGTTAAATAAAGGTGAAATAAATAAAACTGTAAAGAGCCGACACTTACATATAGCTGATGTTTTGGCGGTGTTGGAGGAGGTACTTTGTTGGATCTGTCAAATTGGTGAGCTGCTGATCTTGTGACCATTGTCAGGAAACAATTAGAAATAACGAGGTTGAAATTAAAAATCCTTCAACAAAACAATGAGGATTTCACCCGCCTAATCAAGGTGTGCTTCTCAAATTCCGCTCTTGGGATTTATCATAATGGAACTCTGTGCGGCCAATGGCAATGTCCGCTTTATGTATAGGCCTAATTCCGGGAGCCACTTTTGGAGAGAAAGGTCGCTAAGTACATTGTTGGAGCATATGTCAATACTGATATGATTGAAAGTTAGAAAAGAAAGAAAGAAAGAAAGAAAGAAAGAAAGAAAGAAAGAAAGAAAGAAAGAAAGAAAGAAAGAAAGAAAGAAAGAAAGAAAGAGAACGCTGCTATTGGATCAGACATGTCCTTAACATTGTAATTATTTCACAATACTGAAGACGGATCTGCTCCTGTAGAGATATTACCACCTATGGCTGCAAATATTGAGACCATGTGATTCCATGTTTAGTGGCATATAGCCTGTTAGAAAAATGGATAGAACCAAAAAGGGTTCTCTGCTTGTTTCATACAAGCTACCCCTAAGGTTCTATATAGAACCGAAATTGGTAGGGTTCTAATGGAACCAATTTTGGTTCAGTGAAGAAGAACCCCTGGGGTTCTGATCAAAGAACCCCACAAAAGGGTTCTATATTGAACCGTTAGGGGTGCCATATATGAGTCAAGCAAAATAACCCTTTTTGGTTCTATCCAGAACCTTTTTTTTCTTCTAAGAGTACAGGAGGGCAAAAAGCACATAACGACGCATTTAACTGTTCTATGAGTGGTCTGATGCAGGCATTAGATTACGTGTTTTTTTTTTATTGCAACGTTAATAACGATGGTTGTGGGAAACCGCTCCGAGATTTAACGATGCTCCTACAAGGTCCTAACGATGAATGTATCTTTAAGATGCTTTTGGGAAACTGGCCCCTGATTGAATCGGCCCTAAGGTGTCTTTAAGAACAAATGTCGCGCAGTGCGCTCTCCAATGCAGAGGGGAATTTAATGATTCCACTGCAAAACGTGTTGAAAATAAATTTATATTTACATAATGAACCCCTTAAAACTCACATTTTATCCAACAAGATACTCCAAGATCCTAAGACTTGATAAAAACAGCTGGCAGATAACAAAAAACATAGGCTATTTTCTGCAACGCCTTGGTCGGGTCTGTGCGTCTTCAAGAAATGTCCCATGTTCTAAATAATCCCGAAATCTGGAAAGTTGTTTAGACTATCTACAAAGTAGAGGTTATATTCCAGGCTACGTCGTATAGTGCATTTGTGTTTAGTCATACCTACATGTGAAATTCTAGAATGGTTCCAGGAGCACGTTCCCTAATGTCTGGCATATGCCATTTCATCACGGTATAAATACAGACTATGATCCGAAGCGAAATAGTCATCAGGTGCAAAAGGAATATAAATAAATGCTGTATCCATGTCACTTTTGTCCTTATAAACTCGACGAAACTATAGTTTTAAATATTGTATATACCTACCCTACAACTTGCATCGATAGTGCAAAACGTGCACTATTGACTGGATTTTCAGCACTTCTAAAGTGGCCCTATTCTTATCCCAGACTTTTAATTATGATCTCATTCAAATAGTATATAACCTAAAAGGGTGTTTTATGCACAAGCGCATTTCGTAGCCTGTATCTATCCTTAATTTGGCATGACGTTCGCCCACAATGAAACTCGTTTCTCTCAAGAGTTATGAAGTCAAAATCCCTCTTTTACACGGGGATGCCGTTTAAGTTACCAGTGAGTGTTTTTCCTCATCAAATTTATTCAGATTTCGTATAAATAAAACCTATATCAATAAATCCATTATCCATTAAGTAATTACATTTAATTAATAAAAGTTAGGCTTTTATTCGCCATGACGGATCCAGTAATAGGCCTATGGTTGGGCTACTGTATTTTTCGATATCTACTAATCCTTTTCCGCACAAAAAAAAACATTCAATATAGGCTGTAGCTTTTTTTGCTAGAAAACAAATGCAACATAATATCGTCGGTTGGCCAACATAAATAACTGGTCAAATAAATAAGAGTTAAACATTTCTTAAAAAGGGGGTAAAAACTCTGTGTTCAGTTCCAAAATGTCCTTTAATTTTGAGGAAAAGGGAAAAAAATGATCGACTGATAAGAAACAGTATGTAATGTATTGAATCTATTAAAGTAGCTTATTCGTTTGTAAATGGTAGCCTATAGTTTATTATTATTTTACTTTGTCTTATCAAAGACGAATCCAGATGAAGTGAGTATTCATTACAGCCAAATATTCTCAGGTAACTATATAAAATAAATTAGTAGCGACAACTTATATGAAAACAATCATATTTAACTTTCACAGTTTAGTTACACAGTAATTACAATATTTCAAGCCATTCCAGATGTAAATGAACGATATTGATAGGCCTACATGTATTTTTTAAACGCTCTAATATTTATGAACTGCATTCGAAATTTGAAGCTAGACATATATTTGTCAACATTTGTAGGCCTATATACATTTTGACCACGAGTATTCACATTCTATCAAAATGAAAAACAAATAGAACATTAGCATAATAAAAAATATTATTCCCTTGGTAAAGGTAAGTTTTCTTCGAGCATTAAATGTCCTTGACGAAACAGCAACATGAAATGTTCATCAGAGTTCTTCCCATCTTGCGTCAAGTGCATTTTAGTCTTTAGGTAAGGGCATGTCTTTAGTTCTCTTAAACCGTATGTGTAATATGGTTATTAAGTTCATATTTCATTGGAGTCAATTTGTTTGATAATATCGGTTAATTTAAGACGCCTCTGAAAACATAATGTTTGGGCGTAAAACCACACGTATGTCCATGTCTTTATAGGTGTGAAGTGTAAAACGCAGGCGCTCCGTAGGTCTGAGATCCCAACATGAAAGGTGACAGTACCGCATGACTTGGCAGAAAGGGTAATTGGGTGGTGCAGACTAACCCGCCTGGCCCGTGACCATAGCTCGTGTGCATTGACAGATGGCCGCTCATGGGAGGAGACGGGCTGAGCGGACTCAGGCCCCCTAGTCCATTGCTCTGGCCATTCGGGCCCCCGCCCGTCGGGGCGCTGGTGTCTGCGCCAGGGTTCTGTTTCTTCCACTTGGTCCGTCGGTTCTGGAACCAGATTTTGACTTGAGTTTCAGTCAAACTAAGTGACAGTGCCAAATTTAGCCTCTCACACACGGAGAGATATCGGGTGCACTTGAATTTGTTCTCCAGTGCAACAAGTTGTTCGTAAGTGAATGCTGTCCGGGCCCTTCGTGGCTTACCCGACTTTGAATCGGAGCCAGAGCGCTTTCGCTTCGGCTTTCCTTGATGACTTTGTCCATTCGACCCTGACTGTTGCGTTTGCTGTCCGTCAGGACTTCTTGGGCTCTTGCTCTCCTTGTCGTCGTCTTCACGGTGGCCCAGTTCCCCCTGGGTATTTTCAGTCAGGCCACTGCTGCTCTCCTCACTAAACAAGTCATCCTGCATCTCGCTGTCAGAGTGGGAGTCTCTGTTGAAATCATTCTCGCATTCGTCCGATCTGTACACCAGCCCCTCATCTGTAAAGAAAACAAGACATGCAATTGAGTCTTTTCAAATTAAGAATCACAGAGGCCAAGTCATTTAGACAGATAATATTCAATAACTTATCAAGTAGCATATTCTAATTAATATATTGCTGAAGGAAATAGTGATGAAGAATCATGCCAGCTAATGCGTAATGGATAACTTTTTCCTCTATCCTCTATCTATCCTCTCACCTTCATACAATTGTATTTATGAAGATAAACTGTTTTTTTTTATCTCCACAATGTGCATTTATGTAGTCTATTGCTGTTGCGTAAGGATTTATTACAGTAGCCTATATGCACAAATAATGCTCTGCGTAAAAATGTAAAAGTCACAAACGTAATTCATGTTACCAATTTTATGGTAGACTACCAATGAAATATTGAAAACCTGCTTGTAATATGGTCTACTTTGACACCTTTAAGAAAAAGACTTGAGGCCTAATTATTTAGGAAAATCTTTACTCTAATTGAGTATAGGCATACTAAATATTCTAACAATATTATTTGTTTTTTTAAATCCATTTATGCTACATTATATTAGGCCTAAATTGTTCAATAAGGATAGGCGTATTGTTTCTCAAACTTTTTAGATTCATTTGGTTTGTTTTAATATATGACCATTATAACACATAACCAGGTGAAAGTTAAATAAACAAATTGTCTTTCAATTATTTTCAGGACAAGGCCTTACCACACATCACTTCTACGCACACGCACCATCGTATAACAAAATCAATTATTATAATTTCTTATATCAACCAAATATATACTTTTGCATGATTTAAACAATACTTATACATCCAGGGGAATCTTTTTTCCAATAAGGCCTGCACATCTTCAGCAGTGTTTGTTGACACAATTTTGGCAATTTGCTAAACCCTCTTCATGTGATCCTATAATCTTAAGAATAATGTTTTTTGGTTTGTTAGTCTGTCTATTTCAGGCAGTCCATAACAAATGACCCGGTCGATATGGCTGGGTGTCCTCTTCTCTGACTGATATTTTAAATGCAAACCCTATAAAGTGGTTACGGAGATCAATGTTTGTTCCTTCTATTTTCGTTTAAAAAAATGACAGTGGGGGCAATATCAATCTCATGCCTTTTTTTCTGGGATCAATATCTTCCCTAATAATAATAATAATTGGTTTTAATCGTGTAATTATCCGAATTTTGACATTATAATTAAGCTGTTGAAGGAGAGTCAGGCAAGCTGCCTGAACGAGATAGGCTACTCAATTCGATAATAGGATATCGAACTAGCCACGTTCCGAATGTCACTCTGGGGCGATTTTCGCCATTATCCTGCAAAGCACTTTAAATTAAATGTAATCGAAGGGTTAAAAAAAAAGAGATTACATGTCTTTTTTTCTCTGGGGTAGCCTAAGGGAATGTGTGCATGGCTAGAATATTCCACATCATATAACCTAATTTAACCTCAGATATGATCAAATTTATTTCTGAGTCAAAATCTATTTTGAGCAGAAATATAATTACATAATATAGAATGCAAAGTTAGATGTGGAAAATACAATTTCACGAACTCTAAAAAAAACTTGCAGGACCCTCTAAACCTCAAAGACATAGGCTAACCTAATAAGACAAACACTCATCCAGTTCTCTGTCTTGTCATGATCAAAACAAATAGGCTAAAACGTGGTTTTACTAATAGGTGACATTATGTAACCGAAGTAATTGAGCGTCTTCCTGAAGCATAACATCTAAGATAACAAAATGTATATTCTATGTCTAATCTAAATTTGATTTTTCAGAAACTTGTAGGCTATTCAAGTGGGCCTACATCATAAACAACAACACTTTTGGAAAACCAAATGTCACCAAGAAAGACACAAACACTTACTTAGTGCTGTATATTTTTTACATTCATAGTCTTCTGCATAAGATTTCTGATCTACAGCATGATTCGAGTCGTCACCTCCACGGTTCTCTGTCCCGAAGGCGATTTCACTGCCGGTCCGGTTAGGATTTTGCTTTTTGCTCGTAAACTTATTTGGGTCCAAAATGTCCAAAACAGAAAACGCGGTGGTCCGGTGAACCGTTGGAATTGCTATCGGAGCTGGTTCTTGACGTGGAGAGTTGTTTCGACTGTCCCCTTGCAGTATGTCTATACCGCCTGGACAGGAAAACACCGACAGTTCGTTGGTAGAGAGCCGCTTCTCGCAGTGATTGTCCATGCTTTCTGGACCGGCCACGACGATCACCGCTGTTTGGGCAGCCACACAAGACGCCGTCGGAGAAGCGATTGAGAGATCTCCCCCCTGAACCTTCTCTCTATTCATGACTTCTCTTCAGGCGGAAGAGCACGTTCTCTTCTTCTGAACTATCAGAGATTTAGCACCAAGACAGTAAATTTAAGATTATCTTTCAACCGATGACATAATATCGCATACAATTTGAGAAAAGTAGTCTAATGTCTGGTGCGGTATTCCTGCACAGCTTGCGTTGCCACCCCTCTACGGCTGTACTGCTCTGGTCAATGTTACACACGGCTGGTAGGAGGTGATGGTTCACTGTTGGATGTTGGTCTCCCTTGCTCAACTCCTTTTTTGGGTTTGAACCATCCCCTCAGGACCCGCCAACGTTTATGTCATGCATGCATGCACACCTCGCTCTCTCGCACCCCCCCCCCCCCACCCCCCACCCCCCCACCCCTTCGTTCGTCGCCAAAACTTAGACACAAGCTACGCCTTATTTATGCATTCATATTCAACTGTGGGTTGTAATTGGCTACGAATTAATCCCATGCCTCTAATAGCCTATTATCTCCATATGAGCGCGTGAGAGGAAACAGAGGCGCACGGAGAGTGAGGGATGATGCGGTTCGTGATATACTCTGCAGTCAGCTCAGTTTCAACTCCACTGAACTGGAAAGGATCTAAATAGGCTTATTTTTCCTTCCTCCCTCGCCTATATCGACCACTTTGTGGTTGTGATACTTATTGTTTTATAAAGTATTTACAATATCATAAGGCCATGATCTAACTTTTTATCAGCATTCAGTGATCCATTGCAAATGAAGGTTTTCAGTATAAAATCTGTAAGGGAAGGCTATTATTATTATCACTAGGCTTATTGTTATTTTTTTATAAGCTACCCATTCAAACATTAGCCTAAACTCATTGCATTCGCTTGATAAAGTTCAGATGAGAGAGATTCGTTATCTTTAAGGCAAATTACCGGGCACTTTCCAAAATTCAATTATGCATTGAATAAACTCAGTAATAGCCCTTTCAGTGAAATATTGATTTCTAATCTGAGATGTAAATATTATGCCAGAAAAATAATAGACAAAATAATTTGATTTTGATTTAAAGACGTGTTTATTCTAATCTCGAGTTTAAAATTCTACTTACTCTCATTTTATGCACTCCTTAAAACAGTAGAATATGGCACATCATAAAGAGAGAAAAAAAGAAAAGGAGGTGTGCCAAGCCTCACAAAATTGGATTTCACTCGTCTGGGGGCTGATGACACATACAAGGTCAGCTTTTTGCAATTACCGCGGGCAATGATAATTTGGGAAGTAGAAATTAAAAGTTGGGGAAAACAATGGGTAAAACAATCATCTGTAATTTTGATAGGAATGAACATGATTATTATATCAAGAGGGCAAGCCCAGGTCAGGGGAACCAGCCCTGCTCTCCACTCCTCTATAGAGGCTGACTGACTGCTGATACAGACTCCACAGCAGGGTCCACAACGGCCAAACTGTAATTAAACAACTATTCGATTTTCATCGGATCTATGCTGTGTCCTAACAGTGGTTTGACGCGTCGTTCTTTCTTTATGTTTTCGAAGTTTGTGACTAAATACGCTCACAATTGCCTTATAATTTAGGACCAAACACATCATTGGCTAGGACTCTATTTGCTGGATAAATAAAGGAACAACTGATAGAGATTTTTATGTTACTTTTTCTCCCCAAGGTGGGATGATAGCCTACAAATAATCTCTTTACATTTGTTAATAATGATGATGATTACATAGGCTAGGAATAAACAACAATAGCCTAATTATAAGCATCATCATCGTAACATCATATTACGATGACATATTACACATTACATCATATTGAAATATTTTAAAGCTCTTCTTCCCTGTTTGAGCTAAGATACTGCCTCCACAATGCTGCCACCTTCTTTTAATAACCCAGATCACCTTCGCCAATGGCACACAAGACACCACTGATATCGAAAAACATACAACATTCGTAATAACTTTGAATATGTTGTCACTGATTTTATCCAAAAACAAAACACCTATTTTCATATTCCCATGTAGGCCTACTATGACACGCATTCAAATGTCCCTTGTGGTCCAACCTCTTGATCTGAATATACACAATTCATTATACTGCAGCATCCGCGGGTCCTGCTGTCCCGTCGAACAGATTGGGGGGACGTGGTGCCATAATTACTATTTCCACGTTGCCTCAGAGTCCACTCTCCACATTTAGACGTATAACGCTCGATAATTTGCATGTAAATAGTGTCTTTCAAGACCCTCTTTTTCCACTGAACTTTGAAAGGGCCCCGTGAATTACCGACAGTGACCTGCCAATTATCCGTACATTAATCACTCAAGTTAAATCTCATGACAACAGCCTCTCTCTTCTTCAACGGCAAAATGAGTCATCTGTCAACATGAAAAACCAGTCTGGCCCTTCCACAGACACCCCAACCCCACCAATGTTACAATAACAGCTGAATAAATAGGGTCACATGCACCAGGCTCTTCCATCTTCGAAAGTCCATGGCAAAATGTTCAGGTGCAGGGTAGGATCTGGGTTTAGTAAGGAACATCAATTTACATCTGATTACACCAAACTGAATGAGTTGAGAAGATTTAACCACATAAATCTGTATTCCATATCAGATACATGTATGCTGACTCCCCCACTAGTAAGCAGCATTCATAAGGTTAAAGACTCCACATAATGATAGAATACACAGACTTGTATGAACAGTTTTTCAAATTATATACCCTTGGTAAGATGGTTAAACCATGTGTTTTACAATCTGAATAAATGCAAATACCCAAATCAGACACTGAAAAAATTATGTTCAACACCCAGTCAGCATCCAATACCGAACATGAGAAGACCAATCCTGAGAGAGCCCAGGCTCCCAGTGAGAGATATGGTATGGCAGAGAGCGGGATAGGCATGGCTCCCTGTGAGAGATTGCATGGCAGAGAGAAGGAGACTGGCATGGCTCCCTGAGAGAGATGGGATGATAGAGAGAGAGCACTGCGACTCCAAGTTGTGTCAGGTACACTAGAAGATTTAAATCACCATGGAGGGAGAGAGAATCTAACTCAGTAATGATCTTAATTAAGGTTAATGAGCTCTGCTCTGCCTCTAGATTATTCAATTAATCTGATCATATGAATGAATTATAATTAGGATAATTAGAAACTTAGAAATGTATTGCAGATGATACCGTTTCTTGCTACACAGGACCCAGAAGAATTATAGTGGGTATGTTAATATCATCAAATATTGCATCAGACTTCAGACAATACTGTAGCCTTCCCTCACTTACTCTGTTAATGGTAATAATAGTAACAACAACAACAACAATAATAACAGTTTTTCACTATAATATCAAAGACTGTGGGCCACATTCAGTCAAATCTGGTAACCCGAGTGTCTCTGGCAGACTAATGCAGAACCATATTTCGTCTGCTGTTGGCATCACAGCGTCCTGTGGGGATTTTCGTCTAGCTACGAAAGAAGTTCTAATGCTGGCTTGTGATAAAGCTGTAAATGAGTGACTTTCTTACGTGAGCTGACCCTGATGTCAGCATACCAGCAGCTGTTTATTGAAATAAATTCCAGCAAGTCAGGTACTTGTACCTAGCTAATGAGCCATTGCATCTAGGGGACAGTTAACCTTGTTAATTGGCCATATTTTAAGAGGTGAACTGGGAATCAACCATAGATTTTTGATACATTTTATTACATTGTTACAGTGGGCATACTGGAACCAGAAATCTGCCCTGGCATTTCTAACACACCGGCTCATTTCTTTCCTTGAGGCCCCCATTATTAGCCAGATATGGATCCTTTTGCGCTACAAACCCAAGTTAGACAGGGCCTCTATGCAAAAAATGGACCAGCCTATCTGGCATTTGGTATTCAAACTAGTTCAAATACAGCTGCCCTGTTGGATTCTGTTTAAACAATCAGAAAAAATAAATGTTAGAAAAGTACTAGTGCACCACCTCACAACAGTCATAATATGTCACCAGGGTTGGTGAGTCTAGCAACTAACCTAGAAAATGTGGATATACAGTGACCATTTGATTTGTGCAAGAACATTATGCTACAGTGGAAAAGTTCCGTGCATACACTTAATTCAGATGTAACATGAATCCAAACAGTGTCTTATCCCAGACACCTGGCTTCAGGGTTTGATTGAATAGAACTCTGGGTCTCGTATTGTGCAAATACACTACATAAAAGCAACTCAAAACACTATGTCTGATTTCTGGTACATTTTCTGTAGAGACATATAGTTCCAGGGAGGGGTGTTTGAGGGGGTTGTGAACAGCACGGCAGCAGTTTAACGATTTTGAATGAGCTCTGAGTGGTAAAAACCAGACAATTCCCCATCACGATGGCACATGACAGTTAAAATGACCAGAAATCAATATTCTGACCAGGTGTCTCACACTGATAAGACCGACCAAGACAATGTTGACTATTAAACTTGACAGCTTGAGATATTACACTATTAGTTATGCTATTTTTAATAATCTATAATATTTGGGCTATAATTAATTAATTATACGGGTCAGATAATATCTGAGGCTGGGATGAGGTCGGAGGGGTCTACTATGGTGGGTAATGAGAAAGGAGAAATCTAATCTAAGGATGAGGAGCCGTGAAGGAACAAATATACAACCACCTCCCTTCCTCGGATACAGAGGAGAGAGGGAGAGGAGGAAAGGGGAGAAAGGAGGGAGAGAAAGAGGTACATGGGCAGAAAGAGTGAGCGAACAATATAGAGGGTAATTACCAGTAGGACCAGTAAGATGAAGGAAAACATGCATATGTAATAACATTTTAAACATTTTTCATGAATAGATCCAAAGCCTCTTTTAGATTTCAGGGGGAACAAAGAGAGATTAAAAAAAAGAGCAGCAAAATTCACAACTTTGTATTATTTTGATGTACTACTAAGCCAATCATGGATAACATACACTAGATAATGCTATATGCTATAAAAGCACTGCTTTTCTCACAAGCAGTGCAAAGTTAAATGTTGAACACATATTCTTAAAGCTGTGCTCCACAGCTAGACAGACACTACTAGCATATGATGCAACACCCCTGTAACTGGGAGAGCTCTCCACATATTGGCTGTGATGGATTGCAGTGTGCAGGTCAGTATTGTGATGTTCTGGGTGAAGGAGAGGATGACTCCACGGTTCCCTGCAGGCTGATTGGGGGTCACCACGGCCGTCTTAATGGCTGCCGCGAGGTGAGACACCTTGCCAAAAGCCAGATCATGTCTGATTTGCAGGGGTTACACATCAGCTGTCAAACTGTTTGCTCTATTTCAGCAAAAGTTTAGTCCTGCTTAAAGACTGAAGCCACTATAAACAATTAAAAGTGACACTGCTCTTCATCCTACCCCCTCCTTTTTCGAACATTCTGTTAAAAATCGCGCAACTTTTCAGCGTCCTGCTACTCATGCCAGGAATATAGTATATGCAAATGATTAGTATGTGTGGATAGAAAACACTCTGAAGTTTCTAAAACTGGTTAAATCACGGCTGTGACTATAACAGATCGTGTGTTTCATCGAAAAGCGCAAGAAAAACTGCTCACTGAAAGCTAAAAATAATATCCATGCGTCACTTTCATGGGTTGTTAAAAGGGCACAAAATTAATTATGGACCTGCATGCAATTCCTACAGATTCCACACGATGTCGCCATTTTCCGGGGAGTTTTTTGTTGGTAAATCCAACTAACTGGATTCCATTTCTTCCGGTCTCCGCCAGGATGTTTTGAAGTGCACATTTTCAGCCATTGATTTGAAGACGAGGAGCTATTGAATACACATCGCCCTGTAATCATTTTGATAGATTATAAACGTTTACTAATACCTAAAGTTGGATTACAAAAGTATTTCGAAGTGTTTTGTGAAAGTTTATCGTTGACTTTTTTAATTTAAAAAAATGACGCTGCGTTTTAAAACAATGTTTTTTTATGAATTACACAGCTTCCATAGATAGCTATTTTGGGTATATATGGACCGATTTAATCGAAAAAAAGACCCAATAGTGATGTTTATGGGGCATATAGGAGTGCCAAGAAAGAAGCTCGTCAAAGGTAATGAATGTTTTATATTTTATTTCTGCGTTTTGTGTAGCGCCGGCTACGCTAAATCTTTGTTTACGTCGCATTCAGGCATTTTGGGGTGTTGCATGCTATCAGATAATAGCTTCTCATGCTTTCGCCGAAAAGCATTTTAAAAATCTGACTTGTTGGCTAGATTCACAACGAGTGTAGCTTTAATTCAATACCCTGCATGTGTATTTTGATGAACGTTTGAGTTTTAACGAGTACATTTAGCATTTAGCGTAGCGCATTTGCATTTCCAGGTGCCTACTTGAGACATCTGCGTCTCAAGTAGGAGCAAGAATTTAAGGCTACTGCTTAACTTTTCAGATTTACAACAATAGCACCGACTGCTGAATAGCTACTCCCTGAAATAACTTTCAATAATTTTCTTGGGTCAAATGGAAAATCAAGAGCCACGAAAATGCACATTTTAGAAATACAGAGCAAGTTTTGTTAAGGTCTAATACAGCCATTTGTATCTCAATATCAAACAATTTCTGGGTAACAATTAAGTACCTTACTGTGTTTTAAAATAAAATGGTAAAAAATAAACTAAAATAACTTCTTAGCAAAAAACTATTTCTCAAGCAAAAGGTTTGGAGAGGGAAAACTGAAAACTAGCTGTTATTGGCAGAGGTTTAGAACTTTCTTTCTTATTGGTCTATTAACTAATTTATCGCCTGGTGATTTTACCAGGCAGGCCAGAACTCCATTCCACCAAAATAGGCTGAAATTTCACGTGGTCTTTTCCAACACTAAAATGAATTATCAAAGCAAATCAAATTAGTCACATGCGCCGAATACAACAGGTGAAACAGTGAAATGCTTACTTACAATCCCCTAACCAACAATGCAGTTTAAAAAATATGAATAAGAATAATAAATAAAAGTAACAAGTAGTTAAAGTGCAGCAGTAAAATAACAATAGCGAGACTATATCCAGGGGGTACCTGTCCAGAGTCAATGTGCGGAGGCACCAGTTAGTCGAGGAAATTGAGGTAATATTTACATGTAGGTAGAGTTATTAAAGTGACTATGCATAGATAGTAGCAGCGGCGTAAAAGTGTGTGTGTGTGTGTGTGGGGGGTAGCCATTTGATTAGATGTTCAGAAGTCTTAGTGCTGTTAGGAGTGTGTATTGGAGGCGAAGTCAGGTGCAGGAAAGCAGAGTGTAGTGAACAGGCGCACTTTTTATTCCAGTCCAAAATGACAGCACAAAGTAACATAAAATGTGCCCAAACACGGAACATAGACAAAAGGTGATGTGTGTAACAATATCCACAATTCCAAAATACCCATAACACAAAAAATCTTACACAAAGACATGATGGGGGACAGAGGAATGAATGCATATGGATTGATTGGGGAATGAAAATCAGGTGTGCAGGGAACAAGACAAAACAAATGGACACATGAAAATGGAGCAGAGATGGCTAGAAAGCAGGTGACATCGACCGCCGAACGCCGCCCGAACAAGGAGAGGGGTAGAAGCTGTTTAGAAGCTCTTGGACCTAGACTTGGCGCACCTGCAATGCTTGCCGTGCGGTAGCAAAGAGATCTGTGGATCTGTTAGAGTGGTATGCAAATTGGAGTGGGTCTAGGGTTTCTAGTATAATGGTGTTGATGTGAGCTATGACCAGCCTTTCAATGCACTTCATGGCTACAGACGTGAGTGCTACAGGTCGGTAGTCAATTTGGCAAGTTGCCTTAGTGTTCTTGGGCACAGGGACTATGGTGGTATGCTTAAAACATGTTGGTATTAAAGACTCGGACAGTTGAAAATGTTAGTGAAAACACTTGATAGTTGGTCTGCGCATGCTCGTAGTACATGTCCTGGTAATCCGTTTGGCCCTGCAGCCTTGTGAATGTTGACCAGTTTAAAGGTTTTACTCACATCGGTTGCAGAGAGCGTGATCACACAGTCGTCTGGAACAGCTGGTGCTCTCATGCATGTTTCTGTGTTAATTGCCCCAAAGCGAGCATAGAAGTAGTTTATCTCGTCTGGTAGGCTCGTGTCACTGGGCATCTCTCGGCTGTGCTTCCTTTTGTAGTCTGTAATGGTTTGCAAGCCCTGCCACATCCGACGAGTGTCGGAGCCGGTGTGGTATGATTAAATTTTAGTCCTGTATTGACACTTTGCCTGTTTGATGGTTCATCGGAGGGCATAGCGGGATTTCTTATAAGCTTCCGGGTTAGAGTCCCGCTCCTTGAAAGCGGCAGCTCTAGCCTTTAGCTCAGTGCGGATGTTGCCTGTAATCCATGGCTTCTGTTTGGGGTATGTACGTACTGTCACTGTGGGGATGATGTCATCGATGCACTTATTGATGAAGCCAATGACTGATATGGTGTACTCCTCAATGCCATTGGAATATTCCAGGAACATATTCCAGTCTGTGCTAGCAAAACAGTCCTGTAGCTTAGCATCTGCTTCATCTGACCACATTTTTATTGACCGAGTCACTGCTGCTTCCTGCTTAGATTTAGCTTGAAAGCAGGAATCAGGGGGATAGAATTGTTGTCAGATTTGCCAAATGGAGGGCGAGGGAGAGCTGTGTACATGTTTCTGTGTGTAAAGGTGGTCTAGAGTTTTTCCCTTTGGTTGCACGTTTAACATGCTGATATAAATTTGGTAAAATGGATATAAGTGCCCCAGCAGAGGAGAGCAGGCGAGTTGGCAGTGGTTCCCCCACAGTGACGGAATGTTCCCCAGTAGAGGAGAGCAGACGTTTGGCCGAGGCAGGCATGTCCCACAGCAGACCAGAGGAAGGCCTAGATAGGGAGGTAGTGGTAGTAAGTCCAGTGAAGATGGCAGATCAGGCTGAACCCCAGGAGCAGGAACAGATATTGGTCCTGGGACAGGGGCATCCTGGCCACCCCGAACAGGACCCCGGTCATCGACTGGGTCCCTGGCCGGGGCTGGACAGGTTATCAGGAAAAGGGAGGTCGGGTGCTGCTGGGAGGTCCCCTTGGTTGGGAATAGGTAGAAAGTGAGGGGAAGCCAGGAACCCCTGACTGTGGGGTGTCAGCTCGCTGTAAGGGCAGCAGCTGAGCAATCAAATAAGCACTGTGTGGCGACTCAGTCAGAGTGGGAGCCACCCCCTGTAACGCTGAGCCAAGGGCTGCTCCGTCATACCCTGCTAAGTATAATAATGTTCAAATGTCCAATGTCCCTTTGGTAGCTGGGCAGAATGCTGGTCTGGAGTGGAAGAAGGAAGAGGTTGGTACGGCAAAGCATAAGGTCAAGTCAGCAACATAGGCTCTCTACCGTGTGGCGATGCTGCTAGAGTTGCTGAGGCAGCCAGAGCTGGATAGAAGGTTCCCCCAGGCTCCACAGTAGTGGAGGGGGGGGGGTTGAGAATGATGTCTGGGGTGTGGGCTCCGTCTCTGTAGCCCACACTGGAGCCAAAGAGGCCGTATTTCCTCGCCATACAATCACAATTGTATTTTTATTTATTTATTTTAATATTTATTTAACTAGCAAGTCAATTAAGAATAAATTCTTATTTACAATGACGGCCTACCAAAAGGCAAAAGGCCTTCTGCAGGGACGGGGTTTGGATTTCAACTTTTGCCTAAAATGATATACCCAAATCTGACTGCCTATAGCGCAGGCCCTGAAGCTAGGATATGCAAATTCTTGGTGCCATTTGAAAGGAAACACTTTGAAGTTTGTGGAAATGTGAAAGGAATGTAGGAGAATGTAACACAATAGATCTGGTAAAAGATAATACTAAGAAAAAAACAATAGTTATTTTGTATTTAAAAAAAAAAACATTATCTTTGAAATGCAAGAGAAAGGCCATAATGTATTATTCCAGCACAGGTGCAATTTATATGTTGGCCACTAGGTGGCAGCAGTGTATATGCAAAGATTTGGACTAATCCAATGAACCATTGCATTTTTGTTCAAGATTTTGTAGCAAAACTGTCCAAATATGCCTAATTTGTTTATTAATAACTTTTCATGTTCAAAATTGTACACTCTCCTCAAACAATAGCATGGTATTCTTTCACTGTAATAGCTACTGTAAATTGGACAGTGCAGTTAGATTAACAAGAAGTTAAGCTTTCTGCCAATATCAGAATTGTCTATGTCCTGGGAAGTTCTTGATACTTACAATCATGCTAATCACATTAGCCTACGTTAGCTCAACCGGCCGATGGATGGGACACCGATCTCGAAGGATTAAATAAAATAAATAATTAAATTAAAATATAGGACTAAACACACATCACGACAAGCTAAACAACACAACACTATATAAAGAGAGACCTAAAACAACAACATAGCATGGCAGCAACACATGACAACACAGCATGGTAACAACACAACATGGCAGCAGCACAACATGGTAGCAGCACAAAACAGGGTACAAACATTATTAGGCACAGACAACAGTACAAAGGGCAAGAACGTAGAGACAACAATACATCACGCAACACATCCACAACTGTCAGTAAGTGTGTCCATGATTGAGTCTTTGAATGAAGAGATTGAGATAAAACTGTCCAGTTTGAGTGTTTGTTGCAGCTCATTCCAGTAACTAGCTGCAGTGAACTGCGAAGACAAACGACCCAGGGATGTGTGATGTTTAGGGACCTTTAACAGAATGTAACTGGCAGAACGGATGTTGTATGTGGAGGATGAGGGCTGTAGTAGATATCTCAGATAGGGGGAGTGAGGCCTAAGAGTTTTTTTTATGAATAAGCATAATCTTGCGATGGGTATACAGAGATTACCAGTTTACATTAGAGTATAGAGTGCAGTGACGTGTCCTATAAAGAAGCATTGGTGCAAAATCTGATGGCCAAATGGTAAAGAACATCTAGCCGCTCGAGAGCACCCTTACCTGCCCCTGGAGAGGGGCATTCTTCTTACCAAACCCCATGACCTTTGTTTTGGAGGTGTTTAGAACAAGGTTAAGGGCAGAGAAAGCTTGTTGGACACTAAGAAATTTTTGTTGTAGAGCGCTAAACACACAATCCAGGGAGGGGCCAGCTGAGTATAAGACTGTATCATCTGCATATAGATGAACGAGAGAGCTTCCTACTGCCTGAGCTATGTTGTTGATGTAAATTGAGAAGAGCGTGGGGCCTAGGATCGAGCCTTGGGGTACACCCTTGTTGACAGGCAGTGGCTTAAACAGCAGATGTTCTGACTTTATACACTGTGCTCTTTGAGGTAGTTAGCAAACCAGACCAAAGACCCCTCAGAGACACCAATACTCCTTAGCCTGCCCTCAAGAATGGAATGGTCTACAGTATCAAAAGATTTCAATAAAAATAAGTCAATAAAAATAGCAGCACAACATTGCTTAGAATCAAGGGCAATGGTGACATCAGTGAGGACATTTAAGGTTCCAGTGACACATCCATAACCTGACCGGAAACCAGATTGCATACCAGAGAGAATAGTATAGACATCAAGAAAGTTTTTCCAACACTTTTGATAAACAGGGCAAAATAGAAATAGGCCTATATCAGTTAAAATCAGCTTGATCTCCCCTTTAAACCTTTCACACGTATCAATGCACGGGTGTGATCATTCTACAGTGGTCCCTGAAGCGTACGATCACACCCGTGTGATTAGAACGCTTTTTAGAACGCTTATTTAGAACGGCCAGTTTCGAATGACGCAACAATCAGCATTTGAGCGGGACACACTTTTTTTCAGGAACTATTTAAACAAACACAGTCCTTACAAAGTTATGGCTAGAATGTGAGCAGATTATTTTTGGATGCAATGTTCAGATATTCACAGAATTACCTATAGCATAACACAATCATCCAAGCCGGAGAAATGTAGGCTACATTTGTCCTAGCGCTAACTGAGGAAAGATTGACAAGCGGTCATATTTGTATACTCTCGGCTGACAGAAACTACAATATGAATTAGCTAATAGCAATTACTATTTATAATTAATCACATCACGTGTGAGCTCAATATTGATCCAAATAATTGAGTAATACACTTTCTAGAAATCGAAAGTAATCCGACGATTAGTTTCAGTGCGCCTCCATGTGTCACGTTTGTGATGATAGACGGACCAAGGTGCAGCGTGTGTTGAGTTCCACATCTTTTATTTAAGTTAAACTTTCAAACAATAAACAAACAATGAACGTAAAGTCATAGTGCTCAACACACTAACACAAAACAATATCCCACAAATGCAGGCGGGAACAGGGACACCTTAAGTATGATCCCCAATTAGAGACAACGATAATCAGCTGCCTCTATTTGAGAACCATACTCAATCCCAAACATAGAAATAAATCGACTAGAACACCCAATAGTCACGCCCTGACCTACAACACCATAGAGAACCAAGGGCTCTCTTTGGTCAGGGCGTGACAACATGCTTTTTTCCCTCACAGAAACCAAAGATAATAAGAGAAGACAAGATGAGTTTGGTCTGTTTATAGTATGCATTTTGAAGGGGTGTGTCGTCTACCATCGTTCACATCCCACCATTCACTTCCTGAAGTTCTCAAAGAAGGAATGAACCCTTACTCACCTCATTTTGTTATAGCATCTTTGGTCGACAGACGATTACGTGAAACCAAGAGCATTGTATGTCAACAAACATGGCTCCACACACATAGCTGGAATTAGCTTAGCCCATCATAATCAGTACAACCTTCAAAAAAGTATTTTACACACATAATACCTGCCCATTACAATCTATGCAATAATCAAAATGCATGATGAAAACCAAAGAGTTACTTGAAAACATGTGAATAAACAGTAAATATATCAATATTTACTAAACAAAATATTTTCTGATAGTGATTTATTGATACAAATGTTGCGTGCTGGCATTCAGTCACATAACCTCTCACTCCCACTCTGAGCCATGAGCAGTGTTTTTTACAGTGCCTTGCGAAAGTATTCGGCCCCCTTGAACTTTGCGACCTTTTGCCACATTTCAGGCTTCAAACATAAAGATATAAAACTGTATTTTTTTGTGAAGAATCAACAACAAGTGGGACACAATCATGAAGTGGAACAACATTTATTGGATATTTCAAACTTTTTTAACAAATCAAAAACTGAAAAATTGGGCGTGCAAAATTATTCAGCCCCCTTAACTTAATACTTTGTAGCGCCACCTTTTGCTGCGATTACAGCTGTAAGTCGCTTGGGGTATGTCTCTATCCGTTTTGCACATCGAGAGACTGAAATTTTTTCCCATTCCTCCTTGCAAAACAGCTCGAGCTCAGTGAGGTTGGATGGAGAGCATTTGTGAACAGCAGTTTTCAGTTCTTTCCACAGATTCTCGATTGGATTCAGGTCTGGACTTTGACTTGGCCATTCTAACACCTGGATATGTTTATTTTTGAACCATTCCATTGTAGATTTTGCTTTATGTTTTGGATCATTGTCTTGTTGGAAGACAAATCTCCGTCTCAGGTCTTTTGCAGACTCCATCAGGTTTTCTTCCAGAATGGTCCTGTATTTGGCTCCATCCATCTTCCCATCAATTTGAACCATCTTCCCTGTCCCTGCTGAAGAAAAGCAGGCCCAAACCATGATGCTGCCACCACCATGGTTGACAGTGGGGATGCTGTGTTCAGCTGTGTTGCTTTTACGCCAAACATAACGTTTTGCATTGTTGCCAAAAAGTTCAATTTTGGTTTAATCTGACCAGAGCACCTTCTTCCACATGTTTGGTGTGTCTCCCAGGTGGCTTGTGGCAAACTTTAAACAACACTTTTTATGGATATCTTTAAGAAATGGCTTTCTTCTTGCCACTCTTCCATAAAGGCCAGATTTGTGCAATATACGACTGATTGTTGTCCTATGGACAGAGTCTCCCACCTCAGCTGTAGATCTCTGCAGTTCATCCAGAGTGGTCATGGGCCTCTTGGCTGCATTTCTGATCAGTCTTCTCCTTGTATGAGCTGAAAGTTTAGAGGGACGGCCAGGTCTTGGTAGATTTGCAGTGGTCTGATACTCCTTCCGTTTCAATATTATCGCTTGCACAGTGCTCCTTGGGATGTTTAAAGCTTGGGAAATATTTTTGTATCCAAATCCGGCTTTAAACTTCTTCACAACAGTATCTCGGACCTGCCTGGTGTGTTCCTTGTTCTTCATGATGCTCTCTGCGCTTTTAACGGACCTCTGAGACTATCACAGTGCAGGTGCATTTATACGGAGACTTGATTACACACAGGTGGATTGTATTTATCATCATTAGTCATTTAGGTCAACATTGTATCATTCAGAGATCCTCACTGAACTTCTGGAGAGAGTTTGCTGCACTGAAAGTAAAGGGGCTGAATAATTTTGCACGCCCAATTTTTCAGTTTTTGAATTGTTAAAAAAGTTTGAAATATCCAATAAATGTTCCACTTCATGATTGTGTCCCACTTGTTGTAGATTCTTCACAAAAAAATACAGTTTTATATCTTTATGTTTGAAGCCTGAAATGTGGCAAAAGGTCGCAAAGTTCAAGGGGGCCGAATACTTTCGCAAGGCACTGTATGTATGTAGCTAGTGAGCTAATCTGTAGCATTAGCAATGTCTTTCAAAGAGGACCCACAAACACGGTAATTCTGGATATTTAAAAAAATTCTGACAATGAGTCTGAGTATGAAAGTCAGGAAACAGATTCTGACAGTGACAGTGAGGAGCTGCCCCCGGCCATTGAGAACCCTGAATCTGAGGACCCCTTGACCACTGACAAAGTCCCAGTTCCCTTTTAAGATGCTGGTGGTGATGTAGGCAGACCGACAGTGGATGAAGTACAGGAGTTCTGTGGTATCTGGAATGCTGCCAGCCGTTTCACCCCTCCTGGCCCTGCTGTTTGCTTTGATGAGTCCCAGTCTGGAGTGCAACGCCCCTTGCCATTTCCGTCTGAGTGCTTCAAGTTGTTTCTGACAAAGGAGCTGGTGGGAGACATAGTAGAGACCAATCGCTATGCCTTGGAGCTACAGGAGAAGAGAGAGCCAGGAGTGGGGGGGACAACCACAATTAGTGAAATGTATACTTCCTGGTGAGAGTCCTCATGGAGATAGTAAAGAAGAACTCCCTAAGAGAATACTGGAGCACAGATCCTATGTTTGCAACTCCCTTCTTTGCCACCCTCTATTCCCAAGACCGCTTCCTAGTTCTGCTGCGATGACTGCATTTCATCAACAATGCTACTGCCATCCTAAATGACCCGTTACACAAAATTAGAAATGTCAACAGCTGGCAGTAAAGTGGCATGACAAACCAGACATTAATGTCCTCTCCACTGTCCATACAGCAACCATATCGGCCACAGGGAAGGTGGACCACTCAGAAAACGACAAAGTGATACAAGAAGATATTTTTCCAGGGTAGCTTCAAATTACAACAAGCTTCAACAAACTTTTCTGGCGCAATTAGCATTGTTTTACAGAGCTAACAGAAGAATGTAGCTTGCTACATAAGCACAATTGAATATAACATCATAAAGGTTATGAAATTAGTAACCTTACCTCGCGTGTCCGTGGTTATAAGGAATAAACACAAATATATTATCCAAACACAGTGAGCTACAGTAGAAACGATATAACACGACATACAGAAACTATTATAATGTAATAAGGCACTTTCTTTGATAGAAACGTGTCTGAATTTGAGACTGGGTGTCTGTAGTGACACCTCTAGCACTGAGACGCTGTGCCTTAGACAGCTGCGCCACTTGGGAGTCATACAGCCAGGGTAGCTTCAAAATACAACACATGCTAATACTACTCTGAAAAATCTAATCAAATCTTATTTGTCACATACACATGGTTAGCAGAAGTTAACGCGAGTGTAGCGAAATGCTTGTGCTTCTAGTTCCGACCATGCAGTAATATCTAACCACTAATCTAACCTAACAATTTCACAACAATGACCTTATACACACAAGTGTAAAGGAATGAATAAGAATATGTACATAAAAATATATGAATGAGCGATGGCCGAAATGCATAAAGTAGATGGTATAGAGTACAGTATATACATAAGGTATGTAAACATTATATAAAGTGATATTGTTTAAAGTGGCTAGTGATACATTTATTACATACATTTTTTATTATTAACCTTTCTGGGATATTTGGGACGCTAGCGTCCCACCTGAACAAAAGCCAGGAAAAATGCAGAGCGCCAAATTCAAATAAATTACTATAAAATCTAACTTTCATTAAATCACACGTGCAAGATAGCAAATTAAAGCTACACTTTTTGTGAAACCAGCCAACATGTCTGATTTCAAAAAGGCTTTTCGGCGAAAGCAAACAATGCTATTATCTGAGGATAGCACCTCTGTAAACAAAAGAGAGAAAGCATATTTCAACCCTGCAGGCGCGACACGAAACGTAGAAATAAAAATATAATTCATGCCTTACCTTTGACGAGCTTCTTTTGTTGGCACTTCAATATGTCTCATAAACATCACAAATGGTCCTTTTGTTCAATTAATTCCGTCGATATATCTCCAAAATGACAACGTGACTACACAATATATCAAAAGTTACCTGTAAACTTTGCCAAAACATTTCAAACTACTTTTGTAATACAACTTTAGGTATTTTGTAATGTAAACAATTGATAAAATTGAAGATGGAATGACCTGTGATCAATACAGGAAGAATACAAACTAAAGCATGCTTTCTGGTCGCGTGCCTCTATCTAACAGTACACTTCAAGTGACCCTCGTTCAAGATGGCCATACTTCTTCATTACACAAAGGAATAACCTCGACCAATTTCTAAAGACTGTTGACATCCAGTGGAAGCGATAGGAACTGCAAGAAGGTCCCTTAGAAATCTGGATTCCCAATGAAATCCAATTGGAAAGAGAGTGACCTCAAAAAAAAATCGGAATGGTTTGTCCTTGGGGTGTCGCCTGCTAATTAAGTTCTGTTATACTCACAGACATGATTCAAACAGTTTTAGAAACGTCAGAGTGTTTTCTATCCAAATCTACTAATAATATGCATATCTTATCTTCTGCGGATGAGGCAGTTGAATTTGGGCATGCCACGTGCTTCCTTTCAGTAACAACCACATCATTAACTTTAAGGGACATGGACAACTGTGAGGAGGAGGGTATATTCTCCAGGTCTTTAACTGTTTTCCAGAACTTCTTGGGGTTAGACCCACAGACAGAGAACTGCTCCTCAAAGTAACTAACTTTGGACTTCCGGATAGCCTGATTAGACTTATTTCTCATTTGCCTGAACGAGAGCAAGTCAGCCACATTGTGCGTGTGTCGAGCCTTTCACCAAATGCAATTCTTGAGGAGGAGTAACTCTGCATGATCACGGTCAAACCAGGGGCTGAACCTGTTTTTAATTATCATTTTCTCTATGGGGGTGTGTTTGTTAACAATATCACTGAAAATATTTCAAAAAAAGGTCCAAGCGTCTTCGACAGAGGGGATCAAGCTGATTCTATACCAATTTACAGAGGCCGGTTCATTAAGGAAGGCTAGCTCATTTAATTTTTTTAGCAAGCGTCTATGACAAATCACTGAGCAGCCATCACGAACACAGGCTGTAAAACAGTGATCCCTAGTCATTACAGAAAACACCAGACAGGGTAGCCTTTTCTGGGTGTTTGAAGTCATACCTTGTGGGATTGGTAATAATCTGAGGAAGATTTAGAGAGTCCCATTGCTTTAGGACTTGGTCAGGTGGTTTAAAGGTCACCTATCAGGACAAATTCAGATTTAGTGTAAGGGGCCAGTAGAGAGCTTAGGGCAGGTATGGTACAGGCCGGTGCTGATGGAGGACAATAACACCCAGCAACAGTCAACAAAGAGCTATTTGAAAGTTTAATGCTTAAAACCAGAATATCAAATTGTTTGGGCACAGACTTGGTTGAGACAACTGAGCACTGAAAGTGCCATAGTGGTGTCAATAAGCCACAAATCCATCTTGAAGGACGACTTTGTCATGACGTTGCCCTCTGGGTATAGCAAGCCCCCTCCCCTCTCCCTGCCTCCCCTTTACCTCCCCCTTTACTATCCCCTCTAACCAAGACAGAGAGAGAGAGAGAGAGAGAGAGAGAGAGAGAGGATGAAACTCTCCAACAGAAACTAACTTTTCACCAGTGATCAAGATGACACACTGAGCGTAAATATATATATTGATTGCAATTGTTCCCGAATGAGTGAGCGTTCATGTGCAAAGGATTAGCATTTCAATTGTTATAATTATCACTCTGTAGTGACTTCTTAGTCGACCTCCACTTCCCCTTTTGTCTAAAAAGCCGCCATGAAGGTTTAGCCCACTAGGGCACATTCTCCTATCATTTCTTGTCACCACATTTACCTTGTTTGTTTGTTTATGCATTTCTGTGAATTACTTAGTTAGTAATAAATAAATGATTTAAGACAATTGATGTATGGATGACTCATAGTGAAGACTGGGTTTGTGCAGATAACCAACAATTTACGACGTTTGGAATGAGACTAACGTGAGGTAAAGTAAATAATTCATTAATTCGAAGACTAATTGATCAGATAAAATATCTGAAAAGTTATTTTAGGAAATGATAACTTTATAATCTGAATATTTTTCCTTGGTGCCCCGACTTCCTAGTTAATTACAGTTACATGATTAATCAGTTGATCGCGTAATACTAATTACAGAGAATCTTTGATAAAAACTATAAGTCTTCAATTTAATGATAGTAAAGACACGACAACTTTGTGAGGAAATCCCTCCAGATTGAGCTGGTCTGTGGTTTACTGACAACACTCTTCTATCAGAGAGATGAGGCAAACTCCAGAGTATTTCATACATATAACTTTATTGACATAATGTGGATGAGAATAGTATTTGTTTTCGACACACCTCAAAAGGCATATATCCAGTAACGCTCTCACAAGGATAACACCTTGAAGAAAAAAAGACTTCTCGAGCTGAGGCCTAGCTGAGGCCTATATTTATACCCTTCAACTGACCAATAGGAACCGAGAAACAGTGCATGCTCAGGGCATGTACAAGGGTGTGGTGCATGGCTACTAAATGATTGGCAAAGGCCACAATCTATCAATCTCTTGTGAGGGGTGAGAAGAGTAAGGATGAGTGAGGACTAGGCATCACGGAGCTACAAAACAAATACAAAACCAAGATGCTCATGCCCATAATGTCCAGGAGGGGGAATAATTGCACAATCATTTTCATAATTTCGCAGTATCATTCCAACCTCGTAGTGAGAAAAAATATATAAAACGCAGCAAAATCAGGGCCTCCCGAGTGGCGCAGCGATCTAAAGGACTATATCACAGTGCTAGAGGCGTCACTACAGACCCTGGTTAGATCCCAAGCTGTGTCGCAGCCGGCCGCGACCAGAAGACCCATGAGGCGGTGCACAATTGGCCCAGCGTAGTCCAGGTTAGGGGATTGGAGGTCATCCGTTCACTGACTCTGGGTCTCACAAAGACGGTTGGAACCAATAACCTCAAATTTGGATTAATCAGACCAAAGGACAGATTTCCACCAGTCTAATGTCCTTTGCTCGAGTTTCTTGGCCCAAGAAAGTATCTTCTTCTCATAGGTGTCCTTTAGTAGTGATTTCTTTGCAGCAATTCAACCATGAAGGCCTGATTCAGGCTGTCTCCCCTGAACAGTTGATGTTGAGATGTGTCTGTGAAACATTTATTTGGGCTGCAATTTCTGAGCCTGGTTACTCTAATGAACTTATCCCTTGCAGCAGAGGTAACTCTGAGTCTTCCTTTCTTGTGTCGGTCCTCATGAGAGACAGTTTCATCATAGCGCTTGATGGTTTTTGCTACTGCACTTGAAGAAACGTTCAAAGTTCTTGAAAGCTGGTTGACAGATTGTGCAATGCTGTCATCAAGGCAAAGGGTGGCTACTTTGAAGAACCTCAAATATAAAATATATTTTGATTTGTTTAACACTTTTTTTGGTTACTACATGATTCCATATGTGTTATTTCATAGCGTTGATGTCTTCACTATTATTCTACAATGTAGAAAATAGTAAAAAATTCAGAAAAACCCTGGTATGACTAGGTGTGTCCAAACTTTTGACTGTTACATTATGTTTGGGCTCTCGAGTGGTGCAGCTGTCTAAGGCACTGCAACTCAGTGCAAGAGACAGTCCCCGGGTTGAATCCAGGCTGTATCACATCTGGCCGTGATTGGTAATCCCATAGAGCGGCGCACAATTGGCCCAGCATCATCCGGGTTTGGCCGTCATTGTAAATAAGAATTTGTTCTTAACTGACTTGCCTAGTTAAATAAAGGTTAAATGTTAAAAATATGTTTAGGTCAATTCATCCAGCTGTTATTATTGAAACAAGGTAGTTAAATGAAAACGCACCGTAGCAGGCAAAGGCATCTATTTCCTATGCAAACTTTCTAAATGTCAACAAAAAATGACTGTACAAGTTAATGAAAACATAGCTACTGTCCCTCTAGTACCTCTCACATGGGACTCTCCAGATCTTCTGCCTGGCTCGTATGGTGAGAGAGGTTTGTTTTCGTGTTGCCCTGCAGTAACAGCAGCCCAATCAATATGCAATACCTCTGTTTGGACAACAGATAAATATTACCCATCGGGCAGTGGGGGTTTCTGTGGACCACCCACCTCTCTCTGGCCTCTGACAGGCAGACTTTATTTTGTCCATGGTGCAAACTCCTTCTGGGGGTAGAAGGGCTGGATTTACACACAGGGATGTGATATCTACCACCGCACTTGTGGATCAGGCTTTAAATTGTGGTAACGTGCCAGATGCAGGAGTAGTTTAAATGCATTGGAACCCAGGGCCCTATGAGTTTAATTAACAGATGGAGTGCTGGGTATAAATCTGCTGACATCACACGCTTTTATGGCGAAGAGGTGGACGGTGTGGCCCTCGTGGGGGATATTCACGGCAGATGATGATAGGCTAATCAATCGATACATTTTTATTTGGTATAGCAAAGGAGCAGTTATGTCAGTCCTGGAATATTCAATTAGAGAAATGGTTTTCAGTGATTGTTAATTGATATCTAATAGTCATTAACTACTCAAAGGTTGTAGTAGTTGAAACCTGCTGGTGGTTGTAGATACAACGCACCTCTCAGCACAAGTGTAAAGCCAGGTCAACAATGAGGCATGTGACTTCACCTTTAGGAGAATTCTAACAAGGGGGTATCATATATCCCTTTCTCTCATTATACCTGTTAGAAAATGATAGTGCAACCTACACAGTGAGACTATAACACAAAATAGAGCAATCAAGGGACAATGATTGGTTTTCTGGTTTATAGGTTGTTGGCCAAAATGAGTTATTCTGGTTTGTCATAAATCTAGGTTTTATTTGAGTAGTGTGTTAAGTCTTATAAAACCTGTCTTTTACTACGGTACTACAGACATACCACGTGGCATCTGGGACTGCTACTGTTCAACTTTGGTGAACTCTATGGCTTAAAGGTTCCGACATGTTATGGAAAACACAATGAGGGATACATTCCTTCGGGAAAACCAAGTGTCTACTTAAGGACAGTCTAAGGATTGTACATCTGGCAAAAGCAATTAGGCTTCGGTGAAGGTTTGTTCCCCTGTATCATATCTGGTCCACAAAACCACCAAGTACTGTGGGTACTGAGACATGGGACGGATAATTAGAGTGAGATGCGTGTGTTGGCATTGAGGCTGAGGGGGATGTCATCTCCCATGCAATGATCAGCCCTCTCTGTCAAATTCAATCAGGCTAGAGCTGCATTGCAAGTCTTTTAGAGCAGATAAGTAATTCATGATGTTCCACTCTGAAACAATTATACAACATTCTGACTCTGTTGGGTTATGCATAGCATTGTCAGTCAAGGCAACAGTAGTTAGTCTCTGTCACAGATGTATCCTTTCGGTGACATTTTCAAAAGGTTATCCATCTGCACTGGCTCACGTATTGAACGTTCAGTATTAAGAGTTGGTTTCATGTATGAACAACTAAATTCACCTCAGCAAAAAAAAAAAATTGATACGTACGCTGTGATAGTCATTGGTTTCCACGCAACCACCTACATCCTTTTAGTGTGCAGAAGCCATGTAATGCATCATGACTCCAAGCAAATTCAGCGACAAAAATGTGGAGACAAGGGAAAAAAAATCAAATTATTAAGCAGATGGTGTTATCAACAATTTAGCAGACAGATATGGTATTGATTTCTTCCAATGGCATCTTTTATCTCACCAACACAATGAATCCACTCTCCTGGGCTCACTTTTCTTTTAAGGCCAAACATATTCTCCAAAGACAGAAGCAATCAAAAACATACGGATAATACTAATATTAGCCAATATAAAGAAAACAGTGGACAGTGGTGGAGTCAGGACGACTTGAGAAACACTGTAATTGCACACACAGTATAAGACATGCTGATTATGTGTTAGGGTTTTATTTGAAACTGAAAGTGCTGTCGAACAGTTAGAGACAGACAAATGAAATTATTTCATTGCAGGATAAATTATATTATGCCATGGAGCTCTTCTATATTTGAACATATTTATAGGGAGAATATATTCAATCTATCATACAATTTATCAAACTCAGTAAAATACCATAATATCCATGTTAATCACTGGAGGTTAGCAATTACTGGCCTCATTTATGGTCATACTGCCCGCACAGTTTCATAGCCTTTGTTAATTAAGATTGTCCCCATTAAGAGCCTAATTAACAATTAGCACAAAAATAATTAGGGAATGGTGACATTTCACTTGTTACATTGTTTAAATTATTATTTGAAATTGCCCTTGGAGAAATTCTGTCAAAGTTACACAATGTCAGCACTTTGTCATGGGAGACACAGTGACAGTCAGACAGACTGTCTGCCAACACTGTTTGTACAGGGATGGAACTCTGCCTTCAGGCAGCAACCCAACCACAGTCCTGTTAGTGTCACACAATATAACAAGGCTTTCTTGGACTGCAGTGTGCATGTGCGTGTGTGTAGAGTCATAGTGTGGAGACACTGACCCTGAACATGCTGGTATTGTAAACGTTCAATTTGGACAAATTAAATCAAAACAACTAAACATCAGTTAATGTTTAAATCATTTCAACAGACTTTAAGATTACAAGGATTGTAATCACTACACTTATAGCACCTCTCCATGGATTGTATCATTCCCTTACAGGCAGCAGGATGTTGACATGACCAATTATGTCTCTCAGGAAGAGAGGAAGGAGATAATCAGAGAGAGAGAGAGTAATAGTACATCTATGGTTGAATCTAATTACAATTAAATTGTTTATTTAAATGAGATACATGAGAACTTTCTGCAAACGTGGTAATTTAGAGTGAGATTGAGACTAACATGCATCTGAAGGTGAATCAGAAGGAGTATTCATTGGTTCTGACAGGTTGAACCTGTCCCTTAGTCACTAACTACTTACAAGACCCCCAAGAGATGTGGCTGCTCTGATCAAATCTGTGATTCGCTTCTTGCTGAATATTTTCCAGAGTAAGAAAGTAATTAGAGATGTGATGTGACAAAATATCATATTCGCTTTTCACCCTTTTCTCATTAGTCGAGAGATGCTTGGACAGAACTCAATTTGCCTTCCAACAGATGTAATAATGAGGAGAAGAGTTCTCTTTGTCTCCGTGGCTGTTAGTAAACATCTTTGCTGAAGGGCTCTTGAAGTGCAAGGCTTCTCTGAATACCCAGGGCATGCACAGAAATCCACAGTCACTGAGCTACAAGGGAATTGGCTCATTGTTGAAAAATGCCCAGAGAGATTATGTTTGGGACTGTAGGCAGTGTAAGACTGAGTCTTGATAGAGGTAAGGAGGCCTGAAAGTCTTCCAACAGAGAAAGGAGAACCCAGCCTCATCTTTAGACCAAACAGAACATTTATAATTTCCGTTTGGTGGGCGAGCTGTCTAATTGCTGCTTAGTTTCGCCAGTCAAGTAATTGGAGGCAATGTCTTAAAAACAGCCACTAGTAGTTAAGCCCCTGTGCCAGGGCATCTGCTGAACAATACTGACATCTCATCACACCCAGCGGCTCCAGGAGAGGAGTGAGAATCAGGCCTCTCTCCTCTCGAATGGGCAAGCAATCTTCAGAAAATTAAGTCTGAAAAGCTGGGGAAGAGCGCTGTGATTCATTGCGACAGACTCTGTCAAGCACAGACCTATTAGAGTCTCTGTGTGCATGTGGGTGCAATGCTGTCATCTGTGCAACGGGAGCATCTGCAAAGTGATCTGGCTGGGCTGCCAGGCCAGAAACAAGCTTCTGCTGCTGTTAAGGTGTGTGCCACCAAAATACCCAGACCTCATTTGACAAATGTGCCCATTTGCCACTATACTTAGGAGATGTATACTGATTAAGATCCATTGCTGATGGATAGAATAAAACAAGATATATCCAAAACATACATTTGGACTGGTTTTGCTCTTTGCCCATAGCAGCTCTCACATTGCAGTAGAATGGAGTATTGTGATTTTTTTTTTAGCAACAACGAGGAGGACAGCCACCACCAATGTCACACTAACCTTGTTGACTTGATGATCAGGTCTACAGATAACCATGGAGACCATCACTTCGAACATGTAACTTGTGGTAGAATAGATGAACAACAAGAGAGCAGAATCACCAGGCATTTATATTCAACATTAGCCTGAATACACATATTTTTTTACAGTACCTGGATAGAAGCCATCAAGGAGAGCAGCAGAAAAGTTATTTAACAGTAGAGGAGACTTAGCTCAGTTGGTTAAAGAGGCCCTGAGAGGAACCTATTGATTTTAATTACACAGAACAGCCCATGGGGACAAAAGGACTTTGGCTGTTTATTTAGCCATTCCCTCTGACTGTGATTGTAGGGGCCGCGATAAAAATCAGTCCCCCTAATTATTACCATATTAAGGTAGAGATTGTCTGGAGGCCCTGTCTTTTGTATTCAAATGAAAAAAGACAGGGGGTAAGGCGAAAAGGAAGACATCAGAAGAGGCCACTTAAAGCAGGTGATGCAAGAACGCACCAACCACAGCCTGGACTCTTCACTCTTGGTTTGCTAACCCAACAGCCATCAAACTGTTATCAATCAACCCTGATATCTGTGATGCAGCTGTAGCTTACTCACAGAGAGATATGAAATGATTATTCTCAATCTTGGAAGTCAACATACTGTCCAGCTGTGAGAAGCTGCAGAGCTGAAAAGGTGAAGATAAACCGGTACACGCCTGTGAACAAATTCTAGCTCAGTGACTGACACCTCATGTCAATGATGCCTCTTGAGGAGTAGATCAAGATTTCTTTGCCCTATGACTAGACAAGGTTTCTCACAGGGACGTTCAATTAGATCAGGATCTGATAATCACCTGGACCCAGGTTAGATGGCATCAAAGATCACTGTTGGGAGAGTGTTTGCTCTTAAGATTAGCTGAATTGGTAACGCTGGCCAGGGTTTTTCCATTAGAACTTTTTTTTTTTTTAAAGTGCCACACTAGATTTACTTTAAATGAAATCCTAGCCATATACAATATGGATGCAAAATTGATTGTCTTGGTTTCCAAAACAAGGGACAAATATCCTCCTCTATGAAGCAAAAGTTAGAGCAACAGAGCCTCTCTGTTATGCAAGATCTCCAATCATACCACGGGGAGTATATCACAGCATTGTCCTCCTAACCCTTAAATTCTCCAGTAGAGAGTACCGACAGAATGCTATCCGCTGTCAGGCAAAGCGCTGTCCTGTCCTTCAGTTTGAGTCACCCACCATGCCTAACAGAGTGAAATTGACCTGTATTAAGGCACCTTCACTCCAGCTAAATGATTTGATCATAGACCCTGACAGATGTTTGGCTGGGTAATTGGTTGTTTATGGGACGAGAGGAAAGGAGTAGAGAGGTGGTCACTAGGTGTGGGGACAGCCATGGTCGCAGGGTGCTGTTCCAGCCCTGTCCATTCCAGATAAGCCATTCAGATGGGCCTGCTCCTATCTATCTCTCTGCTGGCCGGGACAGCCGGTAATCTGCCTCCTTTAGCCAGCGGCGTCCAAGCCACACCACTCAGCAGCGGCCCACAGGAATGAATGAACACATTCCAGCTGTGTTATGCCCCTCAGATCCAAAATGCAGTTTGTAGAATTGGATAGTTGTTGGTGCACAATTACTCTCAAATGTCAATTTCATGGCAGTCTATTGGGGAGATTAGCAAGGAGTTTTCGGTAGAATATCCTCCATACTTGTTTTGTAGGATAAGGATAGTTGGGCAGTGTTGAGCACAGTGGAGTTTAAAGGGTTAGAAGCCAGACACAGATGGATGTCGAGACCTACTGCCTCAATGTGTGGTCTGAGAAAGGGAGGAGGGAGGCAGTGTTGCAGGGAGAGTCGCAGTGGGTGACATCATTTTGAGTCAGAATTGAACAAGACTTGGGCCTTAGCAAAGTGTAACCATTATTGTTGTACTAGCTAGAATATTCACCCTGTCATATTAATGGATAGTTTCACAGAATATCCCAGCCGAAGGCGCTACAGGACGCTATATCACTGTGTTGTGTGCACGTTTGTTCATATCGGGCTGGCGCCATGTAGTCTAGCTCCCCCTCACATGAGAGACATTGATCACCCCCAGCTCGTGGACCCGTGGACCCATGCACTCCACAGTCTGCCCACAGACAGTCTGTGATCACACATTTTCTGATTGATCAAATGCTCAAAGCTAGCCCTACACTGGTCAGACAGGTCTGTTGCACAATCCCACAAGGGTATAAATATTGCCCTTGAGGCTGACAGTGTTATCGTGGGTGGAGTTATGTGCATGGGATGCGTGAACACAAAGCAAGTTGTAGTTGTTGTTTAACTTGCATCTATAAATAGGCATAATAAAACAATGACTATGTTATGTTTGCATGCTTCTCCTTTACTTGTAGCTCTGCTTTAGGTAACTTACCCTCATGTAAATACTGTCCTTTCTTACACTGTTATTGTTTATTCCTTGTTAGCAAACATGCTAGTAATTAGCCTACTCTGCAATGTAATGTATGCTTATTAGATACAGTCCTTGATATCGGGGATGGCTGTGTAATAGTCTACTGTTTATTGCTGCAGTGTATTATCATGTAGAGTCCTTCATATCGTGCTATTTAAGTTTTATGCCATTACATGGTTATAGCTCATTCATGTCCATTCACCACTCTGCTCTATGCATTGCAGCCTGTATGTGAATATTCATTATTCCTTTCTCTGTACCGTTCAGAACCATCCCCATGTACAGCCCAATGTTCATCTTCCTCAGTGTGTTTAAATACAGTTCCTGTGTTTGTACACTCTTGGGTTTCCTTATTCCCCTCTAACCGTGGACGGTGCAAGTGGGTCACAATCCAATTATATAAGTAGACCCGGGTGGCTCTTCCAGAAATAAATGATTTAAATCAAAGCTTATTGATCGCGTACACAGTTTTGCCGATGTTATCGCAGCTGCAGCTAAATGCTTACTGTATGTTTCTAGCTCCAACAATGCAGCAAAATCTAGCAATACAATAACAATGCACACATAATCCAAAGTTTTTTTTTTTTAAAGAACAAGAAATTAAGACATATCAGAAGGAGAAATATCAGAACAAGCAATGCCAGAATCCAGAATATAAATGTATGTGTATGATGTATGGACAGTATTTGAATAGAAAAGGAGTGTACAGCAGTATCTATATAGGATGAGCCATGACTAGAATACAGTGTATATATATAAAGTGTGTAAAACCATATCTAAACATTGTAACCAGTGTTCAATGATTATGTACATACAGCTGCAGTCTCACAGCAGCAGTCTCGAAGGTGCAGGGTAGAGTATTGGGTGGTAGCCAGCTAGTGACAACTAACTAACTTTAAGCATCAGCTGTCAGAGCAGCTTACCAATCACTGTACCTGTACACAGCCAATCTATAAATAGCACACCCAACTACCTCATCCCCATATTGTTATTTATCCTCTTGCTCTTTTGCATCCCAGTAGCTCTACTTGCACATCCTCATCTGCATCTGCATCACCTACATCACTCCAGTGTTAAGGCTACATTGTAATTATTTTGCCTCTATGGCCTATTTATTGCCTTACCTCCCTACTCTTCTACATTTGCACACACTGTACATAGATTTTTGTATTATTGTGTTATTGACTGTACGTTTGTTTATGTTTAACTCTATGTTGTTGTTTTTGTCACACTGCTTTGCTTTATCTTTATCAGGTCTCAGTTGGAAATGAGAACTTGTTTTCAACTGGCCTACCTGCTTAAATAAAGGTGAAATATATATATATATATATATTAAATGCACCTGTACTGTCTCCACCTTCTAGATGGTAGTGAGCTGACCTAGCCTTCCTGTGACACTGGGTACTCTAGATGTCCTGGAGGGCAGGCAGTGGTCGAAACATGGTCAAAAGATTTTCACGTGATCTATTTCTTCAGCAGGCTGCGAGGTGTAATGAAATTCAGTGCTGATGACATGTTTGATAGACTAGAGTTGTACCGGCTTAAGCGAGTAGTACCAGCTAGGTGAGCGTGGGATCAGGGAGCTCATTGTAAGCTACTACAGTCAGACTGTCACCCAGTTTGAGTGACATATATATATATATATATATATATATATATATATATAGGTGACACACACTTCATGTGTCAAACCATGCGTGTTAAGGCTTCACAGCTTTTTCCTGAGAAACTGAGTGACTGAGTACAGGGGTTCTTCAGCCGTTGAGGCTAGCTCTAAGAAGCTGAGCATCTGTCCTGTGGACCTCACACGAGTGAGATTATACACTGCTACACAGCCCAGCCATGCAGCACACCACCACACGACACCACACCATTTTCTAGTGTCAGCCACAGAGAGGACGCAAATTCAACCCCATGCACTTATACTATCATTCACCACTGCAAACAAACAATGGTGGATATACAACACATGCAGATAGTGTGGCTTTCTGGTCCCTGGCATCAATAACGGCAGGTTATCTATCGGTGGTGTGGTCTTGACACCCTCACAGGGTTCATGTAAACTGCTTGCTTGTATCCATGTGTTTGTGCTTAACAGACCCCTTCCAACCCCCCTCCCTCTCCCATTCTCCAATGTGCTTATAGTATTGCCACAGGCAATTTATCTAAATCTCCCCTCTCCTTAAACAGTTTTATCAAAACTGGCGGTCAGGCAGCTCCGCAACGCGGTGGCCTCAATCCTAAACGTGGCGGAGCAGATTTTAATTTTGTAAAGATGAATGTGCTTTCCTGTCCTAATGCTGCAGCCCTTCAGCTATCTCAGTCGATGTCTATCAGCTAATTCCTACAGTTGGGTTCTAAACGACCCACGTGTCTGTACTTGAGGATCAAGAACACAAAACCAAACAAGATGCGTCAACACCACATAGAAAAAGGAATTGAACCATTTTCTCAAATTTCCTTTAAATTAGAAAGTGTCTACCCCACTTCGGTCATGCACTTAAAATCAAGAGAGGAACCTTTTTCATTGTGGGGGAACACAGCAATCCCTTTGGGACGGGTACAAAACTTCAACAATCCTTTGCAGAAAGAAGAAAAGAAAAGCACCTTCTAGACAGTGGAAGGCTCAATGAAATTTGTGCTATTCATATCAGGTTTATTCATTGTTTTCTTTTGTAGGGTCAAAGACGTGTCCTGATAAATGTATAATACTATAATTTTTAGGGGCACAAACAGTTTTGAAACCTATCAAACTAGCTACTTTAATTCAGTGTTCATCAATGGTTATTTTATACTGTCTATTATATGTTGGCTATATCTAACTTTATTATTTCACGATTCAATACTGAACTCCAAAAACACACAAATTATGGGGTACTGATTGCTAACTTATGGTTGAAGTGCAAGGTTGGTTGAATCATACAGGTGCGACATAAGCAATTCATTTTAATTACTATAAACTGTTAGTTGCACAGTCAAGAGTAAAATTAGAATGGCAATCACAATTAGAAAATTGCTGAGTGAATTACAACACATTAGCCTTGTAGAGGGGGGAAACGCTCACACTTTCATTTGCTCTTTATTAATTTACAATGGACACAGTACAATGCTCATGGTAAACCTCAATTTTTATTTTATTTATTTATTTATTTTTAATTTAACTAGGCAAGTCAGTTAAGAACAAATTCTTATTTACAATGACGGCCTACCAAAAGGCAAAAGGCCTCCTGCGGGGACGGAGGCCTGAGATTAAAAATAAAAAACAATATAAATATAGGTCAAAACACATATCACGACAAGAGAGACAAACCAACACTAAATAAAGAGAGATCGAAGACAACAACATACCAAGGTAGCAACACATGACAACACAGCATGGTAGCAATACAACATGGTAGCACCACAAAACATGGTACAAACATTATTGGGCCCAGACAACAGCTCAAAGGGCAAGAAGGTAGAGACAACAATACATCACACAAAGCAGCCACAACTGTCAGTAAGAGTGTCCATGATCGAGTATTTGAATGAAGAGATTGAGATGAAACTGTCCAGTTTGAGTGTTTGTTGCAGCTCGTTCTAGTCGCTAGCTGCAGCGAGGAGCGACCCAGGGATGTGTGTGCTTTGGAGGCAATTAACAGAATGTGTCTGGCAGAACGGGTGTTGTATGTGAGGATGAGGGCTGCAGTAGATATCTCAGATAGGGGGGAGTGAGACCTAAGAGGGTTTTATAAATAAGCATCAACCAGTGGGTCTTGCGACGGGTATACAGAGATGACCAGTTTTACAGAGCAGTATAGAGTGCAGTGATGTGTCCTATAAGGAGCATTGGTGGCAAATCTGATGGCCGAATGGTAAAAAACACAAGATATGCTGCAATAATTATTGTAATGGGGTTTTCTCTCCATTCAATCTCCTCTTATTCTTTTAAGAACATGATTACAACCTGAATATAACATTAATATATTATATTGTTCCCAGTCTGCCAGCTCTCCTCTCCTCTGTCTGTGTAGCTCTCTAGGTGCAGATTAAAGAACACAGCAGTGTAGATGTGGGGTTAATAAGATGCTCTTTGAAATACAAGTGCCACCACACAAACCCCCTCCCCTCTGTTTCCAAAGAATTGCTTTGAGTTAACTTCTCTGGTGTAGAATACTGATTGCAGACAGTGCCCCAGAGAATATGTAAACACTCCTTATTGTTTTCTATTAACATACAGACTCAGCATTTTTTCCCTCTAAAATGAAATCGCCTGTGTGGGGAAGTTTTGTGACGGTGTAGGACAGGAGGGGAGGGGGTCACAAGCTTTGTTTTATGTACTACGTAATAATATTATACCTTTGCCCAATGGTCTGCATTCTAAGATATGTTTTAATCACTAAACATGAATAATTAATTACGTATCTGCATTTAAAAAGATTTCGTCTCCACATTGCCAACCTATGGAATTTAAAACCCTATACAGAGTATGTCACTTTGAAATTACCAAGAAAATACAATAAATGTGATATATATATATATATATATTTTTTTTTGTGGATAAAAGTTTAACCTCACAATAATTTTATTCCAGCATTGATATAAAAGGCCATGCTTGGATAGTTTATTTTAGCGTAGCTGCTGAACTGTAAGAAAGACATGGAAGAAATCCCAAGTGCATTGACATGGTCAGTGGCTGCAGCATGGATCTCTGGCCTGGTCTGCTGACTCTGCGATCACCCTCCTGCTGGGCCTGCTCTCCCTAGCCTGCTAAAATTAGAACCACCAGAGACACAGCATGGCTTATAGAGGAATTCACACTGTGCAGAAACCCCAATGCAAATGGAATAGGATATAATAACACAAATATTATGAACAAAAGGGTCCAAGTTATGAGTCTCGGGGCACCACTTGCCTTCGGAAAGTATTCAGACCCCTTGACTTTTTCAGTTTCGTTACGTTGCCCCCTTATTCTAAAATTGATCAAATAAAAAAAATATCTCACCAGTCTACACACATCATGACAAAGCGAAAACAGGTTTTTAGAAGTGTTTGCAAATTTATTAAAACTAAATAACAGAAATACCTTATTTACATAAGTGTTCAGACCATTTTCTTTGAGTATGCATCCTGGTGCATCCTGTTTCCATGGATCATCCTTGAGATGTTTCTACAATTTGATTGGAGTAAATTAAATTGATTGGACATGATTTGGGAAGGCACACCGCAAAAAAAGGCACACAGAGCAAAAACCAAGACATGAGGTCAAAGGAATTGTCCATAGAGCTCCGAGACAGGATTGTGTCGAGGCACAGATCTGGGTAAGGGTGGCAAGAAATGTCTGCAGCATTGAAGGTCCCCAAGAACACAGTGGCGTCCGTCATTCTTAAATGGAAGAAGTTAAGAACCACCTAGACTTTTCCTAGAGCTGGCCGCCAGACCAAACTGAGCAACCGGGAGAGAAGGGCCATGGTCAGTGAGGTGACCAAGAACCCGATGGTCACTCTGACAGAGCTCTAGAGTTCCTCTGTGGAGATGGGAGAACCTTCCAGAAGGACAACCATCTCTGCAGCATTCCACCAATCAGGCCTTTATGGTAGTGTGGCCAGACGAAAGCCACTCCTCAGTGGAGGAGTGACAACCCGCTTGGAGTTTGCCAAAAGGCACCTAAAAGACTCTCAGACCACGAGAAACAAGATTCTCTGGTCTGATGAAACCAAAATTGAACTATTTGGCCTGAATGTCAAGTGTCACGTCTGGAGGAAACCTGCCACCCTCGCTAAGGTGAAGCACGGTGGTGGCAGCATCATGCTGTGGGAGTGTTTTCAGCGTCAGGGACTCGGCGACTAGTCAGGACCGAGGGAAAGATGAATGGAGCAAAGTACACAGAGATCCTTGATGAAAACCTGCGATAGAGCGTTCAGGTCCTCAGACTGGGGCGAAGGTTCACCTTCCAACAGGACAACATCCCTAAGCACACAGCCAAGGAAACGCAAGAGTGGCTTCGGGACAAGTCTCTGAATGGCCTTGAGTGGCCCAGCCAGAGCCCAGACTTCAACCCCGATTGAAAATCTCTGGAGAGACCTGAAAATAGCTGTGCAGCGATGCTCCCCTTCCAACCTGACAGAGCTTGAGAGGATCTGCAGAGAAGAATGGAGAAATTCACTGTATATACAGTGCCTTCAGAAAGTATTCATACCCTTGACTTTTCCACATTTTGTTGTATTACAGCCTGAATTAATATTGGATTAAAACTAAAACAATTCTCATCTATCTACATATAATACCCCATAATAACAAAGTTTTAAGAAATGTTTGCAAATTCATTTAAAATGAAATACAGAAGTATATCACTTAAATAAGTATTCACACCCCTGAGTCAATGACCTCTTTCTGGGTAAGTCTCTAATAGCTTTTCACACCTTAATTGTACAATATTTGCACATGATTGTTTTTTGAATTCTTCAATCTCTGTCAAGTTGGTTATTGATCATTGCTACACTTCCATTTTCAAGTCTTTCCATAGAAGTCAAAACTGTAACTAGGCCACTCAGGAACTAGGCAACTCTATGTATTCCTGGTAAGCAACTCTAGTGTATATTTGGCCTTGTGTTTTAGGTTATTGTCCTGCTGAAAGTTAATTTGTCTCCCAATGTCTGTTGGAAAGTAGACCAGGTATTCCTCTAGGATTTTGCCTGTGCTTAGCTCAATTCAGTTTATTTTTAATCCTGAAGAACTCCCCAGTCATTAACAATTACAAGCATACCCATAACATGATGCAGCCACCACTATACACCACTATTGGATTTGCCCAAACATAAGACTTTGTATGCAGGACAAAAAGTTAATTGACACATGCTTTGCAGTATTACTTGAGTGACTTGTCAGGATGACATTTTTTAACAATTTTACAGGCTCCCTTCTTTTCACTCTGTCAATTAGGTTAATATTGTGGAGTAACTACAGTGTTGTTGATCCATCCTCAGTTTTCTCCTATCACAGCCGTTAAACTCTGAAACTGTTTTAAAGTCACCATAGGCCACAAGGTGAAATCCCTGGTTTCCTTCCTCTCCAGCGACTGAGTTAGTAAGGACACCTGTATCTTTGTAGTAAAAAACAAAACAATGTAGTGACTGGGTGTATTGATACACCATCCAAAGTAATAACTTCACGATGCTCAAAGGAATACTCAATGTCTGCTTTTACATTTTTACCCATCTACCAATAGGTGCCCTTCTTTGCGAGGCATTGGAAAACCTCCCTGGTGTTTGTGGTTGAACCTGTGTTTCATTGCTCGACTCAGGGATCTTACTCAGGAATCTGTATGTGTGGGGTACAGGGATGTAGTCATTCAAAAATCAAACACTTTTATTGCAAGCAACTTATTATGTGACTTGATAAGCAAATGTTTACTCCTGAACTTGTAAGATGGCTCTGGAGCAGAAGGCAAACGTTTTACGTGCCCCCATCTGATTGTGTTTTTTTGTTTGTTTATCTGCGCTGTTTGTAACACATTGTTGTACTCATTTTGCACATAATGTTGCCGCTACCATCTCTTATAACCGAAAATAACTTTTAGACATCAGGACTGCGATTACTCACCACGGAGTAGCAGAATCCTTTTTCTTCTTTCACGACTCTGACGAGCCCGAGGTGGAGGGTATACGGCACCCTCGGGAACAGGCCCGACATCTGTGATCTGTGTGAAGAGGAGGCAGAGAAATAGAGGCCGGAGAGCGGGCTGCCTTCTGAGAATTTGAAGGCAATCGAATAAACCCTCACTTCCCTCAATTCTGCTAGCAAACGTGCAGTCTTTGGACAAATAAATTGTTACGGGGAAGATTAAACTACCAATGGGACATAAAAAACTGTAACATCTTGTGCGTCACGGAGTCGTGGCTGAACGACAACAATACAATGTACCGTCAGGATAGAACAGCGACGTCTGGTAAGACAAGTGCCGGCGGACTATGTATTTTTGTAAACAACAGCTGGTGCACTATATCTAAGGAAGTCTCAAGCTATTGCTCGCCTGAGGTTGAGTATATCATGCTAAGCTGTAGACCACACTACCTACCGAGAGAGTTCTCATCTCTATTCTTCATAGATGTTTACATGACATACATGTTTCCATCTTAAATAAACATGCCCCATTCAAGAAATTTAGAACCAGGAACAGATATAGCCCTTGGTTCTCCCCAGACCTGACTGCCCTTAACCAACACAAAAACATCCTATGGCGTTCTGCATTAGCATCGAACAGCCCCCGTGATATGCAGCTGTTCAGGGAAGCTAGAAACCATTATACACAGGCAGTTAGAAAAGCCAAGGCTAGCTTTTTCAAGCAGAAATTTGCTTCTTGCAACACTAACTCAAAAAAGTTCTGGGACACTGTAAAGTCCATGGAGAATAAGAACACCTCCTCCCAGCTGCCCACTGCACTGAAGATAGGAAACACTGTCACCACTGATAAATCCACCATAATTGAACATTTCAATAAGCATTTTTCTACTGCTGGCCATGCTTTCCACCTGGCTACTCCTACCCCTGTCAACAGCACTGCACCCCCAACAGCAACTCGCCCAAGCCTTCCCCATTTCTCCTTCTCCCAAATCCATTCAGCTGATGTTCTGAAAGAGTTGCAAAATCTGGACCCCTACAAATCAGCCGGGCTAGACAATCTGGACCCTTTCTTTCTAAAATTGTCTGCCGAAATTGTTGCCACCCCTATTACTAGCCTGTTCAACCTCTCTTTCGTGTCGTCTGAGATTCCCATAGATTGGAAAGCAGCTGCGGTCATCCCCCTCTTCAAAGGGGGGGACACTCTTGACCCAAACTGCTACAGACCTATATCTATCCTACCATGCCTTTCTAAGGTCTTCGAAAGCCAAGTCAACAAACAGATTACCGACCATTTTGAATCTCACCATACCTTCTCTGCTATGCAATCTGGTTTCAGAGCTGGTCATGGGTGCACCTCAGCCACGCTCAAGGTCCTAAACGATATCTTAACCGCCATCGATAAGAAACATTACTGTGCAGCCGTATTCATTGATCTGGCCAAGGCTTTCGACTCTGTCAATCACCACATCCTCAGCGGCAGACTCAACAGCCTTGGTTTCTCAAATGATTGCCTCGCCTGGTTCACCAACTACTTCTCTGATAGAGTTCAGTGTGTCAAATCGGAGGGTCTGTTGTCCGGACCTCTGGCAGTCTCTATGGGGGTGCCACAGGGTTCAATTCTTGGACCGACTCTCTTCTCTGTATACATCAATGAGGTCGCTCTTGCTGCTGGTGAGTCTCTGATCCACCTCTACGCAGACGACACCATTCTGTATACTTCCGGCCCTTCTTTGGACACTGTGTTAACAACCCTCCAGGCAAGCTTCAATGCCATACAACTCTCCTTCCGTGGCCTCCAATTGCTCTTAAATACAAGTAAAACTAAATGCATGCTCTTCAACCGATCGCTACCTGCACCTACCCGCCTGTCCAACATCACTACTCTGGACGGCTCTGACTTAGAATACGTGGACAACTACAAATACTTAGGTGTCTGGTTAGACTGTAAACTCTCCTTCCAGACCCATATCAAACATCTCCAATCCAAAGTTAAATCTAGAATTGGCTTCCTATTTCGCAACAAAGCATCCTTCACTCATGCTGCCAAACATACCCTTGTAAAACTGACCATCCTACCAATCCTCGACTTTGGCGATGTCATTTACAAAATAGCCTCCAATACCCTACTCAACAAATTGGATGCAGTCTATCACAGTGCAATCCGTTTTGTCACCAAAGCCCCATATACTACCCACCATTGCGACCTGTACGCTCTCGTTGGCTGGCCCTCGCTTCATACTCGTCGCCAAACCCACTGGCTCCATGTCATCTACAAGACCCTGCTAGGTAAAGTCCCCCCTTATCTCAGCTCGCTGGTCACCATAGCATCTCCCACCTGTAGCACACGCTCCAGCAGGTATATCTCTCTAGTCACCCCCAAAACCAATTCTTTCTTTGGCCGCCTCTCTTTCCAGTTCTCTGCTGCCAATGACTGGAACGAACTACAAAAATCTCTGAAACTGGAAACACTTATCTCCCTCACTAGCTTTAAGCACCAACTGTCAGAGCAGCTCACAGATTACTGCACCTGTACATAGCCCACCTATAATTTAGCCCTATCAACTACCTCTTTCCCAACTGTATTTAATTTATTTATTTATTTTGCTCCTTTGCACCCCATTATTTTTATTTCTACTTTGCACATTCTTCCATTGCAAAACTACCATTCCAGTGTTTTACTTGCTATATTGTATTTACCTTGCCACCAAGGCCTTTTTTGCCTTTACCTCCCTTCTCACCTCATTTGCTCACATTGTATATAGACTTGTTTATACTTTATTATTGACTGTATGTTTGTTTTACTCCATGTGTAACTCTGTGTTGTTGTATCTGTCGAACTGCTTTGCTTTATCTTGGCCAGGTCGCAATTGTAAATGAGAACTTGTTCTCAACTTGCCTACCTGGTTAAATAAAGGTAAAATAAAAATAAAATAAAAAACATACCACCTCAGTCAGAGGTTGGCACTAAGATAGCTTTGAATGAGCTGTATTCCGCATAAGCAAACAAGAAAAAGCTCACCCAGAGGTGGCGCTTCTAGTAGCTGGGGACTTTAATGCAGGGAAACTTAAATCAGTTTTACCAAATTTATATCAGCATGTTAAATGTGCAACCAGAGGGAAAATAACTCTGGAACACCTATAATCCACACACAGAGATGCATACAAAGCTCTCCCTCGCCATTCATTTGGCAAATCTGACCATAATTCCATACTCCTGATTCCTGCTTACAAGCTAAAATTAAAGCAGGAAGCACCAGTGACAAGATCAACAAAATGAAGCAGATGCTAAGCTACAGGACTAGCACAGACTGGAATATGTTCCGGGATTCCTCCAATGGCATTGAGGAGTACACCACATCTGTCATTGGCTTGATCAAAAGTGCATTGTTGACGTTGTCCGCACAGTGACCGTACGTACATACCCCAACCAGAAGCCATGGATTACAGGCAGCATCCGCACTGAGCTAAAGGCTAGAGCTGCCACTTTCAAGGAGCTGGACTCTAACCCAGAAGCTTATAAGAAATCCCTCTATGCCCTCAGACAAACCATCAAACAGGCAAAGCGTCAATACAGGACTAAGATCGAGTTGTACTACACCGGCTCCAACCCTCGTCGGATGTGGCAGGGCTTGCAAACCATTACAGACTACAAAGGGAAGCACAGCCGAGAGCTGCCCAGTGACACGAGCCTACCAGACGAGCTAAACTACTTCTATGCTCGCTTCGAGGCAAATAACACTGAAACGTGCATGAGAGCACCAGCTGTACCAGAAGATTGTGTGATCACGCGCTCCACAGCCGATGTGAGTAGGACCTTAAGACAGTTCAATATTCACAAGGCCGCAGGGCCAGACGGATTACCAGGACACGTACTGCGAGCATGCGCTGACCAACTATCAAGTGTCTTCACTGACGTTTTCAACCTCTCCCTGTCTGAGTCTGTAATACCAACATGTTTTAAGCAGACCACCATAATGCCTGTGTCCAAGAACACTAAGGTAATCTGCTTAAATGAATACTGACCCGTAGCACTCATGTCTGTATTCATGAAGTGCTTTGAAAGGCTGGTCATGGCTCAAATCAACACCATCATCCCGGAAACCCTAGACCAACTTTGTATACTGCCCCAACAGATCCACAGATGATACAATCTCTATTGCACTCCACACTGCCCTTTCCAACCTGGACAAAAGGAACACCTACGTGAGAATGTTATTCATTGATTACAGCTCAGCGTTCAACACCATGTGTCCTCAAAGCTCATCAATAAGCTAAGGACCCTGGGACTAAACACCTCCCTCTGCAACTGGATCCTGGACTTCCTGACGGGCCGCCCCCAGGTGGTAAGGTAAAAATACATCTGCCACGCTGATCCTCAACACAGGGGCCCCTCAGGGGTGCGTGCTCAGCCCCATCCTGTACTCCCTGTTCACTCATGACTGCACGGTCAGGCACAACTCCAACACGACAACAACAAGACAGCCTATAGGGAGGAGGTCAGAGACCTAGCCGTGTGGTGCCAGGACAACAACCTCTCCCTCAACGTGATCAAGACAAAGGAGATGATTGTGGACTACAGGAAAAAGAGGACCGAGCACGCCCCCATTCTCATTGATGGGGCTGCAGTGGAGCAGGTTGTGAGCTTCAAGTTCATTGGTGTCCACATCACCAACAAACTAACATGGTCCAAGCAAACCAAGACAGTTGTGAAGCGGGCACGACAAAACCTATTCCCCCTCAGGAGACTGAAAACGATTTGGATTTGGTCCTCAGATCCTCAAATATTCTACAGCTGCACCATCGAGAGCATCCTGACTGGTTGCATCAGTGCCTGGTATGAAAACTACTCGGCCTCCGACCGCCAGGCACTACAAAGGGTAGTGCGAACGGCCCAGTACATCACTGGGGCTAAGCTTTTTGCCATCCAGGACCTCTATAACAGGCGGTGTCAGTGGAAGGCCCTATAAATTGCTAAAAATGTTGATTTGATTTGATTTTGATTTTAACTTATTTAGCTTTTCCATAACAAAGTGGTTGAATACTTATTAACTTAAAACATTTCAGCTTTTCAGTTTAAATGAATTTGTAAAAGTTTAGAAAAACATTATTCCACTTTGACAGTATGGAGTATTGCGCGTAGGCCAGTGACAAAATGTTTATCCATTTTAAGTTCAGGTTGTAACACAACAAAATGGGGAAAAAGTAAAGGCATGTAAATATTTTCTGTCTAAATCACACCGGACATGCTCTGTCGTTCACTGGAAGCAAATGGAGGAGGTGAGAAAGGGAAGAGCTCAAAAGCTGTAAGATATAGGCATAACCTTGGGAGCAAACACTGCATTAGGACGTTCACCAGACGTGAACTCCAAAAAGGAAGGGTGTACTGATAGCGCTTGGAGATTCCCAACGTGCTTGGCCGACACCAAGGCCATGAGTAGGACAGTCAGGTTGGGTGGCAGGTAGCCTAGTGGTTAGAGAATTGAGGTGGTAAACAGAAGGTTGCTGGATCAAATCTCCGAGCTGTCAAGGTAAAACTCTGTCATTCTGCCACTGAACAAGGCAGTTAACCAACTGTTCCCTGGTAGGCTGTCATTGTAAATAAGAATGTATTCTTACGTGACTTGTTTAGTTAATTTAAAATTGTAGGAAAGGACCTTCAGGCCCACATACTCCAACGGTTCAAACAAAGGCTCTCCCTTTTTCTAGGACCAAAGCCAGGTCCCAGGTTGGTGACACTGGTCTGAGTAGACACACGCCTTTCAGGAACTGCACCAACCGGAGGATGAGACCCTAGGGTAGAGCTGTCAATCCCTACGTGACACGATGAGATCACTGCAATATAAAACTTCAATGTGGAAAAAGAAAGGCCCTGCTATAAAAGCCCAAGCTCGAACATATTTATGTCCACCTAAAATCTCTGAAAGGAGCAACTTGCTTAACCTGACACCAAACCTCAAATGCATCGCTTATACAGTGCCTTGCGAAAGTATTCGGCCCCCTTGAACTTTGCGACCTTTTGCCACATTTCAGGCTTCAAACATAAAGATATAAAACTGTATTTTTTTGTGAAGAATCAACAACAAGTGGGACACAATCATGAAGTGGAATGACATTTATTGGATATTTCAAACTTTTTTAACAAAGCAAAAACTGAAAAATTGGGCGTGCAAAATTATTCAGCCCCCTTAAGTTAATACTTTGTAGCGCCACCTTTTTCTGCGATTACAGCTGTAAGTCGCTTGGGGTATGTCTCTATCAGTTTTGCACATCGAGAGACTGACATTTTTTCCCATTCCTCCTTGCAAAACAGCTCGAGCTCAGTGAGGTTGGATGGAGAGCATTTGTGAACAGCAGTTTTCAGTTCTTTCCACAGATTCTCGATTGGATTCAGGTCTGGACTTTGACTTGGCCATTCTAACACCTGGATATGTTTATTTTTGAACCATTCCATTGTAGATTTTGCTTTATGTTTTGGATCATTGTCTTGTTGGAAGACAAATCTCCATCCCAGTCTCAGGTCTTTTGCAGACTCCATCAGGTTTTCTTCCAGAATGGTCCTGTATTTGGCTCCATCCATCTTCCCATCAATTTTAACCATCTTCCCTGTCCCTGCTGAAGAAAAGCAGGCCCAAACCATGATGCTGCCACCACCATGTTTGACAGTGGGGATCTTGTGTTCAGCTGTGTTGCTTTTACGCCAAACATAACGTTTTGCATTGTTGCCAAAAAGTTCAATTTTGGTTTAATCTGACCAGAGCACCTTCTTCCACATGTTTGGTGTGTCTCCCAGGTGGCTTGTGGCAAACTTTAAACAACACTTTTTATGGATATCTTTAAGAAATGGCTTTCTTCTTGCCACTCTTCCATAAAGGCCAGATTTGTGCAATATACGACTGACTGATTGTTGTCCTATGGACAGAGTCTCCCACCTCAGCTGTAGATCTCTGCAGTTCATCCAGAGTGATCATGGGCCTCTTGGCTGCATCTCTGATCAGTCTTCTCCTTGTATGAGCTGAAAGTTTAGAGGGACGGCCAGGTCTTGGTAGATTTGCAGTGGTCTGATACTCCTTCCATTTCAATATTATCGCTTGCACAGTGCTCCTTGGGATGTTTAAAGCTTGGGAAATCTTTTTGTATCCAAATCCGGCTTTAAACTTCTTCACAACAGTATCTCGGACCTGCCTGGTGTGTTCCTTGTTCTTCATGATGCTCTCTGCGCTTTTAACGGACCTCTGAGACTATCACAGTGCAGGTGCATTTATACGGAGACTTGATTACACACAGGTGGATTGTATTTATCATCATTAGTCATTTAGGTCAACATTGGATCATTCAGAGATCCTCACTGAACTTCTGGAGAGAGTTTGCTGCACTGAAAGTAAGGGGGCTGAATAATTTTGCACGTCCAATTTTTCAGTTTTTGATTTGTTAAAAAAGTTTGAAATATCCAATAAATGTCGTTCCACTTCATGATTGTGTCCCACTTGTTGTTGATTCTTCACAAAAAAATACAGTTTTATGTCTTTATGTTTGAAGCCTGAAATGTGGCAAAAGGTCGCAAAGTTCAAGGGGGCCCAATACTTTCGCAAGGCACTGTATATATATTTATACAACCCTCTCATAGAGGGTAAACCCCTAGCCGTCAAATTCAACCTTTCAGGGCCCAAATCCACAGATCCCATATCTACGGTCATGCGTGCCAAACTCTCCCATGCACCTGAGATAATAGACACAGACATGGGTCCCTACCCAATGGAGAGCCACCAGATTCAACAACAGACCCTCCTGATGAACCCTCTCCACGGTGGCTGGGGGAAATGCATAGAGCAGGGTCCGAGGCCACTGATATGCCAAAGCATCTGTTCCCAATGGAGGTCCCAGATCCATCATAGAGAAGAACAGACCACAATGCGTGTTTTCTTGCGATGCATAAAGATCTACGCCGGCCCTGCTGAACCAGCCCCATATCTGGGCAACCACCGAGAAGTGCAGTATCCACACCGTAGAGATAGGACCCCCCTGGAAAGTAGATTGCCACCCAGGAAGCTACATCGCCCTGAGCGACAGGAAATGCTGACTGCTCCATACAAGCAGATAACGGGCCTGGTTTAGGAGAGAGAGGCTGAGTCCCCTCGCCTGTTGATGTACGCCACCTCCGTTTTGTTGTAGGACCTTTCCAACACATGTTGGCTGTCCAACATCAGAAGGAAATGCCTCAACGTTAGCAAAACAGTCAGTAGCTCTAAATCTTTACGTTGACCAAATCCCTCGTTCCATGTAGCCCTCACACCGCTCTCCCCAATCCTCGAAATGAAACCTCAGAAACATGTTGAGGATGTATAGCCACATGAAAATACACATCCTTCAGATCTATGGGCTTAAACCAATAGCCGGGGGAAGTGTGAGCATTTGGAACTTGTAAACCTTGAGGTGCATGTTTAAAAAATGCAAGTCCAGTATGGGACGCAATGTTCCAACGCTCTTGGGAACTAAGAAGTACTGGCTGTACCAACCACTCTGTACTTCTGACATGGGGACAACCTGAATAGTCTGCTTTTGAAGGAGAGAGGAAATCTCTCTCAAGACAGGCGCTAGGACCTCGGGGACCATTGACGCCACGAAAAGGAGGACGAACAGTGAACTTCAGACTGTACCACCTCGTCACCATCCCCATCCCCCATGGTGGAACTGCGCCAATGCCCGCCACTGGGCGGAGCACACTGCCAATCTCCCATACATTATCTCCTAAAGGGGCAGAGAGCCACCCTGAGGACTGGGATATATATATATTTTGTCATGCTTGTTTTCATATCCACCACTCTTGACAATTGTTTGTCTGAATGTGTTTACTATGCCCACAACTTGGTTAGAAACAATGTGCTTTCGTGGTACAGACGTTCTGATACTCAGCCCACACCGGGTTCGGGGACTTCGGGAACCAGCAACTTGCCTCCATTGACCGAGCCACTGGGGAACACTGTATATATATATATCATCACAGGAATCCTGACTCTGAAACCTGCCAGATAAACCAGAATGAGCCTCATTCAGTTGGTATGACACCCCTATCCACTCTGACCACCGCTGCTGCTCTCTCCCGGCCTCAGACAACCCCATTCCCAAGGTCACTGCACCGGAAGACCCTTCGCCAGCAGCCCCAATCTTTTTCAATCAGCCCGACACCCAATGGAGGTGGAACCCAGCGGGGGACAATGGTAACACAAGCTGGTCCAAGCCAAAGCTTCCTGTTTCCACCCCAAGCAAACAGGACAGCACTCGTGCTAGGGCACAACCAAATGCCCTAAGGCACAATCAGAGGTTCAAACTCAGCCAATCTTTTTTAACTTACCACTGCCCATATTACTCAAGCAACAAAGGACTGGGTACACAAGCAAAAAGTTGTTTTTTAGCTACACAAGCAGTTAGCTTTTAGCAAACACAAAACCCAATACCAAGATCCAAAACTCACAACATCTAGGGGGACAACTACTCTCTCCCCACCAACAGACACCTAAGTCGAAGCCGAATCTCGTTGTCTACATGTGTTTGAAAAGTTTTTCAATTGTGTGACACGTTCTTCCTTCAGGCGAGCTGAAGTGCAAATAATTGAGGAAATGAATGCAAGCCTCGGTAAGAAAAGTGCAATGGTGTCAATATATTTGTCCGCAACTGTATAAAATGTTATCAGAGAGGCACTGTAAACTAAACAGCTATAACATCACCCGTGTATGAGGTAAATCAAGTCACACACCAAATTGGTGCAATTCTGAAATCCATCAGCTCTCAAGCATTAGTGGGCTAATTAAAAAACAGAGCAGAAAGACTTCATCCTAATGACAATGCATCCAGCCAATCCTATGCTTGGCCAAGCACTGACCCAAGAAAGGCTACATTCAACGTAAAAGACATTGGACGCTATCCAGATTGTTCTGAATATGAACATCAATCTGAGTCTAGTAAATAATAATTGCTGTAAACTCTTGACACAAATATAATGTCAATGCAGTGTAGAGGTAATACAAAATACAAGAGATTTAACAAATGGTTTTGGTACAATTGACTCCATTGTGTTCTTCCATTCTACTGTGGACTTATGTGGACTTATTTAACATAAATATGTTATATTCCAATTTCTATCATGATCACACAAAAACAGTGTTCCTGATTGTTTGGACTTCTATAAGTAAATTAGAAAAAGGTCATCCTAATTGTCGTAATCTAATTTGTTGTTATATATAACCCTGAGATTAGAGGATTGAAACGTGGTAAGTCATATCCCTTAAATATAGCATTTTGTTATGGCATTTAATAATGACCCGTGTTGTATTAGTACTAGAGATGGGAAGAGATTTGGGCCACTATAGGTAGTCAATTTACATTCAGGGCTCTAACAAAGCTTTGGGTAATATCCATTATCCATTCAGCAAGAGTAATAAATTGCTAGGCCAAAGCACGTTATATACCCCCCAACCAAGATAACAGCTGAGAGTGGGAAACGAAATTCTGCTTTAGTTGAAACATTATGATTTATGTATTTATAATATAGCACTATGCTGTTTGTTTCTGCCGGTGTGTATGGGTGTGTGTGTGAGCGCACGTGTGTGTCCGTCTGCGGGTATCAGTCTGGCTATTTAGTCATGTTTCTGCAAATTACTTGTGATTATTAGACACACACTATTAATTAACTGTTAATATTTGAATAAATTCTGGAAAAATAATAATGTCTACATCAGAAATTATCTCAATGTGAGCAAGTACATTACTTGCCTTTGGAAAGTATTCAGACCACTTGACTTTTTCCACATTTAGTTACCTTACAGCCTTATTTTGAAATGGATTCAATTCATTTTTCCCCTCTTCAATCTATACACAATAACCAATAATGACAAAGCAAAACACTGTTTTTTTTGGAATTTTAGCTAATTTATTATAATAAAAAAACAGAAATATCACATTTACATAAGTATTCAGACCCTTTTATTCAGTACTTAGCTGTAGAACCTTTGGCAGCGATTACAGCCTATAGTCTTCTTAGGTATGACGCTACAAGCTTGGCACACATGTATTTGGGGAGTTTCTCCATTCTTCTCTGCAGATCTTCTCAAGCTCTGTCAGGTTGGAAGGGGAGCATCGCTGCACAGTTATTTTCAGGTCTCTCCAGAGATGTTCAATCTGGTTCAAGTCCAGGTTCTGGCTGGGCCACTCAAGGACAGTCAGAGACTTGTCTTGGCTGTGTGCTTAGGGTCATTGTCCTGTTGGCGAAAGCTGAGAAGATAATCATTACATTTTGCATGCGTTGGTAAGCGTAAGCAAAATGCTCATTTTTCTGATAGTTCACTATGACACAGGAGCTCATCAATCATTCAGTCTAAGAGAGATTAACACAAGTGGATAGAAAATCCATAGAGAGAAAAGAGGCCCCCAATCCCCAATAAAGAGGTCAACAGGCTGGCTGCTTGGGCAGATGATGCATTCCTATTAAAATGGGGAGTGTCCACAACAAACACATTTTAGGGTCTTCATATTGTATTAACATCGAGCCCTGTCAGATCTGGGGTAGAGGGCCATGGAGGATGCTCTATGAGATGCAGGCTAATGGTGGGGACTTACAGTAGCCGCAGTCAATTGACCTCAGGGCAAATCACTTGACCCCCAACTCCCTCTGGCTCACACATATTATGAGCCGTCTGAAAGGGTGACACACACATGCAAGTACATGCGCAAATACAAGACAGACACACACAAACACAAACATACAGACACTCACAAATACAAACAATTTCCCACACAAACACTGATAGGCAAGCATGAACATTTGAACATACATAGATATCACATAAACAAGCAATCTGTGTAGCCTTTTGGGCCATATGTTCCAATAATGTTCAGTACAGCAATCTATCTCTCAAGTGTGTGTGACACACATAACATCATAATATTACCATGTCACCGGCCCTATTGTGGTAGATGGAAGTAAAGAGGGGGTAAACAGCTTTGGCAATGTGTCCATGAAGTCACAGCTCCTTATAGAGTAATATGAGTAATATGGGGAGATAGTGAAAGGCTTGGCGTCTCATCAATATGTAGCTCCCTCTCCATCACATTAGTCATGGGTTTGTGGCAGTTATTTTGTGCATGCTCTTTCTAAACCTTTGTCCTCATTGATTCTTGCTTGTGAGCTGTGTGAGTACGATTTGATCAAGAGACATTGGGGAAAAATAAATAACTATCCTGATAAAAAAAAAGACAGCCTTGAATTTAAATCACCTCAACTGGAGACTTGGAACAGAAAAAAATGAAACAACCCCCTGTCGTCTCTACCAATGTTTGACAACATCTGTGTCTGTGACACACTTTTAGAGATTTAGATTTACATAGAGAGACAAGGCATAATGATTAGTGCCCTCTAGTGGCTACTGGTAATGTTGTGCTAATGTATGTACATTACACCAGGCCCTGACAGGCTGTTGACTATTACGTTATCTCAAAGGAAATCATCTGAACTGTCCATTACAACCCTGTTCCACATGCAAATGGTTACAGATTTTAATGGTGTATGAATGTAATAAGAATGTTTTTGAAATCCAAACTGAAGTACACTTTTTGATCATTGTGATCATCCTCTAGTTTTTAGAAGCATGGCAAAGCCATAGCTGCAACTCTGAGAGTGAGCAGCTCACTAAGCATAACATATCATAAAACCGTTGATGGGGAGAACGAGGGTGCTCAGTGCTGCTCTCCTGCACAGTCCAGTGACAGTGTACCTGACCTGTGAGCATGGCTGCTAATCAAGACTAATCATCCAGCTATGTATAGAAACTGTGAATGCCAGAGAATGGAGAACATCCCTTCCAATTAGTGTTTGGGCAGGATGGACCCTGATGCCCCCTTATGCAGCAGAACAGGGTTGTGTTCCAACTGGCACCCTTCCCCCTGCAAGCAGCAGCTCCGGACGACAGACAGGAAGAGACCATCAGTTCTCTGTTACAGCGAGGTGTCATGTCTGGCACGTTTTGATGCCATCATGGCAGAATATTCATGTTAATAAAAACAATGAGGGTTTTGTCTCATTCGACTTGATTTCTGAACTGAGACGTGTACGTTGGGGTTTATGCTCCGCTCACATGCTAGTCGGAACTAGGAAACTTGTATAACTTGTATAAATTCAATCAGCTACCAAGTTTCCTAGTTCTGACTAACATGTGAACATGGTATGTACTGTATAAGTACTGTCCTGTGACGTGATGCTGCAGAAATGCTGTAGACGTGATGAGAGAAGAACTAAGAGCTGTAAAAAAAAGAACGTTTTCCTTTGGTAATGGCAAAAGAAAATCCACCTGAAGATACAAATGTGGTCATGCACGTCTCCAACTCAGCCATCAAGTTTGCTGACGACACAACAATAGTAGGTCTGATTACCAACAACGACCAGAAGGCCAACAGGGAGGAGGTGAGGGCCCCAGTGGAGTGGTGCCAGGATAATAACCTCTCCTTCGATGTCAACAAATGATGGAGCTGATTGTCGAGAGGGTGAAAATCTTCAAGTTCCGCAGTGTGCACATCACTGACAACCTGAAATGGTCCATTCACACAGACATTGTGGTGAAGAAAGGCCGAAGAGGCTGGAGAAATTTGGCTTGGCCCCTAAGGCCCTCACAAACTTCTACAAATGCACCACTGAGAGCATCCTGTCGGTCTGTATCACCGCCTGGTACGGCAATTGCACCGTCTGCAACCGCAGGGCTCTCCAGTAGGTGTTGCAGTCAGCCCAACACATCACTGGGGGCACACTGCCATCCCTCCAGGACATCTACAGCACCCGGTGTCACAGGAAGGTCAAGAAGATTATCAAGGACCTCAGCCACCCGAGCCACAGCCTGTTCACACCGCTACCAGCTAAAAGGCAGAGAGAGTACAGGTGCATCAAAGCTGGGACAGAGAGACTGAAAAACAGCTTCTAACTCAAAGTCATTCGGGTGTTATATCATCACCAGTAGCCGGCTTCTGCCCAGTACCCTGCCCTGCACCTTAGCAACTGTTACTAGCTGGCTACCACCCAGTACTCTACCGTGCACCTTAGAGTCTGCTGCCCTATGTAAATAGTCATTGAACGCTGGTCACTTTAATACGTTTTTTTAATCATGTTTTAATAACTCTACAAGCTTGGCACACCTGTATTTGGGGAGTTTCTCCCATCCTTCTCTGTAGATCCTCTCAAACTTCGTCAGGGTGGATGGGGAGTGTTGCTGCACAGATATTTTCAGGTCTCTCCAGAGATGTTCAATCTGGTTCAAGTCCGGGCTCTGGCTGGGCCAATCAAGGCTGTGTGCTTAGGGTCATTGTCCTGTTGGAAGGTGAACCTTCACCCCAGTCTGAGGTCCTGCGCTCTCTTGAGCAGGTTTTCATCAAGGATCTCTCTGTACTTTGCTCTGTTCATCTTTGCTTCGATCCTCACTAACCTCTCAGTCCCTGCCGCTGAAAAATAACACCACAGCATGATGTTGCCACCATGCTTTACCGTAGTGATCTAACCACTGGGATTTTTGCTCGCTCTTCAAGGCAAAACTTCTCCAGCTCCTTCAAGTTGGATTGGTTCCACTGGTGTACAGCAATCTGTCATACCACAGATTCTTAATTGGATTGAGGTCTAGGCTTAAACCACTTGAGTGTTGCTTTAGTAGTATGCTGGAATTGTACTGCTGGAAGGTGAACCTCCGTCCCAGTCTCAAATCTCTGGAAGACTGAAACAGGTTTCCCTCAAGAATATCTCTGTATTTAGCCCCATCCATCAATTCTGACCAGTTTCCCAGTCCCTGCTGATGAAACACATCCCCACAGCATGATGCTGCCACCACCATCCTTCACTGTGAGGATGCTGTTCTCAGGGTGATGAAAAGTGTTGGGTTTGCGCCAGACATAGCGTTTTCCTTGATGGCCAAAAAGCTCAATTTTAGTCTCATCTGACCAGAGTACCTTCTTCCATATTTTTGGGGAGTCTCCCAAATGCCTTTTGGAAAACACCCATTGTGTTTGCTTATTTTTTTCTTTTAACAATGTATTTTTTTCTGGACACTCTTCTGTAAAGCCCAGCTCTGTGGAGTGTACGGCTTAAAGCGGTCCTATGGACAGATGTGTGGAGCTTTGAAGCTCCTTTAGGGTTATCTTTGGTCTCTTTGTTACCTCTCCGGTTAATGCCCTTCTAGCCTGGTACATGAGTTTTGGTGGGTGGCCCTCTGTTTGTTGTGGTGCCATATTCTTTCCATTTTTTTATTATGGCTTTAATGGTGCTCCGTGTGATGTTCAAAGTTTCAGATATTTTTTTTATAACCCAACCCTGATCTGTACTTCTCCACAACTTTGTCCCTAACCTGTTTGGAGAGCTCCTTGGTCTTCATGGTGCCGCTTGCTTGGTGGTGCCCCTTGCTTAGTGGTGTTGCAGACTCTGGGGCCTTTCAGAACAGGTGTATATATACTGAGATCATGTGACAGATCATGTGACACTTAGATTGCACACAGGTGGATTTTATTTAACTAATTATGTGACTTCTGAAGGTAATTGGTTGCACCAGATCTTCTTTATGGGCTTCATAGCAAAGGGGGTGAAAACATATGCACCACTTTTCCATTTCCAAATGTTTTAAATTTTTGTGAACATATATTTTTTTCACTTCACCAATTTGGACAATTTTCTGTATGTCCATTACATAAAATACAAATACAAATCAATCGTAAATTATAGGTTGTAATGCAACAAAATAGGAAAAAAGCCAAGGCGGATGAATACTTTTGCAAGGCACTGTATGTATATGTATACACTACCGTTCAAAAGTTTGGGGTCACTTGGAAATGTCCTTGTTTTTGAAAGAAAAGCAGATTTTTTTTGTCCATTAAAATAACATCAAATTGATCAGAAATACATTGTAGACATTGTTAATGTTGTAAATGACTATTGTAGCTGTGACTGGCAGTTTTCTTTATATGTAATATCAACATAGGCGTAAAGATGCCCATTATCAGCAACCTGTGTTGCTGTGTTCCAATGACATGTTGTGTTAGCTAATCCAAGTTTGTCATTTTAAAAGGCTAATTGATCATTAGAAAACCCCTTTGCAATTACGTTAGCACAGCTGAAAACTGTTGTTTCTGATTAAAGAAGCAATAATACTGGCCTTCTTTAGACTAGTTGAGTATCTGGAGCATCAGTGTTTGTGCGTTCGATTACCGGCTTAAAACGGACAGAAACAAATAACTTTCTTCTGAAACTTGTCAGCAGGCTATTCTTGTTCTGAGAAATAAAGGCTATTACATGTGAGAAATTGACAAGATACTGAAGATCTCGTACAATGCTGTGTACTATACTCCCTTCACAGAACAGCAAAAACTGGCTCTAGCCAGAATAGAAAGAGGAGTGGGAGGCCCCGGTGCACAACTGAGCAAGAGGACAAGTAAGTTAGAGTGTCTAGTTTGAGAAACAGATGCTTGACAAGTCCTTAACTAGCAGCTTCATTAAATAGTAACTGCAAAACACCAGTCACAACGTCAACAGTGAAGTGGCGACTCCGGGATGCTTGCCTTCTTGCTGCCTAGAAGGCCAGCATCCCCGAGTCGCCTCTTCACTGTTGACGTTGAGACTGGTGTTTTGCAGGTACTATTTACTGAAGCTGCCAGTTGAGGACTTGTGAGGCGTCTGTTTCTCAAACTAGACACTCTAATGTACTTGTCCTCTTGCTCAGTTGTGCATATCTATTTAGATATCTATGTTGATATTCCATTAAAAATCAGCCGTTTCCAGCTACAATAGTCATCTACAACATTAACAATGTCTACACTGTATTTCTGATCAATTTGATGTCACTTTAATGGACAAAAAACAAGAACATTTCTAAGTTACCCCAAACTTTTGATGTATTATATCTATATTCCGGACTCAGACATTGCTCGTTCTGATAATTCTTAATTTCTTTCCTTTTATTTTATGGGATTGTGTGTAATGTTTTTTGTATTGTTAGGTATTACTGCACTCCCAAATGCTAGAAACATAAGCATTTCGCTGCAACTGCGATAACATCTGCAAAATCTCTCTCTCTCTCTCTCTCTCTCTCGTGTAGCATGTGCAATCCCTCACACAGTTGGGGCTAGTGCGATAGTTCTGTTGTGAATCAGTGATCCTCTGGTTTGGCTCTGGCCCGAAACTCCTGGTTCCCCTGGCAGTAGATACAGGCTATTTAAATGCTCCATTGGAGAGAGATTATAGTTTATGCAAGGTCACTGGGGATGTGATAATTATAATCACAGGTTTTTGGCTCTGCAATGACAGCCATTTGTTATTTTCACTTGAGTAATTCTTGTGGCCCGAGGATGTTGACAAGCGTGCACTGATTTAGTGGCCTCCAGCCCCCTCCTCCCCTAAAAACCCTCCCCATGGAGATGCCAGGCAGGCAGGCAGGCAGCCTGTGCCCCCCCCCCCTCTCTGACACTCCCTCGGAGACCAGAGGCACACCAGCGCCAGTCTGGGGAGAGGGGCTGGTCATAAACAGAAACAGAAGAAGAGAGTGGCGGGTCAAAGATGGATTTGGGTGAGAGACTCCTTTAAACCCCATGTAGTCAGTTTGATTTCTGCAATAGGTTTCTGCTCTTTGTCTGTTCACTCACATTTATGGCAAAACATTTTGGCCGCACATCCTAGAAACAGGAGGCCAGACATTTTAAAGTGGAGATGGGCTTGTCACTTTATCAGTGAGAGCATATGGGGAGAATGTACAAAAACGTATCTTCCTGCTATTACAGCTATTGTGGTCTTAGGTCTTACAGTACTAATACCAGCACTAATAATGCAAGGGAATATTGAATCCCTTATTCAGTAAAGAGCCCAGTCAGCGATGACAGGAAAAATGTGTTCATCTGTCAAATCAGTCAATAAACTAGTTGCCTTTCACATTGCCACCTTGAGCCAATGCATAGCTAGCTGCAGGCATATAAGGCAGCCAAGTCTCCAAGGTGAGGATTTGCTACTTATTCTCTGTCTAATTTCGGTGCAACTGTAGCTTCTTTCTCTGTCACCATGTGAAGGACAATCCAATCCTCCACAGAGAACGAAGGGGGAAAAAGCATCATTAGGCATTCCACTCCGAAGGCCCTAATCCCAATTGGATTTGTGAGAAATCTGAAGGCAATGCAATTGTGCAATTTGCACACAAAGTGGTCCGAATTGATCTAAAATAAACCCTCAACTTTAAATGTGCAAAAAAGACTAGCAGATAATTACATCATTTAGGAAATTGATTGCTTTGGAGTCAATGCAAAAGCTTTAGGAAACAGAAGATAAATGGCGACAGGGTCCGTTTTAGGGGGGAACCATTGACGTTGACGATGACCAAAGAAAGATTATATATTTCAAGCTGCACAAAAAGGTGAGGACAAAATCTAAGTGCTTCAGAGGGGACAATGGAAGACAGAATTAGGGCCAACAAAAGATTTCATTAAGCCAAACAAGGCTTAACTACAAAATCAATATGTCATAATTAAACCAGGAGCCTTGCCTTTAGTGCAGAGAAAGAGACAAGGTAGAATGGAACTTATTTGGACTAAATGATGGCCAGGGCTATTAAGATTTGAAGATAAATGCTTTGGCCACACAAAAGACACTACTCAATATATATTTATTCCTTTCCTTTGTGGGAATACTTTCTTTCATGCTCAGTATTAGAGAGCAATAGCCGTGGATCTGTCAGTGGGACTAAGCAGCACTACAGAGAGCAGACAGTGGAAACACTGGCCTTTACAAGAACCCTTACTTACAACAATTTTTATTTATTTAACTAGGCAAGCCAGTTAAGAACTAATTCTTATTAACAATGACGGACTACCCCGGCCAAACCCTCCCCTAACCCAGACGACGCTGGGACAATTATGAGGCGCCCTATGGGACTCCCGATCATGGCCAGTTGTGATACAGCCCGGGATCGAACCAGGGTCTGTAGTGATGCCTCTAGCACTGATGCACTGCAAAAAAACATAAAGGAGCCAAGTTCTGTTATACAAGTTAAACCAGGTTTGTTTTGCTCTTTTGCATACGGGCAAAATAAACCGTCTAATAGCTAATCAGAATAGTAAATGTTTACCTTAAAATCATGGCAGAATATTTAAGAGTATTTAGAAGTTTTTAGGCAAAAATGAAAATAATTACCCAATTGGCATCTATACTATTGTAGAAGGGAAGCCATTGTTCATTTCAGATTTCTCTTTTGCCTGTTAGAAGGGCCTCTTACTCTGCTACTAGGTTATTAACTGTGATCATGGGGTAGTAGAGTAGAGTAGAAGTGGATGGCACAGATTGGGATCAGTCAGTCTGATGGCCCCATTTTAGGATTCCTCTTTATACAGAGGTCATACTTTGAGTGAATTAATTTAAACACTGTTCCACTTGAGGCAACGGGTAGAGATGTAATACATTAGATTTGAATGGGAGTGCAGAAAACCTGCACACAGAGAACCTGACAAATTAACATTTGTTCTGCCTCATTTACATTTTATGAATACAGCACTACTACAATCTATCTAAGAGCCATTGTTATCCTCTCCAATTTTATCCTCTTTTTGGTCATTTCATTAATTTGCATTTGAGCCAGTGGGCGGGAATCTTGTATTTTTCCCCCCAAATAAACTTCCCTGGAATTTATCAAATGAACATTCTGGACAGATATAGGCATGTTAGTCTATTCTAGCTCATATATTTAGCAAGGACAAGGATTTCAGCCAGGTCATAGTAAGGTCAAACACAATACCTTAGGCATACAGCCTGGGATGTCAATACACATGTTTGTGACACACTATCTAGGTTTCATCTGCCACCCATTTCCATTCATTAGCTGTTATCAATTAGTAGACTTGTAAATGTGTAAAAAATAAAAATAAAATAAAAAGTACATTTGGGAATTTTGCTTCTGAAACAGTTCCCTTCGGGCATAGTGAGGGAACGGGAGAAAAGGGACAGCACCACCTGGTTAGGAAAAATTTGAGTAGAATTGGCATCAAGATAATTAAACATTATTACGCGTTAAGCGCTATTAGCACTGTTAGTAGTGTAATTGTAAAACATTAGTATTATATTGGGAATGTGGTATTAACCAAAAGGTTACTGGTTCAAATCGCTGTTAAGGTAATGAGTGTTGTACTTGAGTTAGGTACCTAATCTGCATTACCTATCTAGCTGTTAGCAGACAACGCCAACATGCATACATGATTGCTGCAGTCCTTTCATTCTGCAAATTATAGTTAATCCAATAAATCTTTTAAGTGAATGAGCACAGATTCCTACTGATAACTGGTTAGTTATTGCTTTCCTTGGGTTGGATAAATGTCCTTTTGCCAGGAAAAAGAAAGAAACGTGAAAAAGCAGTAGCAAAATCCCACAATAATGAGGATTCCAAGGGCCCTTACAGGGATAATAATCCTAATAATAATAATAATCAGTGACACACACCTTTTTAATGGTCCTCATATTTCTTCAGGAGTCGGCCGCATTATGAATACAAATTCCCTGTGCAGTAATCAATTATGAAATTGTATATGTAGAAGAAATGAGTAGCTTTCTCCTAATCTGCTAAGGGTAGCTACAGTCACCTTCCTGTGAGGAGGCTTTCATTAGCCCTGGGGCTTTGTGGCTGGCTGAAGGGGGGAGTAGGGGGATGTGGGGGATATCTCTAGCAGAAATAACAAACGAGGCCACTCTGCTGATAAGGGGAGCTGGTGGCCGGCTGCCGGGCGATAGCAGGCCCCCACTGCATCGATCTCATTTCCAGGGGTCAGCCTCCGCCTCCCTCCCCACGCCTCCCTGAGATGCAGAAATTAATACGCCTCCCCCAAGTCATTACAGGAATTTAGCCCCCCCCCCCCCCCCAGACCCCCTCCTTTAGAGTCAGGGCTTTATCAATCTGTTTCTCTTCAGTGCATTAAGTGTTTGCTGGGTATGTGGATATTTTTTAGCCACTATAGATTGAACCATCGCGCACCACTTTTGTTAAAGGAAACAAAAATCATCATAACATGGTGGTGAATATTAGAATAATTAACGTCAGAAGCATGTGAGAAGAATAGGAAATGTGCAGAACATTTTTCTCCAACTACAATGTTGACCGAAAAGAGTGTCAGCCGCTACACCCCAGCACTCCGATACCTCTCCTGGCATGTATGACTTCACAGATATGTATGCATAGGGTTAATATGCTTTTGCCTTCTTAAAAAAAGCAGCCTAAAAGCTAACAGGCTTCAGTGGATGACGTTAACCCTTGCCTCTTGTGCTATACACACTTTCTGAAGCATTAATCTATGAAATTAATCTGAAATTGCTCCAAAGTTTCTAATGCCTCCTCTGTGTCTTCTGTTTCAGGAGATTTATTTTGAACAGGGTTTGCCCCAAAATGCTGTCAGAAAGTGTGTTTAACTGTCCAACCGCTCCAATACAACTAAAAACGCTTGCAAAGAGAGAAAATGACCATTTCTGCTGCAATGGATAACATAGCACAAAAAGGAGGACAATAAAATGGGTACAAGTACTTTCAGTATGGGTTTCTTACTTTTTAATTTGATCATCTAAATTATAATGTATTTTTCGAAGATACATTTTTGAACATTCTGCATTTAACATGAGCATACCCATAAGCCTAATACTTTGGCAAAGACTAAGCTATGACAGAACATGTGCTTTTGTACCTTAAAGTGTAATAGCATTGGATCAGTGGATGCTCCTCAGAGGAGAAAGGAGAGGACCATCCTATTCAAAGAATTTCATAAAAATAAAAATGGATAAAACTATAATAAATATACAGTGCATTTGGAAAGTATTCATACCCCTTGACCTGATCGAACGTCTCTGGAAAGACCTGTTGTGCTGCAAAGTTGCCCATACAACCTGGCAGAGCTTGAGATGATCTCTCAAAAAGAATGGGAGAATCTCCCGAATACAGGTGTGCCACGCTTGTAGTGTCATGCCCAAGAAGACTCAAGGCTGTAATCACTGCCAAAGCTGCTTTAACAAAGTACTGAGTACTTATGTAAATGTCATAATTCAGTTTGAAATGTTTTACACATTTGCAAACATTTCTAAAAACCTGTTTTTGCTTCGTCATTATTTTGGTAATGTGTGTAGATTGATGAGGGGGGGGGGAATGATTTAATCCATTTTAGAATAAGGCTGTAAACTAACAAAATGTGAAAAGAGTCAGGAGGACTGAATACTTTCCGAATACACTGTATTCACATCACCAAATAACTGATTAAAACAAACTGTTTTGCAATGAAGGTGTTCAGTAGCCTCAACAGCACTCCCTAGATTAACACCACTGCTATTTTCTGTCCTCCTCTTCAATACAAAACTTAGGTTGCTCATGGTTCTCACCTCCTTCCATAGACTTACGCAGGAATTATGATGATTATGATGATGAGCACTTTGCTCTTGCAGCAGGAACTGGCATGTTGTCTATCCAATCAAAGGATCAGATAATTAATTTAGTGCTGAAAGCATAAGCTACAGCTAGCTAGCACTGGAGTGCACAATAGTTGAACAGTTTTGAACAAATTCATTTCTTCACAAATTAAGGAGAAGCAGCAGAGAGAGGGAGAAAGAGGCTATGTTTTGTTGTATATCTTTCTTCCTGTTCGTTTACCTTTCACTTACTTAGCTAGCTAATATAGCTCATTTAGCCTATTCAACATCTTGACTCAAACAGAGAAGGATGCTATTTATGTTAGCTGGCTTGCTAAGTCTAGCCAACACTGCAACTCTTCCAACTCATGGTAAGCTTTCGGCTTTATAAATGTATTGCCACGGGACCCGCCGATTTAACTGTACTGCGTGATTGTACACGTGGATAGGATTGTGGGTTTACTAACATGTTAGTTCTAGTTGCTATGTGGACTAGCTATGATGTTAGCTAATATGGTGAACGATGTAGGCTGAGTAGCGGTTAGCGGTTATGGTATGAAGGTTTGACTTGGAGAGGTTTTTTCGTCTGTTCACAGACAGCTGTTTTGTTGTGCACTTAAATCCACAAGTGAAGGGAAAAGGTGAGAGAGTGAATTATTCAACGAGCAAAGTGACGATGCTGTATGTCATTGCTATGAAAGTTAACTGTGTATACTGGTAATCAGGGGTATATTCATTCTGATGATTTTGTTGAAAAACGTTTTTTAAACGGAAAGAAACGGAACGAATCGGGGATGGACCTACCTGTGAATTTGTCCAATGGAAACTCTCATTTGGACTAATGATAACACCTCAGATCAGGTAGATGCAGGCAAGAGTGTGCAAGGCAGTATTGAATGTGTCATTATCTGTCACCTTGATTACTCCAATTTGTCTCTCGACCTATGTTATAAACTTTCATATGCAGGCTAAGTTGTAGCAACCTCTTGATGGGTATAGGGCAAATTCAACTATCATGTAGTAGCCTAAACCTTTCAACGCTACATTGAGCTGCGTGAATGGAATATGAATGACAGTCATATTGTAATGGGAACATGGCCATAGAAATATGGCCATGGTCATAAAAAAATGTGTCCTCGCTAATCTTAAACGGCACCGACAGCGAATTCCATTGGATAATGTATTATACTAGAAGCTGAGATGTGAATATTAGACTACAGTAGGCTACACTACTCTCACAGTTTTTTCAACCTGTCTGGAAACCTCTAATATAACTATTTTTAGGATAGGGAAAACCCTTATGTCATGATCGTAGCTCTGCAATGGAGCTGGGCTCAGCTCCCCACCACCACCAATGTAAATGAGATATGAGCGGGCGCTGAATTAGGCCCCTTTTCATCTGCAGGATGGCTTCAGCAAATAGGGTGAGATAAGGAAATCCCTGTAATTACACAGAGACGCATTGGTCAATTCAACACTGGAAGTACCTGAGCGTGTTTGCCTGCTCCAAGAAAAAGGGAGGGAGGGGATAGAAGACCTGGGTGCCTTATCCTCTGTGATATTAAGTGATTCTAGTGAGATCAATAGAAGTACATCATGCCAGAATGTTAAGACGGGCACCCGGAGCTCGGCCCCTTTGTGGTTGCTATCGCTCTATCATTTTTTGGTAATATCATTTCTGAATAAAATTTTATGGCTCATTACTTTTCGGTGGAGACTGTCTGAAATGGAATCTATAGTAAGGAAGGCTAGGCCTTTGTGCCTGGGCTCTCGCTCTGTTAACATGTTATTTATTTCTAATTGACTGATTATAAAACACAGTGTTATCATTTCTGATATTTAAAAGCGAAGGATTCAATCATCATTTGGTCAAAAGGTTTCCCAATGAACAATTAAGTTGTAATGGGACACTTGTTCTATCTAATCCAATAGTGTATGATGTCATTAAACAAGCTCCAATAATCAACTTGAGAAGGCTAGAGTTTTCACATGGCGGGCACTTATTACTGATGTATCACCTCATACAATAATAAAACATAGTTCTATAAGCTCTTTCATGCAGGAGCTGTAGAAGACTCAAGTGTATAGGGAGGTTTTATTAAAAGGGGTTCAAAGTGGCACTGGTACCATGCAGGGAGAGTTTGGGAAAAGAGATCAATTAACCCCCACTAGACCCCACATCAACTTGACTACACCACTCAGAAACACAAACACACATAAATTGCTCATAACTGTACTAACTTTCATTTTAACACAGGCCCGTCTTTCAGAACAGAATAATTATCACATTTGCCTGTGCATTGAAATGAAATCATATCAACATTACATCCAAGTATAATGAATGCAATACTAGTATTTACAAGTGGTGCATATATTTGATTTTCCTGCACACAGACACTATCAGGAAAATGTTTTTCTATCCTATTTCCTCCTCTCTCTCCATGGTGACAAAACAGCAGGCAGTTTTAGACTCTCAGGTCCTTGACTGTCACAAGGTCATAGGGAAGGTTTTAATTGCTGTGGGCTGTTAGCTATGTGCTTTCATGGGCCTCGCCATGATAAATTGCTCATTGCTTGAAAAGCTAGTCTATATAAACAAGCTTATCTCCCCCTCTATAATGAAAAATGAGTTGTGAGTATCATTGTTAATCACAGTAATTGTTAATGTTAAGAGGGTTGGTTTTCACCGTCTCCCCATTATTGATTTTTTTTACATTAAAATCCTGCTGCTTCTGCCTCACATTCTAATTCCATATAATCCTCCTAATTAGTTATTTTTGGCTCCCGTGTCTCTCTCATACCCGGTTATCTAGAAGATAAAGGGAATTGCTTGTCCCACTACTCACACATTATAGTGTAGATATCCCCTGGTCTGTGTCTCCATGGTCTGTGGATTTTACCACTGCAGCATAATAAATACAGATTTTCACCTTTAATTCTGCGCTATTTTAGTAACTAACTATATATCATCAATATGATCTGCCAGCTATTGCAATGGGGAGGGTTTTGATATCTTAAAGGGGCAACCTGCAGTTGCTACCATCATTTTTGGACTAATAAATTAATGATATGCTATATACTCATTGATTCTTGAAGAACATAAAGTGCCTTCTGAAAGTATTGAAACCGCTTTACTTTATCCATATTTTGTTGTGTTACAGCCTGAAAAAAAAAAATCAAAAGCAATTTTTTGTTACTGATCTGCACATAATAGCCCATAATGTTAAAGTAGAATTTTTTTTATAGAAAACAAATTCATAAAAATGAAAAGCTGAAGTCTTGAGTCAATAAGTATTCGTCCTCTTTCTATGTCAAGCCTAAATAAGTTCAGGAGTAAAAATGTGTTTAACAAATCACATAAGTATCATGAGGTCTCCTTCCTAACTAAGTTGCCAGAGAGGAAGGAAACTGCTCAGGGATTTCACTATGAGGTCAATGGTGATTTTAAAACAATTACAGAGTTTGATGGTTGTGGTATGAGAAAACTGAGGATGGAACAACAGAGTGAAAAGAATGAAGCCTGTACAGAATAAAAATATTCCAAAACATGCATCCTGTTTGAAGATACGCTATGCAGAAATCACTCCGCCATTTCCTGGTTGATAAAATTTGAATACAGTGCATTCGGAAAGTATTCAGACCCCTTGACTTTTCCCACATTTGGCTCCATTACAACCTTATTCTATAATTTATTTAATATTTTTTTCCCCTTATACACATAATACCCCAGTTTTTTTTAACATTTTTGCAAATGTATAAAAATAAAAACCGGAAATATCACATTTACATGAGTATTCAGACCACAAAATGTGGAAAAAGTCAAGGGGTGTGAATACTTTCTGAAGGCACCGTAACTTACCCCATCAGAACCCAAAATATACGCTTGTTTTACTACAATGTTTGTAAACAAATCAAATTTAAACAAACACTGTATAGCCTCAACACATGGATAAAACTAAATGCTGATATCATTGATGGCCAGCCCTTGCATCCGTAACTATGTCTATGAATTTGAGATTGGTTATATTTATCCAGCCCCACCCCTTAGCTTTTCACTTTGCCGCTTTGAAGCCCAATAAACTATCAAAATGAGAGATCGCTAATTTAGCTTTTCAATAGTGTTAATTTCATTATTGGTAGTGTAGAGGGTTGATGTGGTGTAATAGGCTCATAGTCAGGTAATATCACAGAGCCACTGGTAGCCTATTCTACAGTGGTTAGCTTCTCAGACACATGATTAGCCAACTAGTGATCTCCACCAGAATATGAGAGGGAGATCGGATTGCACACTGTCTATCACACAATAATTAAATTATACTATTTATATGTATATGTAATTGCGGAAATTATCAGTAACTGATTGATAAGGTTTTACAGTTCAATCTTAGCCAACTAAACAACTGTAACCAAAGTGCCTAAAGCATACTTACTGTGCATAATTTTCAGCAAGTACTGACTGATGCGGAAGAGTAGGCCTACTATGTAATAGAATGGAAAGTGACATTATGCGTCAATATTTCATGCCACCTGCATGGCCGATATGATGTTCATTAATTATCTGTATGGCAGTTAAAACAAGCCCAAGGCCCCATTCTGTGCTTGTTGTGCAATGGCATGTCATTAACCTTTCCCCTACGATGGGATTCCCTTACAAGATCATCACCATGTTGATGATTTAATTATTATAAATTCAATCTCTCCGTTTGGTTGGCGTGTGTTAATTACTTGTCGGTAATGAGCGTCTTCTGATTATGCTGCTTCCTTCCGTCGCTTCAGAGAAAACAGCATGGTGGCATTAATGTGTCTCGGTTCTGTCTCCCCCTCACCACCCAACAAGAGCCTCCTCATGGGTGAACACCAGGCGGGTGCCACCACTACTCATAATAAATGATATTTTCAGTGGGAAAGATCCACTCTAGAATTCATACTTTCTCTGTATAATTATTAGGGGCTTCTTTAATTATCCAGAGCAAGGAAGCAAGGCCCCGCTTATCAATAAATCAGCCAGGACAGTAGAAGCTCAATTGACGGTAAATTTCTGAAATGATCCTATTTACAGACATGCCAATAAGCCACAAGAAAGAGCTGAATACTGTTAAACACTTCTTTCCGTGTTTCTCTTTAGAGGTAATTGCTGTCAGAGATTTAAGGTCTATTGATGCTGGTAGGAGGAGAGGAGTAAAATCAGTAAAGAGGGTAACCTTTTGCTGTTACACCTGGTAGGAATGAACAGAACCCGCTTCTTAGATCACCACAAACAAGTTGTAACGGCAAATGGCAGTCTGAGTGAAGATGATTCATTCATTCATCAAGGTATTTCCATAAACCAAATAACACAAAGAATGTTTCATCGAACAGCATCAGGGGTTTTGACATTTTGCGCGGAAATAAAAAATATGTGTCTGGTCCTGCAGTAACACTGGTAAATCATGTAATGTGTATCAGCTGAACACATCTACAGATGACAGCATGACAGCAGACTGCTCTGGTAGTAGTAACATGTCATGACGTGGATCCAAGGCAGAGTGTGTGCTACATGTTCTCCTCTGATCACTGTTTCATCCCAGGATCCCGCCCTACACCCACCCGGTGAAGACACTTCTCAATTCACTGATCCTCAACACTAAAAGAGGAGTTTTGTTCATGTCTGTTTTCACTGATATTGTTAATTCTAAACAACTGGTGTCATGATAGGTTTGTCTCACTGACCATCATAGCTCTGTACAAAAACTATGCCATTGGGTTCTAGGCGATGATCCCCACTTCTATTGGTGAAGTGACACTTTGGGGAGGCAATCTGCGGCATTCAGCAACACTCATTGAGCCCTGTGATTTTTTTAAATTACCCAGTCGTAACAGAATAGAACTTAAGGTCCAACTGCATGTTTTTAATTAAAGACAAGTTCCTCTTTGTCTGCGTCCATGCTTAGGTTACTAATCTGAATTCAATAAGTCCATATGTTGTAGGTAGGAGGCTAATGTGTGAACAGGGAAAATATTGAAACCCATTGCATTTAATTTGGCTGTGATCAATTCAGATTGACTGCACTTAACATGCAAATGTTTCTCAGGTCAAATCTCCCTTCCTCTACGTTGGCGGTGGTCCCAGAACTGCTGTTCTCCTCCATCCTGCCTCTTACAAGACACCAGTATCCACCCTGCTTGTCAAATAAAATATGTTTTTTATTTTTTTTTATCAGACTCTCTACTTCATTTCTCTGAGCATCAAATACAGGCAAAACATGATATACAGTGGGGTCCAAAATTATTGACACCCTTGACAAAGATGAGCAAAAATGACAGTGACAGTTCATTTTAAGGGGTCCTTATTCCATCACTGTAACGGGAATTTTAATTAATTGTTATAATTCATAGTTACACTGTAATAACAACATCTAACTGGTGATAATTGCTGTCTGTACAGGGGTGTAACAACGAATGCTTGTTACCATGTTAAACATGTTAAAGTTTCCTATAGCATCCCAATGCACCATATTTTAGCCTGCATGTGATAAATGTTAGCAAATTGAAAACCGACCACCTCATTGACACAACACTACAATAATGATCTGGAGACTGATGCCCAGGCAAATGGCAAAAATGGCAAAAATGGGTTCACAAACAGTTCACATAAAAAATACTTTAAATCAAATAAATTCAAATTGTATTTGTCAAATGCGCTGAATACAACAGGTGTACAACCTAACAGTGAAATGCTTACGTAAAAGCCCTTAACCAACAATTCAGTTTTAATAAAATACCTAAAAAAATGTATTATAATAATTTAACGCTGCATTTGACAATGGCAATCAGTTACTTTAACCATACATTTTTAGACACAATAATAAACTTTTATTTTTAATATTGTAAGATAGTAATTCGTGCTTGCCAAATTCTAAGTCTATTAAGCCTGGTTGAATAATAGTTTATAAATTCACTTAAAATGGTCACAAACTTTTATTCCATCATGTGGTCTTGCAAGGGTTTCAGTTGAGGAACATTCTGATTTTTGGATTGGATGCATTGGTGCAATTACTTATTTATCCCAGGAATTAAGTCATCAGGTCAAGGTCTGCCAAACTTCGTGACATTCTCAAAATAACAACGACCTCGAACATGCCCACTTGTTGACACTGACGCAATGTAACAGTGCTCAAAGAACAGGGTCGAGAAGGTCAGTGTGCAAAATCCAGACATAAAATATTGAAGCGAAATAAATAAAATGCTTTAGGTTTGCTAGCTAGCTAGCTTACTGTTGGCTAGCTATCTAACTGTAGCTAGCTAGCAAACATTAGCTGCTGTTTTTGCTGCGGGCACCAACTAGGCTAGCTAACTAGTTACCATCTACAGAATAGACTTTCCATGCAAACTGTTGAGTTTTTGGGGATTGTACTCTAGCTACATAGTTTTCTAACCTTGACTAGCTAGCTAGCTACCTAAAGCTGGCAAATATGCTATGGTTGCTCCTCATTAGCTAACTTGCTAGCTAACGTTAGCTGGGCTCGATGGTCTTATCTTCCCTGACCTAGTTCTCAGTGTATCCATACCCCAAGGGTATTACATGAGACACACCCAGTATGTTAACGTTAGCTAGCTCGCTAGCTGTGTCAACACAAGCACTATTATTTTTAGCTGGATAATACAAAAACTAGCTAGGTAGCTAGCTTGGCTATATTCCTAAACTATAGAAATCATGATGACGATAACTAAGGGTAAGGTAGAGTGTCTATTCTAAATTGTCATACATTCTTCTTCTTCTCAACCACAGATTCCCACAAGGTCTCAGACTACAGGAGAGGAAAATGCTTACAATAAAGAAACGGATGAAGATTGGAAGTTATGCAAACAATTACAATACATGGAAGCCAGAATCTATCTGCAATATTACATCGGATCTATATAAAAAAGAAACAGATGAAGACAGTCAGAGACAGTTGTCAATTTCCATTGTTACTTGTAATGTTAAAAAGGAAAGAAAAAGACAATCCCATTTTTCTAAATTAGCTAGCCATCTAGGCTATTTACCATACTATAGGCTACGGATTTGAGTCACCACTTGAATAGTTATTTTTATGTTATTGAGTAGGCCTATATATTTTATTGTTAGGTATTATTAATTTAATAATAAAAATCCTTAATATTTTGTAAGAAATGTAAGGTATTTTACATGCTGCAATAAAGTTGACTAAAGTAAGCTACGGTATTTTCACTTGATATTGAGTAATAAGTAACTAGAAATTACTCAAGGGTAACACTTCACTTTAAATAGCTAAATCCTCTGTAACAACTAGCGACAACCTTGTACTTACACATACTGCATGTATTCTGTGGTGCATTGGTATGTTTATTTTCTCACTTGGATGGGGCTTTCAGAAGCTGACAAATAGATTGTCAAAATGGCTAACGTACTATATAGGTACACATTAATTACAAGTAAGTACCCCTCAAGATACACTTAAATTGAAGTAGTTAAATCCTGAGTAACACCTAGTAATTGCATTGTACTTGCACATATTACATGTATTCTGTGGTGTACTTGTGGGTTTATCCTCTCACTTCGATGGCAAGGAGGTTCAGGTTGTCATAATGTGTAACGAATACATTAATTATAAACTGGGATGGCATCCGTATGGTAGACCCAGTCAGTGAGGTTGACCTATATCTAATCTGTTTTTGTAAACTCAATCAAGTTAACCCAGATGGTACACTTTGGGAGCAAGAGCTAGCAACAACATTAAGTGGAGAGTTTGAAGAGTGCACATTCACTCGTAGGTAATTATAGCCTATTGCGCCTCCAACCTTTGTAATCACCCAGCGCATCTGTCCGCAAGAGATAACAACCTTGTGACAGTAATTACTGAATTGAATGCAGCTGAAAAGAAACTAAACACGATATTGGTGAATTTAGTGGAAACTTGTTTGTTTGTAACAAGCATGGTAACAAGCATTTGTTGTTAAACCTCTGTAATTACAGACTGCAATAACCATTACTGTGTAATTATGAATTACAATTAACTACAATACTTTACACATGTAAATACACTGTAATGCTCCAAAAAATGGGGAATTATATTATTATATTTTAATAGAATAGAAAAGAGATGTTTAACAAAGTAATACTTTTCTCTCAAAAAGGTAGGGTATTGAAACCCCTGTTTCAGTACCTTTCAATCCCTCACCTTGCGAGGATAGTGACACTGAGCCTTTTTCTAAAATGTTTTATGAGTTGGAGAAGGCATTAGGATGGATCTTAGACCATTTCATAGAGAATCCTTCCAGATCATTGATGTCCTTCATCTTCATGTCCCTTCTTCATGTCTGGAGATGGCCATTGCAAAATTTTTATTTTGAGTCCAATTAACCATTTATTTGTGGATGTTGATGTGTGCTTGTCATTATTGTCTTGGAAGATCCACTTGCAGCCAGGTTTCGGCTTCCTGGCAGAGGCCACCAGATTTTTGGCTGAAATGTCTTGGTACTGGGTAAAGTTCCTGATGCTGCTGACCTTAACACTTGTGGGAATTGGCCTATATGGATAGGGCTAAATGGAAATGTTTCTTACAGAAGAAATATGGAGAGCATATGCATAACCATCATATCAATTAAAAGGGAGCAGTTGGGATATTCTGGGAAAATTACTAAAGGTGAGTAGACACAAGACTGAATCCAAACATTATGCTGTTGATTTTATGTGCATTTTACATTACTGTACGCTTGGAAGGTTTGGGGTAGATGCAACATAAGCCAAAAAAATAACAAGGGTTTGAGTGAGAAGCTTAACTGTCCAAGTCGCCACACACCTGTTCAAAGTGTGCACAGTGCCTGAGTAATTTCAATGCACTTTTATGACTCAAAGAAGAGCCTTCAACGATAAGGGGATTTTTTACGCTCTCCTAGCTAGAACTAGAGCAAGCACACTTGTAACTGTTTTGAACACAGCCCTGCATCCCCACCTTTACACAATTACTGTTGTTTAAACAATCCAAAAACTCTCCATCATAATTTGCAATCTGTGTTAGGTGGGCATAATCCGAAAGCTTGTTCTATTGCCAACATGACTAGCTAAATTATAAAATAAGATCTTATGGTGTTAGGCTTTCAGAAGGCAATAAGAAGAAGAGAAGCAGATTGTCATTTTGGTGCGCACAACATGTACATTCAGATGTGTGATCTTCCTCACAATGCAATAAACATAGGCTCATTCTGTTCGGTATAACGCGGTATATGACTTGTATAAGGCCATAAGGAAATGCTCATTCAGAAGCGGCACTCCTAGTGGCCGGGGACTTTAATGCAGGCAAACTTAAATCCGTTTTTACCTCATTTCTACCAGCATGTCTCATGTAGTAACCTTTACTCTAGACACAGCGACGCATACCAAGCTCTCCCTCGCCCTCCATTTGGAAAATCTGACCATAATTCTATCCTCCTGATTCCTGCATTCAAACAAAAACTAAAGCAGGAATTACAAGCGACTTGCTCAATACAGAAGGGGTCAGATGATGCGGACGCTACACTACAGAACTGTATTGCTAGCACAGACTGGAATATGTTCTGCGATTCATCCAATGCCATTGAGGAGTATACCACCTCAGTCACTGGCTCCATCAATAAGTGCATCAACGACCTCGTCCCCACAGAGACCGTACGTACATATCCCAACCAGAAGCCATGCATTACACTGAGCTAAAGGCTAGAGCTGCCGCTTTCAAGGAGCAAGAGACTAATCTGGTCACTTCTAAGAAATCCCGCCATGCCCTCAGACGAACCATCAAACAGGAAAAGCGTCAATAAATGACTACCGCCCCGTAGCACTCACATCAGTAACCGTGAGGTGCTTTGAAAGGCTGGCTGTGGCTCACATCAACACCATCCTCCCGGAATCCCTAGACGCACTCCAATTCGCAAACCGAATCCAGAGATGACACAATCTCTATCGCACTCCACACTGCCCTTTCCCACCTGCATAAAAGGCACACCTATGTGAGAATGCTGTTAATTGATTACAGTTCAGTGTTCAACACCATAGTGCCATGGGACTAAACTCTCTGCAACTGGATCCTGGGCTTCCTGATGGGTCTCCCCAAGGTGGCAAGGATAGGCAGCAACACATCTGACATGCTGATCCTCAATACGCTTAGTCTCCTCCTGTACTCCTTGTTCACCCATGACTGCGTGGCCAAGCACAACTTCAACACCATCATTCATTTTGCTGACGACACAACGATGGTAGGCCTTATCACCGACAATGATGACACAGCCTATAGGGAGGAGGTCAGAGACCTGGAAATGAGGTGTCAGGACAACAACTTCTCCCTCAATGTGAGCAAGACAAAGGAGATGATCGTGGACCACAGGAAAAGGAGGGCCGAACAGGCCCCCATTGACCTCTCTGGGATTTGTGGGACGCTAGCGTACCACCTAGACAACAGCCAGTGAAATTGCAGGGCGCCAAATTCAAACTACAGAAATCTCATAATAAAAATTCCTCAAACATACAAGTATTATACAACATTTTAAAGATAAACTTCTTGTTAATTCAACCACAGTGTCTGATTTCAAAAAGGCTTTATGGAGAAAGCACACCATGTGATTATGTTAGGACAGCGCCTAGCCACAAAAAAACATACAGACATTTTCCAGCCAAGAAGAGGGCTCACAAAAGTCAGAAATAGCAAAATTGCAGAAAGCCAAATCAAATTACAGAAATACTCATCATAAACATTGATGAAAGATGCAAGTGTTATACATAGGTTTAAAGATACACTTCTTGTTAATCCAGCCGCGGTGTCAGATTTCAAAAAGGCTTTACGGCGAAAGCAAACCATACTATTATCTGAGGATAGCACCCCATCAAACAAACACAGACAATCATATTTCATCCCGCCAGGCACGACACAAAACTCAGAAATGACGATATAATTCATGCCTTACCTTGGAAGATCTTCTTTTGTTGGCACTCCAATATGTCCCGGAAACATCACAATTGGTCATTTTGTTCGATTAATTCCGTCGTTGTATATCCAAAATGTCCATTTATTTGGCGCGTTTGTTCCAGAAAAACACCGGTTCCAACTCGCACAACATGACTACAAAATATCTAATAAATTACCTGTAATCATTGTCCAAACATTTCAAACAACTTTCCTAATACAACTTTAGGTATTTTTTAACGTAAATAATCGATAACATTTAAGATGGCATAAACTGCGTTCAATCGTGTATAAAAACAAAGTGGAGCGAGCTTTCAGGTCATGCGCCCCAACCACAACAGTACACTTCACCCGACACTCGTTCTGAACAGGGCTACTTCTTAATTTCTCAAAGGAAAAACATCAACCAATTTCTAAAGACTGTTGACATCCTGTGGAAGCGATAGGGAACTGCAAGCAACTGACTTAGAATACTAGATTCCCATTGAAAACCCATTGAAAAGAGAGTGACCTCAAAAATAAATCATTCCTGGTTGGTTTGTCTGGGTTTGGTGGGTTTCGCCTGCAAAATAAGTTCTGTTATACTCACAGACATCATTCAAACAGTTTTAGAAACTTCAGAGTGTTTTCTATTTTTATATTATCGATTATATATTTTAAAAACAACCTGAGGATTGATTATAAAAAACATTTGACATGTTTCTGTGGACATTACGGATACTATTTGGAATTTTCGTCTGCGTTGTCTTGACCGCTCGAGCCTGTGGATTTCTGAACATAACGCGCCAAACAAACAAAGGTATTTTGGATATAAAAATCATCTTTATGGAACAAAAGGAACATTTATTGTGTAACTGGGAGTCTCATGAGTGAAAACATCCGAAGATCATCAAAGGTAAGCGATTAATTTGATTGCTTTTCTGATTTTCGTGACCAAGCTACTGTGATGCTAGGTGTTCATAATGTTTTGTCTAGTGATCGATAAACGTACACAAACACTTGGATTGATTTAGCTGTAAAGCATATTTTCAAAATCTGAGATGACAGGTGGATTAACAAAGAGCTAGAGCTGTGTTTTGCTATGTTGCACTTGTGATTTCATGAATATAAATATTTTTAGTAATATTATTTGAATGTGGCGCTCTGCAAAGTTATGCCGTGAGGCGCACGGTGTCCCTAGTGCGAAGGCATAGCCCGGTGTGCTACATCGCAGCTCCTCGTATCGGCCGGGCTAGAGTGGTTATATGGCACCAGCCCTACGTACGGTGTCCCCGGTTCGCCAGCACATCCCAGTGCGGTCTGTTCCACCCAGACCCACCGCACTTGCCGGGCTACGGGGAGTATCCAGCCAGGACAGGTTGTGCAGGGTCGGTGCTCGAGACCTCCAGTGCGCCTCCACGGTCCGGTCCATCTTGTGCCTCCTCCACACACCAGGCCTCCTGTGGCAGCCCCACGCACCAGGCTGTCTCTCCGTCTCCTCCCTCCAGAGTCTCCCTCCTGTCCAGTGCTTCCAGAGCCTTCCTCCCATCTGGAGCTACCAGAGCCGCCCATCAGTCAGGAGCTGCCAGATCCGCCCATCAGCAGGAGCTGCCAGAGTCGCCCTTCACTTCGGTGCTGCCGGAGTCGCCCTTCACTCCGGTGCTGCCGGAGTCTCCCGCCTATTCGGGGCCCGCTGCAAGGGTTCCCAGTCCGAGGTCGGCGGCGAGGGTCACCGCTCCAAATGCGCCACTTAAGTGGGCCAAGACTATGGTGGAGTGGGGTCCACGTCCCACGCCAGAGCCGCCACCGCGGACAGATGCCCACCCAGACGCTCCCCTATGGGTTTAGGTTTTGCGGCTGGAATCCGCACCTTTGGGGGGGAGGGGGGTGGTACTGTCACGCTCTGACCGTAGATTGCTTTGTATGTTTCTATTTTTAGTTTGGTCAGGGTGTGATGTGGGTGGGTATTCTATGTTGTATGTCTAGGTGTTGTGTTTCTATGTTTAGGCCTGGCTGGTTATCGTTGTCTCTGATTGAGAACCATACTTAGGCAGCCTGTTTTCCCACTATGGGTGTGGGTAGTTGTCTGTTGTGTGTCTGCACCAGCCAGAACTGTTTCGGTCGTTTGCCTTGTTGTTTTTGAGATTTTAGTGTTCTTTAAATAAATATGGACACATACCACGCTGCACCTTGGTCCTCTCCTTCCAACAGCCATTACACGTGCCTTCAGTATCTCAAATGCCCTTTCCGTCTCCACTCTCCAACGAAGTCATTGGGGACCTCCTCTCAGCAGGGCGGTAGGTAAGAGGTGCGACCATCGTGCTGAAGCCCCGGATAAACCCCAGGAATTGCTGGACTGCATTCAAGGAGTTGGGGATGGGCTATGACTTGACTGCACTGACGCATTGCTCCTCCATCTCCACTCCCTTTGTGGAGGGGCGGCAGCTAACCTAGTGGTTAGAGAATTGGGAAAGTAACCGAAAGGTTTCTGGATCGAATCCCCAAACTGACAAGGTAAAATTCTGTCATTCTGCCCCTGAACAAGGCAGTTAACCCACTGTTCCCCAGTAGGCCGTCATTGTAAATAAGAATGTATTCTTAACTGACTTGCCTACATAAGGGATGCTTGTGGCATTTCCCTTATGGTTGATGAGGATCTTACTAGATGTCCGCGGGTGTTATTAAAATAGGCCGAAGGCCTCAGGTCGTCCTCCGGAAAGTCAACAAATAAAGTTCCCAGGACACTCGGTGTCCGCGATATAAATGTTGAATTTTTTCCATTTTCCTGCTGTTCCGGAAAATTCCAATAGACTGGCTGTATATGACAAATGGACAATTCATCAACAAATGGACATGGTCATTTCTCGGACACGGAACAAACTTCAAAGACGAAACGCGGTAAGCCAAATGTACGTTCAGTCTAGAAACAAGATGGCCCCTGAGGCCACAACGCTCTTTGAGTTAATGCACATTTTGTCGGATTTTAAGTCGAAAACAGTAATACAGCGCTAATTTCGCCTCTTCACGTCAAAATACATAAACCTGTGGTGCAAGGAAAAATAGAACCAGACTTTTATCTATCGTGCTGTGCTTTACGAGAAACCGTACAATGTTCATTTCGTGATGTTTAAAATGAATGATTTATAGATCCCGTTATAGATCCAGTTGAGGCATGTTAAGGCAAATCCTTTAAGGCGAGATTCTGTGATTTTCTGTACTCACACACACATACAGTCAATATGGAGTGACACAGTGTGGGGCTTACAGAAACACAGAGCCTGCAATAGTTACCTGCGATCGAACCATCAAAGAACAGCATCTGAAATATGTGAAACATCACCAAATGGACAGGCTGAAATGAACACTGAAAGTGTGGGCAAATGGCATCACCATAGTTTCTAGGCTGTGTCGATCCCGACTTGACCGTTGCTAGCTAGGTCTGACTGCAGCGAGCGGCCAAAAAGTAGGCCCGGAATTAATCCTGACTAGTAGTGATGCATGCTTTGGCCATATTGCGGCCTCTGGGTCACACAGAGACATGCCGTTTTCGATGGGCTCATCGGGGGGAGGTTGGGGTGGATAAGCCACAGAGCTTTTCTAGCTCTGCTTGGCGGTTCATGTAGCCTGACACATCTGCGTATCTCCCTAAGGATAACATGTGTTTACAGGTTATGCTCTGACTCTGCTTCTGTGCAGGCAATTTCCAAATAGTCTTTACATATATCAACATGAAAAGATTGAATGATCCCACTTACCATCAAATAGTGCTGAAGTCCATAAATGAGCAGGCTTACATCATCACAGAAAGGGAAACAAATGGCATCACCATAGTCTTTAGGCTGTGTCGAGATCAAGGAGATGATCCACTTGACTGTAGCTCTCACGGTCTGACTGCAGCGAGCGTGCAACAAGTAGGCCCGGAATGAAGGGTGACTAATAGTGATTTCAACATGCTTTGGACATATTGCGGCCTCTTGGTCACACAGAGACACACTGTTTCGATGGTCTCAACGGGGGGAGGTTGGGCTGGATAAGCCACAGAGTTATTCTATCTGCGCTCGGCGGTTCATGTAGTCTGACACATCCGAGTTTCTCCCTAAGGATAACAAGGATTTACAGGTTATGCTCTAACTCTGCTTCTGTGCAGACAATTTACACAATTCCTTTTAGCCATGTGATCAGGGTCACCTGTACCTCTACATATATCAACATGAAAAGATTGAAGGGCCCCTTCATATGTAAAAGAACAAGTATGAACTTTAACATCAAATTAGGCTGAAATCCAGAAATGGGCAGGCTTACATCATAACAGAAAGGGAAACAAATGGCACCAACATAGTCCCCAAGCTGTGTTGAGTTAAAGGAGTTGCCCCACTTGACCATAGCTCGCTCGGTCTGACCGCATCGTGCGTACAAAAAGTAGGCCCGGAATGAAGCCGGACTAGTAGTGATTTCAACATGCTTTGGACATATTGCGGCCACTGGGTCACACAGTTTTCGATGGGCTTAACTGGGGGAGGTTGGGGTGGATAAGAAATAGAGTTATTCTAGCTGCACTCGGTGGTTCATGTAGTCTGACACATCCGAGTTTCTCCCTAAGGATAACATGGGTTTACAGGTCATGCTCTAACTCTGCTTCTGTGCAGGCAATTTTCAAAATTCCTTTTGCCACCTGTTCAGTGTCACCTGTATCTCTACAGATATCAACAAGAAAAGATTGAATGTCCGCTTCGTATGTTAAAGAGGAAGTACGAACTTTACCATCAAATTTGGCTGATATCCAGAAATCAGCAGGCTTACATCATCACAGAAAGGGAAACAAATTGCATCCCCATAGTCCCTAGGCCATGCCGAGTTCAATGAGATACCCCACTTGACCGTAGCTTGCTCGGTATGACGTTAGCGACCGTGTAAAACAGTAGGCCCAAATGAAGCCTGTCCTAAATTTGATGTGCTTTTGGGTGACAGCAGCAGAATCGTTGAGGCCAGTTCACATCTTTCCAAATTTTCATATACAGTATGTGATTAGGCAACCCTTATGAGCTGGTACATATTATAAACAAATGTTTTATCTTGTTTTGTCCTTGTCCTTTTTGGAAGACCTACAAGTTCCATCTAGGTAGTGCTATGTATCCATGTGTAGTCTGAATTTAATATATTTCCAGATTATGGTTGGGGAGCCACATATGTGAAGATTATGGTCGGGGAGCCACATATGTGAAGAGCAGCTGTCTCTGATGTTTTTGGGGTAAGATATTGACATCCAGAAAGGTCTAGCCACAAGGCCAAAAATGAAGCGTGATCTAAATTTGAGGTGTTTTTGGGTGACAGAGGCAGAACCATTAAGGTTAGAAGCATAATTCAACCACAGGAATGTTCCTAAGGTCCTCCCGATCTGTGCAAACCTAACATTGATTGTGTGGAATTAACCCGTAAAAGTGAAAATAAAGTGTTTTCTTGTAACAGTTTACATTGACATCTCTCCCCATAGGAATACATTGCCTGCTCCCCTAACTTCAACTCAGGTCCTCCGAGAGAGAGAAAGAAAGAGAGAAAGAAAGAATTAGGGAGAGCATACTTAAATTCTCACAGGACACCGGAATAAGACCGGAGAAGTACTCCAGATATAACAAACTGACCCTAGCCCCCCGACACATAAACTACTGCAGCATAAATACTGGAGGCTGAGACAGGAGGGGTCAGGAGACACTGTGGCCCCATCCGATGATACCCCCGGACAGGGCCAAACAGGAAGAATATAACCCCACCCACTTTGCTAAAGCACAGCCCCCACACCACTAGAGGGATATCTTCAACCACCAACTTACCATCCTGAGACAAGGCCGAGTAAAGCCCACAAATATCTCCGCCACGGCACAACCCAAGGGGGGGGGCGCCAACCCAGACAGGAAGATCACATCAGTGACTCAACCCACTCAAGTGACGCACCCCTCCTAGGGGAAAGAGCACCAGTAAGAGCACCAGTAAGCCAGGCAGACAATCCCAGTGGAAAGAGGGGATCCGGCCGGGCAGAGACAGCAAGGGCGGTTCGTTGCTCCAGAGCCTTTCCGTTCACCTTCACACTCCTGGGCAAGACTACACTCAATCATATGACCCACTGAAGAGATGAGTCTTCAGTAAAGACTTAAAGGTTGAGACCGAGTTTGCGTCTCTCACATGGGTAGGCAGACCATTCCATAAAAATGGAGCTCTGTAGGAGAAAGCCCTGCCTCCAGTTGTTTGCGTAAAGATTCTAGGGACAATTAGGAGGCCCGCGTCTTGTGACCGTAGCGTACGTGTAGGTATGTACGGCAGGACCAAATCAGTGGCCAAAACAATGGCCTGACCATCTATCTTATTGAGCTAATGGCTAGTTAACTAGGTAGGTAATGTTACTAGCTGGCTAGCTAGGCGCATAAGCTAGGTAGCGTGGAGTAATGCTTATTGACTAGTTGCCATCTTCCCACCTGAGCAGCTAGCTAGCTAATGTTAGTTAACCAATGCAAATGTACCTAGCTAACGTTAGTACATTAGTATTGGCTAGCTATCATTAGGCAGTTTGTCGGGCAGGAAGATGGCTAACCTTTTGGCTTTGGCAAGCTCAATAAAATGCATTTGTTTAAATAGCGTTGGACTAGTAACCGAAAGGTTGCAAGTTCAAATCCCCAAGCTGACAATCCCCAAGCTGATCTGTCGTTCTGCCCCTGAACAGGCAGTTAACCCACTGTTCCTAGGCGTCATTGAAAATAAGAATTTGTTCTTAACTGACTTGCCTAGTTAAATAAAAGTAAGAAAAATGTCAAGTGCTTATCTGTGACCTTCCTCACAGATGCCTAAAAGGCAGATCATCCCTCCTTGGCCTGCTTTCGCCCCTCTCGCCACTCAACCAAATACTGTCTACCCTCATCATTTACATCCAGCCATTCCCTGTTACAAAACTTGTCGATACATAGTTGGGGACGATAAAATATTTCCCTTCATCGACACCTTCGGTCCACTTAACTATGGCGAACATAGCTAATGGCTAGCTAGCTAACTAAGTTACATATACTACAATAGCCAACTGAAAACAATGATGAGAAAAAACTAGAGGATGCACTGCAATGTGAAGGTCAACCGTTGAATTCAAAATCGGACGACATCACGTAATTGACATTTCTGAAGAAAAATACAAATGGAACATTTGTATTAATGTTTTCAATTAAATTGTTTGTAAATAGTCAACAATACTTTTTTAATATGTTGTTTTATATTGAGTTGTTAAAATTTTTCTTAGTATTACCTGATCTTTGGTGTGTGATACCAACAAGAGAAGCAGTTCTTCCCACAACTTTCCTTTTCCATCCTTGCTGCACTTTACAGAGCTAGCCTGCAAACTTTTTAAACTTTTCAATCTTTCATCAAGAGTGAACCAGCACATAGAATAGTTAAATATGAAAGCCATCTTCTGGATTCAGAGGAAAAACGTTGCACATCATTTCTGGCCAGCTAAATTAGCAGTGACAAGATATAACTGTGTAGCTAGCTAGCTACTGAAATTGAGTTATTGTCTGGACTAGCCATCAGCTTTGTTCGATGGATCTTCGACATGTGTTAAACTTCTTGTCGAAGCCATTGGAGGAAGGCTGCAGATGCACCAAAGATTTTGATCAGTGGATGCACTAGCTAGCTACTATGTAGCATGCGGTCTACACGGGTGCCGCCATTTTTTGTGCAAGAAGCCGTTCAACCACACTAGATTGTTGATTTTGGTAGGATTTAATAATATATTTAGCTAGCTATCTAAGTGGTAACTAACTTGCAATAGACTTCAATTTAAGACTACAGTACAGCTTGGTAGATAACAAGTTATTGCCTACAAGTGTGCTGCCATTTTGTGTGGATTATGACTGTTGATTGTAATTAACGTTAGCTATATCTGATAAGTAGATGGAATGAATGGCTCAGTTCAAGATTATATTAAATGACTGTCAATTACCTCTTAGGGGACACTATTCTAGCATCACAATGAATGACAATGGCCACAATGAAAGAAGAAACTTTACGGTAAGTCAACCTCCCGCTGCGTACCCCCTCTAGCACCAGGGTACAACAGCACACTTCTATATGTTGTAAAGGTGTTACATGGTCGCTGCCCATGCCATTGCATAGTGCAGAAAATACACAAGAGTTCAGGGGCCTTGCTTTAACAAAGTTAACCATTTTCATTGTAGTGTCCAAACCGTATTTCAAGCTGTCAGGCACTCCCTTGGCAGCAAGATCCTCTTGGTGGATGCTGTAGTGTACCCAAGTGGTGTTGGGAGCAACTGCTTGCACGTGCGTTACTACTCCATTAGGTCTCCCTGTCATGGGTTTTGCGGCATCAGTACAGATACCAACATGAGAAGCAGCTAAGTTTGGCTACATACTTGTTGAATTCCCACGAGAGAGTAACGGTTAATGTGATTGGATGTTAATTATTTGACTAGGCTACCTGTATTTGACAAGGTGTTGTTTTTTCGCTGATTTAATTTTTAATCAATTTTATTATTGGCAGTGAAACGGGGCTACTCAAGCGAGATAAAAAAAACTCACCCAAATGTATAGCCCAGTTGGAAAATATAAATGGACTGTTTGAAAATGTGAAGAATACAAAAAAGAAGAAGTGAAACATATTTTTATTTGGTGTCGCCTCGACGGCATTGCGTACCCCAGTTTGGGAATACCTGGTCTAGAGGACATCATCAAAGTCATGAATCTGGTGGGTGGGAGAATTCCGTTAGTGCCTCAACATATTTATTTATAAGTCTTTTGATGAGATGAAACAGTACATTGAAATTCAGTACATGTGTGAGAATTGTTGTCTTAGCATGATGGAACATTCTGATACAAAGTTGTACTGCAGGAGTTGTGAGAAGGCAATAGAAAATTTTAAGACCACATTTTTCTATAAAAGAACAAATTCTGAATATGTTGCAGGAACCTGAGATTAAAAATAATCCAAAGCATAGATTTGATAGAGTTAAAGAGAACCCAACTTCTATAGATAATACAGTTGAAGTCGGAAGTTTACATTCACTTAGGTTGGAGTCATTAAAACTCGTTTTTCAACCACTCTCCAAATTTCTTGTTAACAAACTATAGTTTTGGCAAATCGGTTAGGACATCTACTTTGTGCATGACACAAGTCATTTTTTCCAACAATTGTTTATGTACAGATTATTTCACTTATCATTCACTGTATCACAATTCCAGTGGGTCAGAAGTTTACATACACTAAGTTGACTGTGCCTTTAAACAGCTTGGAAAATTCCAGAAAATTATGTCATGGCTTTAGAAGCTTCTGATAGGCTAATTGACATCATTTGAGTCAATTGGAGGTGTACCTGTGGATGTATTTCAAGGCCTACCTTCAAACTCAGTGCCTCTTTGCTTGACATCATGGGAAAATGAAAAGAAATCAGCCAAGACCTCAGAAAGAAAATTGTTGAAGGTACCACGTTCATCTGTACAAACAATAGTATGCAAGAATAAACACCATGGGACCACGCAGCCGTCATACTGCTCAGGAAGGAGACGCATTCGGTCTCCTAGAGATTAACGTACTTTGGTGCGAAAAGTGCAAATCAATCCCAGAACAACAGCAAGGGACATTGTGAAGATGCTGGAGGAAACAGGTTCAAAGTATCTATATCCAAAGTAAAACGCGACCTGTATTGACATAACCTGAAAGGCCGCTCAGCAAGGAAGAAGCCACTGCTCCAAAACCGCCATAAAAAAGACAGATTATGGTTTGCAACTGCACATGGGGACAAACATCATACTTTTTGGAGAAATGTCCTCTGGTCTGATAAAACAAAAATAGAACTGTTTGGCCATAATGACCATCGTTATGTTTGGAGGAAAAAGGGGGAGGCTTGCAACCGTCCCAACCGTGAAGCACGGGGGAGGCAGCATCATGTTGTGGGGGTGCTTTGATGCAGGAGGGACTGGTGCGCTTCACAAAATAGATGGCATCATAAGGAAGTAAAATTATTATTATTAAATTATTATTAAGCAACATCTCAAGGCATTAGTCAGGAAGTTAAAACTTGGTCGCAAATGGGTCTTCCAAATGGACAATGACCCCAAGCATACTTCCAAAGTTGTGGCAAAATGGCAACAAAGTCAAGGTATTGGAGTGGCCATCACAAAGCCCTGACCTTTGTGGGCAGAATTGAAAAAGCCTGTGTGAGCAAGGAGGCCTACAAACCTGACTCATTTACACCAGCTTTGTCAGGAGGAATGGACCAAAATTCACCCAACTTATTGTGGGAAGCTTGTGGAATGCTACCCAAAACGTTTTACTGAAGTTCAACAATTTAAAAGGCAATGCTACAAAATACTAATTGAGTGTATGTAAACTTCTGACCCACTGGGAATGTGATGAAAGAAATAAAAGCTGAAATAAATTCTCTCAAATATTATTCTGACATTTCACATTCTTAAAATAAAGTTGTGATCCTAAGTGACCTAAGACAGGGAATTCTTACTACGATTAAATGTCAGGAATTGTGAAAAAATGAGTTTAAATGTACTTGGTTAAGGTGTTTGTAAACTTCCGTCTTCATCTGTATATGTGGTGGGAAGATGGAACTGTCGCTTCTAAATTCTCCCAATATTCTGTCCCTTCAGTTCAGTTGTGACGGAGTTCCAATATTTGTATCCTCATCATTTAGCATTTGGCCACTCCTTTGTACTATTAAAGTACGTGTTCATGTGTGGCTTTTTGGGCCCAAACCATAAACCGCAGAAGGACTTGTTTGGTTCTCAGATGTACAGGAAGCTCATTAACGCTTTGGTAGATGAATGTATTACTTTGCATGATCAAGGTGTCAAATGGGAAAATCCTGAAGGGTCTTTTGTGACTAGCAAAGTCTGTCCTTTAATTTTAATTGGTGACAGTTGCCAGACCTCTTCTTCAAAACTTTAAACAGTTTGATGTTGAATTTAGCTGCTCTAGTTTGTCTCCAAAAAGGTTCTGTAAAGGGAAGAAGGCATACACATTCATATTATTTTGAGAACTGTCAACTCAGAAATCAGTCTCAGACTGATTTATTTATTGATTAAGCACTAGAGTCTGGCAAAGCAGTAAAGGGAACTAAATGCACCAGTGTTTTATCTCGGCTTGAGCATTTTAACATAATAGAGGGACCTATCCCAGATTATATGCACAATGTGCTATTGGGGATTGCCAGGAGCATGACCAGTTTATGGTTAAATAGCAAAAATTCTGAGATGTTATGGTATATGGGTAGATCAACTCAACATCTAGATGACATACTTTTGAACATAAAGCCACTTTACAACGTCTCACGTGTACCACATTCGATCGGCCAAAAAACATTTTGGAAGGCACAAAAATACACGTGGTCAAGGAATCTTGACAGTTTGTTACCTAACTCATTGGTTAAAACTTATTAAGGGAGTATCTCTACTACTTGGCGAGACCATTACCGAAAGTCATATTTCTGAGTCAAAGGTTTTGCTTGAAGATTTTCTCAAAGAAATGCAATGTCTTCATAGGGTGGGTAATGTTTCTTTCAGCATCCATCTTTGCCTCTACCTGCCAAGAAGTTTTTGCAATTGGGTTCCTCTCTGGACTCATTCCAGTTTTGTTTTCAAGTAGGATATTGCAAATCTGATAGATATGGTCAAGAGCTCTCAAGGAGTTAAAACACGTGACATATAGTTGCAGTGGTGTCACTGGCATTGGTAGTCCCAAAATTCAAACTCTTAGTAAACACGAATTTAGCGTTTTGCCCAAACATATAGTACAGAGAGATGTAGTGAAATACACTATGTATACAAAGTTAGTGTATTCACTAACTTCAATTGGTGTATTCAGCTCTTCAGCTGTAAAATTGAGCACAGCTGTCACGACTTCCTCCTTGTTCGGGCAGCGTTCGGCGGTCGATGTCACCGGTCTTCTAGCCATCGCCGATCCACCTTTCCTTTTCCATTTGTTTTGTCTTGTTATCCCACATGCCTGGTTTACATTCCCTCATTACTTGTCGTTTATTTAACCCTCTGTTCCCCCCATGTCTGTGTGTGAAATTGTTTGTTGTTTGTTGCTTGTGCACATTTTGACTGGTGTGCGACGGGTTTTGTACCCATATTCTGTATTTCTGGATGCCGTTGGTTTTGATAATTAAACTGCTCCGGTTATTACCCAGTTCTGCTCTCCTGCGTCTGACTTCCCTGCGACCAGTTACGCACCCCTTACAACACGCATGCAATCTCCATAGACAAACATTGGCAGTATAATGGCTTTACTGAAGAGCTCAGTGACTTTCAATGTGGCACCGTCATATGATGCCACCTTTCCAACAGGTCAGTTTGTCAAATTGCTGCCCTGCTAGAGCTGCCCTTGTCAATTGTAAGTGCTGTTATTGTGAAGTGGAAATGTCTAGGAGCAACAAAAGCTCAGCCGTGAAGTGGTAAGCCACTCAAGCTCACAGAATGGGACCGCCGAGCGCTGAAGTGCGTTGCATGTAAAAATCATCTGTCCTCAGTTACAACACTCACTACCGAGTTCCATATTGCCTCTGGAAGCAACGTCAGCACAATAAATGTTAGTCGGAAGCTTCATGAAATGGGTTTCCATGGCAGAGCAGCCCCACACAAGTCTAAGATCACCATGCGCAATGCCAAGTTTTGTCTGGAGTGGTGTAAAGCTTGCCACCATTGGACTCTGAGTGATGAATCACGCTTCACTATCTGGCAGTCCGCCGGAGTAATCAGGGTTTGGCGGATGCCAGGAGAAAGTTACCTGCCTGAATGCACAGTGCCAACTGTAAAGTTTGGTGGAGGAGGAATAATGGTCTGGGGCTGTTTTTCATGGTTCGGGCTTAGCCCCTTAGTTCCAGTGAAGGGAGATTTTAATGCTACAGCATACAATGACATTCTAGATTATTCTGACCTCAACCCAATTGAACACCTTGGGATGAGTTGGAATGCCGACTGCGAGCTAGGCCTAATCGCCCAACATCAGTGCCCGACCTCACTAATGGTGTTGTGGCTGAATGGAAGCAAGTCCCCGCAGCAATGTTCCAACATCTAGTGGAAATCTTTCCCAGAAGAGTGGCAGCTGATATAGCAGCAAAGGGGGGACCAACTCCATATTAATGCCCATGATTTTGGAATGAGATGTTAGACGAGCAGGTGTCCACATACGTTTGGTCATGTAGTGTATTTCAAAATCATTGTAAATGGAGAAGTGATACATTCGGAATATTACATGTGTATACAAACACAATTCTTATACTGTTATCTTGGATGATGTTGATCACATCCTTTACTCTGTGAAGACCTTTATTTTCTTTGATCACGATAATGGGGTAACGTTTTATGCTACTGGAAGATATTTTACAAAGGGAAAGCACCACTTCTGCTCAACCATCGCTAACCCTTTTTGAACCTGTCACGAAAACTATTGGTAATTTAACTGCAATTCCTGTTTCTAGAATAAAAGTAAATATTTGTTCATGCAAACCATATGTACATGGAATTTGTCATGGGCCGAAAACATGAATGTATGGACTATGAATTATTTTGAACTTTTAACTTAAAAAAAATATTTAAAATAATTTGTGAAATGAAATGCTTATTAATGTGAACGGTGTCAAATAAATTGCTTGAAATTTGAAATTGATTCTTGTCTTGGAATATTGAAGACTCGTGTTAAAAGGAACCACCAGCTTTCATATGTTCTCATGTTCTGAGCAAGGAACTTAAACGTTAGCTTTTTTACATGGCACATATTGCACTTTTACTTCCTTCTCCAGCACTTTGTTTTTGCATTATTTAAACCAAATTGAACATGTTTCATTATTTATTTGTGGCTAAATTGATTTTATTGATGTATTATATTAAGGTAAAAGAAAAGTGTTTATTCAGTATTGTTGTAATTGTCAATATTACAAATAAATACAAAAAATTGGCCGATTAATCGGTATCGTCTTTTTTTGGTCTTCCAATAATCGGTATCGGCGTTGAAAAATCATAAACGGTCGACCTCTAGTAGAAATGATTGTTGAAAAAAAGTATAGGTTGGAACTGTTGCTGTTAAAATACAAGTAATCATTTTTCTTCTGAACTGGAGTAAACTGTTTGAAGCACCATATTTTTGGAAAACGTTTCTTTGGGACCCTCAATGTTCTTACAACGTGTCAAGTATCTTATATTCTGAGAACATGGCAATCACGTTCTGTGTATGTTTGGTGGGACATTGCTAGAATATTCGGTAACACTTTACTTGACAACCAGCGTCATAACACTGTCGTGACGTTGTATTAGTTAATGTGACGACTGTTGTTCATCGAATGATTAAAAGTTTCTAATTGCGTGATTATCTGAATGAAAGCAATTATTAACTAATTGACCTGGGGCACCATGGGAAAAGTAGTTATTATTGAGTTTCTATTTCCCAAATTAACTCAAAGAATATCAGAATATCGATTTTACAACAGCCGCTAATTAACCAGTTGCCTCTACCAATCTCGTTCTGAACGTCGTATAGCCCGAGAATCTGCACGGACCCGGGTCTCACCAATGAATTCGTACCGCACCAATCTTATTTGAATATTTATTTACTAAAAAACTAAAATTATTATAAAAGATACACATAGACAAAACACATTATAGGTTATTGATTTCGAACTTAGTATAATGGGCCAACACACTATGGCGCGTGTTACCCTCAATGAGGATTTCAAAAGAGAGAGAAAAACAAAAAGTACACAAAATAAATATACAGTACATTTGGGTGAATTTGTCAGCTATGCTATTCTAACCCTAGCCTTGCCCCAAACTGCCGCTCTTATGGGTCAGAATATAATGATGTAATTACGTGGGGATGATCTCAGAGGTTTCTCTGCGTAGGCCTTCTGCTGTTCGATGACGCGCTACTCCGGAGCACCTCTCTGAGAGTCCTCCCGATGTCAGTGTCCTTTTTGGCTTAGGAGTCTGTTCCCTCTCCCTTTGCTCTCGAATGGATCTTCTGAGGACAGACAGCTCTGCAGCTCAGAGCTCACAGCATAGGAATGAAACCCTTTAGATAACACAATTCGATGGGAGATGGAGGCTAGGTGGTTCAACTTGAAATCAGCTGCTTAGATACAGTTACTCATCCGTAGCTTGGGTAGAAAATGATTTCTTTGTCTTCAAACTTGCGTTCTGGGTTCGTTTACTTTTTAGACCTTGCTGCAGCTGGGGTCACATAGTCTTCCTGTAAATTCTATACTCACAGGTTTTATACCCTTGGGTCAGAAGTGGGCGTAACCGCCTTTAGGGCAGTTCTCTGGGTGTACCAAGTTAATGAGGCAAGGTCTACATTTTATTCAAATCCAATTTTAGACAACTATAACTTAACATTTCATCTTCCCCAAAACATTCTTTTTGATTTGGTTATTTTCCATACAACTTACTTGATGTATAAACATCAACCATATACGAGGAAAACTCTTCACGTTACAATGTTTTCTTAATAACGTCATCTATTAACCTTTAATAACAAAACAGAAATGACATACATTTTCATATTCCATCTATCGTCATGACCACCATTGTGGCTGACGGAAACCATTGTTCCAAAGTCCCTTTATTTCATGTTTAATGTTCTGAGGCTGGTTCTCCATAGTAACAGGACAAATGAATTTGTCTGTGGCCTGAGATTTACCAGGGGCGTGAGGGGTCATAAAACCCCCCACATCTTCAGACCCCTAGATCTCTCCTCCTCTCTTGGGTTTGAGAGATAATCTGTAGGGTTGTGGTCTCCTGTAACCTGACCTGGTCAGGACAGTCATGACAACACTCTATGACACGATCAAAACCATGTCATAACAGCTGACATAACTTGTTATAACATGGTCATAACACTGTCATGACCCATATATTTACACCTGTTGTGACATATATTCTGTTGTTTTATGGCTGGTTATGACACCTACATAAGAGTGTCAAAACCCACATTTATTGTGTTTTTTCCCTTTCATTTGAAAGTTTGTTTCTTAATTGCTTTGTTGTTGTTGTAAGGAATTATTTACAGTCATGCTTTTCCCATCATATTTTAAATAACTTGTAGAAAATACACTTATGACTCTATCATGAAGCATTATGACCATCTTGTGTCACTTGGACTAAGAAAATAAGCATTATGACCATCATAATCATAAAAGCCAGACAGGCCTACCACGTACTGCACGGTACATGTCAGTCATAGGTCAAAAAGAGGGCGTGTTGCTCCTGAAATCTGCTCCGGCACATAGGTGTATAACATCAATGTGTGCTCAATTACAATGATAATGTTCTTTACAATAAACATACTGTTGACAAGTAGCCTATGGTGTAATGGAATGTTTTTCCTTGTGTCGTAGGTTTCGTGGGTTTTGACACTCTTATGTAGGTGTCAAAACCAGCCATAAAATAATGCAATATTTATATGTCACAACAGCTCTAAATATGAATTGCATTCGGAAAGTATTCAGATCCCTTCCACTTTTCCACATTTTGTGACATTACAGACTTTTTCTAAAATGTATTAAATAAATAAAATCCTCATCAATCTACACACAATACCCCATAATGACAAAACAAAAACAGTTTTTTTTAAATGTTTGCAAATGTATAGAATAAAAAAAAACAGAGATACCATATTTACATAATTATTCAGACCCTTTGCTTTGAGACTCGAAATTGAGCTCAGGTGCATCCTGTTTCCATTGATCATCCTTGAGATGTTTCTACAACTTGATTGGAGTCCACCCTGTGGTAAAGTAGATTAATTGGACATGATTTGGAAAGGCACATACCTGTCTATATAAGGTCCAACATTTGACAGTGCATGTCAGAGCAAAAACCAAGGAATTGTCCGTAACTCTCTGAGACAGGATTGTGTCGACGCACAGATCTGGGGAAGGGTACCAAAACATTTATGCAGCATTGAAGGTCCCCAAGAACAAAGTGGCCTCCATCATTCTTAAATGGAAGACGTTTGGAACCACCAAGACTCTTCCTAGAGCTGGCCACCCAGCCAATCTGAGCAATCGGGAAGAAAGACCTTGGTCAGGGAGATGACCAAGAACCCGATGGTCACTCTGAAAGAGCTCCAGAGTCCCTCTGTGGAGATGGGAGAATCTTCCAGAAGGACAACCATCTCTGCAGCACTCCACCAATCAGGCCTTTATGGTAGAGTGGCCAGACAGAAGCCACTCCTAATTAAATGGCACGTGACTCCTGCTTGGAGTTTGCCAAAAGGCACCTAAAAAACTCTCAGACCATGAGAAAAAAGATTCTCTGGTCTGATGAAACTAAGATTGAACTCTTTGGCCTGAATGCCAATCGTCACATCTAGAAGAAATGAGGACCTGCGCATCACCTGGCCAATACCATCCCTACGGTGAAGCATGGGGGTGGCAGTATCATGCTATGGGGTTGTTTTTCAGCGGCAGGGACTTGGAGACCAGTCAGGATCGAGGAAAAGATTAACGGAGCAAAGTACAGAGAGATCCTTTATGAAAACCTGCTCCATAGTGCTCAGGACCTCAGACTGGGGCGAAAGTTCTGAATGTCCTTCAATGGCCCAGCCAGAGCCAAGACTTTAACCTGATCGAACATCTATGGTGAGACCTGAAAATAGCTGTGCAGCGACACTCCCCATCCAACCTAACAGAGCTTGAGAGGATCTGCAGAGAACAATGGGAGAAATTCCCCAAATACAGGTGTGCCAAGCATTTAGCATCATACTTTAGAAGACTTGAGGCTGTAATCGTTGCCAAAGGTGCTTCAACAAAGTTCAACGAATATCCTCCTAACCCACAAAAAACTGGTTGTATGAATATTCATGCAACGTTCCCATGAAATGTGTCTAGAACTTTAATATCTTATATTCTGAGAACAAGGGACAACTGAATCCATTCAACCGAAATGGGTTTTCCGCATTTATCCCAACCCCTCTGGAACATTCCTATGAAAACGTTGCGTAATGACTTAATGAGACTTAAGGAAATGTTCTCTAAAGTTATGGGAACGTTTGTTGTTAGCTGTGTAGTGTTATGATGGGACTGCAGCCCCGCATCGGTAGCCTACTACAGCTACCACTTCATCATGACCAAAAATTGAAAAGTCAATAAGGGCAGGTGGTCAGATTTCTTTTTAAATTCAGTCACAACATTCTATGTAATAGACTATGTAATTCCGATAATGTTTGCGTTTTCTCTGTTGACCTACTCCCTTCCCAGAATGAGTATGTATCATAGAACAGTAACCGTTCACTCCAGAAAGTTTATATTCAAAATGTGCACATAGATTAGTTTCTCCCACATTGGTAGATTGGTATCTAGATGCTCTGCTTGACTCCAGGGCAGTGGGAGACTGTGTGTGTGTGTGTGTGTGTGTGTGTGTGTGTGTGTGTGTGTGTGTGTGTGTGTGTGTGTGTGTGTGTGTGTGTGTGTGTGTGTGTGTGTGTGTGTGTGTGTGTGTGTGTGTGTGTGTGTGTGTGTGCGTGTGTGCGTCTCTGCGTGTGTATGTGTGCGTGTGTTTGCGGAGGAAAAGACATTGGTATAAAGGATGAAATTGAATGGATTAGCATTGGTCGTTCTGCTTTTGATTGCCTCTGACTGAAAATTTTAGAAAGCCACCAGGGGCCCCTCAGATGTTATGATATGGTCAATTCAGGCCCCTGTGCGTTTTGCGATGGGTCCCTGTTCTAGAAATTGAATTGATATTTTGTAAACTTCATTTACGGATAATGTGATCTGACAGGGACAAATGCACAGCTGAATTGTTTTCAAACCGACTCCAAATGAAACTTATTATAGGGTAAATGTGGATTTCTTTGTCTTCCCCTCTTCCCCTCCTGCATTGTCCCCAGTCCCTTTATATCCTGAATATGTATCCATTTTCAGGGTAATTGAATTGATACTGTCATGTGGGGGGCAAACAGAATCACGCAGCAGGGCGAATAGTCCAGGTGATTGAATTGGAGAGGGGAGAAAAAATGTCCTTCTGTGCGAGCCCACTAGGTCACAGTGCCATCATAAGATAGACACACCTCACTGTTTTCTGATTACACAGACCACCCCAATTGTCTTTCCAATAATCTCCGTCTGATATAATGCAGACTTTTCCAATTCCACAGGCTCCAGCCAGACCTCAGATGTGTTACATATTCATTTCCTACCCTGGAAAATTTGCTCAGCTTTAGTTCAAATTCAGTTAGCTGGATTGATGAAAGTGGCAAAAGGATACGACGTTTACTGATTCTCCCTTTTCACCTTTGATTAGCTCCACTTGTGAATTATTCCTTTGCTGTCACTGTGCTATTAAGCTGCCTGGAGGCCCGGACGACAGTTCCACAGAGGGAAAATAAGGTGGGCCAGCCATTGCAACCTGCTGCACATTGCTCTCTCTACACCTGCCCTCGGGCTAGGCAAAACATACAGGGGGAAAAGAGCTGTTTCATACCAAAACTAATGTGTGTGGTGGAGTAATGTCAAGACGATAACACAGAGAAACCTGATGAATTCTGTTATAATGCAGATATGTACTGGGCTGGCCTTGGGGGAAACACAATGTCAACTGATACATGTTGGGGCTCCCGAATGGCGCAGTGGTCTAAGACACTACATCTCAGTGCTTGAAGTGTCACAACACAGACACCCCTGTTCAAAACCAGGCTGTATCACAACTCGCCGTGATTGGGAGTCTCATAGGGCGGCGCACAATTGGCCCAGCGTCATCCGGGTTTGGCCGGTGTAGGCCGTCATCGTAAATAAGAATTTGTTCTTAACTGACTTGCCTAGTTAAATAAAGATTACGTTTAAATAAAAAAACAAGGTTTGGGAGTAACTACTTACATGTAATCTGAATACAAAAAAACTATAACGAGTTACATTACCAGATAAAATATTGTAATTAGATTACAGATATATTTGAAAAACTAGATTGGATTACTTTTAAATTCAAAAAGGATGTTTGTAAAAAAATACATTATGACACCTTTCTGTTTTCTCACACACATTCAATTGATCATTGAATAAAGTCATAAGTTTAAGTTTGTTCCCAAACTCAGTAATGTAATCTGATTACTTTCCCTGTAATATTACCAATTGAACGACATCTATTGCAGGATAAATCAATGTTAAAATGGACATACTTGGCCATAAATGGATGTTGCATTTTACTTTATGGGTTGGTTATGTATGCTTCTTCTAACCCATTGTTTTCTACTACAGATAACATGATTAGGTTATATCTTTACATTCAAAGTAAAATTCTGGCACATTTCCAGTCATTCCAATGAATGTAATACCCCTTGAAATTCAAGAATAGGACTTGGAAATATGGAAATATAGATTAGCCAAATTGTTTTACCTGAGCATAACCTAAAAACAAAGGACTTATTAGCTGACTACCATGGAGTGGAGTTTAGTCAGCTAAGAACTTATCAGCCGGTGTTGTTTATTTAGTTATCATGGAGGACTGATTGTGTTCATTGCTTCAAGTTGAAAAAGAAATGCTGCTTTGAGCACCACCGAGAAGTGCTAATTGAATGTGAAAAAGGAATGCTGCTTTGAGCACCACCGAGAAGTGCTAATTGAATGTAAAAAAGGAATGCTGCTTTGAGCACCACCGAGAAGTGCTAATTGAATGTGAAAAAGGAATGCTGCTTTGAGCACCACCGAGAAGTGCTAATTGAATGTGAAAAAGGAATGCTGCTTTGAGCACCACCGAGAAGTGCTAATTGAATGTGAAAAAGGAATGCTGCTTTGAGCACCACCGAGAAGTGCTAATTGAATGTGAAAAAGGAATGCTGCTTTGAGCACCACCGAGAAGTGCTAATTGAATGTGAAAAAGGAATGCTGCTTTGAGCACCACCGAGAAGTGCTAATTGAATGTGAAAAAGGAATGCCAGAAGCAGCATTTTTGTTGGTGAGACTTTGATATCTTGCACCATTGGAAGACTGTAGTCCACAAAAGCCTATTCCTGCTCTTTTCCCGTGATCCATCAAAGACATTTGTTGTGTCATCATAGCGGACTCGCTCAGGCGAAACAAACTTTTTCAAGGCTGATTTGAATGTCATATTATATTTGTATTTTTTTATTTAACCTTTATTAAACTAGGCAAGTCAGTTAAGAACAAATGATTATTTACAATGACAGGGAACATACAGATTTTTACCTTGTCAAGTTAGGGATTCAATCCAGCAACCTTTCGGTTACTGGCCCAACGCCCAGGTAGTCATTGAGAAAACAGAAAGATGTCAACAACAAAAAAAATCACAAACATCCTTTCTGAATTTAAAAGTAATCTTAGAAGTAATCTAGTTTTTCAAAAGTATCTGTAATCTGATTACAATATATTAGCTAGTAATGGATTACAGTTAGTTTTTTTGCAATCAGTTACACATTGAAGTATGTTTTTTGTCTTCTTCTAATGCCTCTTAATGAAAATGAATCCAAATGTAACTGAAAGTAATCCGTTTGGGTAATCCAAAAGTGACAGGTAACGAGTAACTGTAACGAATTACAATAACAAAGTAACCTACCCAACCCTGGACATAAACCACTTATTAGGTGGGATGTTAAACTCGTCCTGTACTATACAAAAACGTCCATACAGCCAAACAGCAGAAAAACAGAACAGTGTGATCTTGTATTTACACAACAGGTCTTTGTTAGTGAGTAAACACAAGCTCAATTGCCTATCTCATGTGAAATGATTTTGTATGGACATTTAGAGGGCATGTAATCGCTACGGTCATAAACACTGACTTCTGTCTGCAGGACATGACTTGAATTCTGCAATAAAAATCATCTCCGATGGCAACCTGCCAAGCCAGCTTGATGTTGGTCGCTTGCACTTTGTCATAAAATACTAATTGCTTATTGACCATGACCCTATATGGAGATAAGAGGTAGAGAGCACCAAGCATAAAGGAGCAGCTATCCCGTGTCATTTGGAAATGTGATGGGAGGTGATGAGTACTTGGTGCAAGTGTCTGAGAAATCTGTGTACCCCCATATTCATATTTATGTCCACAGAGACTGTCCAAGAATTTAAGGTGAACCCACTGCCATTTTTCCCTGCTGTATGGTCTGCAGCATGCACCTGCAGCATGGTCAAGCAAGTTAATGTTTTCCACAGTTCACTAAGTAAACAACTACTGATTTAGAACCATGGAGTTACCTCTAGTCAGCGCAAAGACAACAGGAGCACTGCCTCCGCCATTCCAGTACCATTTCAATGTAGACATTTAACCCTCTAGAGTCTAAGCCCTGTCTAAGGCGGGGGAGGGGGAGAGGGGGATGAGTTCTAAGCTAACACATGGAATTGTTTTAAGATGGTCTATACCAAGGATCAATTAGACATTTGATGTAGAATTTTAAGACCCCGTAAAAAATCTATAAAAATTGGATGAAACATTGAATTTGGCGTTTACTGCTATTAGCCATCAAAAACACATTTAATAACAGATTCACTACACGGAACAGACAGTCTCCCCCCAAAAAAGATAAAAGAAGTTTGTTCTGAAGTGTCTGTCCTATATCTGAGAGATATAAGACAGATCAAGAAACTCTTTTAATTTTCTACATGTATTTATCCCCTTATTTTGGGCACTAAACTGTCTACATATATACTGTACTTCCACAAATGTTTTAAACTGGTACCATGAGGCTTGTGGGGCTTGTGGGTGTCCTAGAGCAATACGGAGAACACCACGGTGTTTGTGAGAGTCTCAGATATCCACAGAGGGGTCACAGTGTGTAGACCGTTCAGACTCTACAGACAGAAGTTGTCACAAGAGGCTGTATTAGCTTCAGACAAGTCTTGTGAGGCTTGTGGGCATCCTAGAACAAACCATTCGGACACTGCAGACGTTTTTGTGAGAAGACCAATCCTCGTGATGTCTCATGGTCTGACAAACACTGCTCTAGCTCTGCCACCTTTCGACACAGACACGGAAGGGTGACATCGGCGGATGCAGTGGATTGAGATGCAGCCCATACAAAAAAACACAGATGGATTTGATGGGAATATTTTGATTATGTTAATTAGATTTTCGCAGGGCTGCAGAAAGTGTAGGCCAAGAGGTGATCAAATCAACAAGGCTTAGTTAATTACATTGAAAATAAACGTAATGATACCAAAAGCAATCTAGTCTAATCCATGTTACTAAATATCATGTGGCTGTCCATGGTGTGTGTGTGTTTTAATTTTACCTTCATTTAACTAGGCAAGTCAGTTAAGAACAAATTTTATTTTCAATTACAGTCTAGGAACAGTGGGTTAACTGCCTGTTCAGGGGCAGAACCTTGTCAGCTCGGGGATTTGAACTTGCAACCTTCCAGTTACTAGTCCAACGCTCTAACCACTAGGTTACCCTGCCACCCTTGTGTGTGTGTGTGTGTGTGTGTGTGTGTGTGTGTGTGTGTACAAGTTAAACAATACATGTTGACTCACACTACTTGTAGACTAGTTGAACGCCAATGCCATCCTCCTCTCGTTCATGTTGGCAAAACGGTCTATGGCTCTGTCATACAGTACACTTTAAGTTTTTGTTGTCATAGGCTACCTAGCTAAAATGCTTGCTAGCCTAACTTCCTGGCATGGGCAACAATGAACCAGCTAAGTTAGCTAGCTAGCTAACGTGAGCCTACTAGGCGACATCTAGGCTACATATTGAACTTCAATAGTCCCAGGCCAGGTTAGGATCAAAATCATGGTTAGGATCAAAATCGCTGTCATAATCAGAGATTATGTACAGAGTACAGAGCATGTACAGAGAATGAAGACAAAACCACAAGACCAAATCACCATCTCCATTCATGGCTTAGGAAAGGGACGATTTAGAAAGCTAGCCTGGCTTCCATTGGCATCCATAAATACACGCCACTGATTACCTGCAAAGTATTTAAGGCTCCAGCTAAGTGGACGGTTAATGGATTTGTCTTGGATCATCGTGATAGACTTGGGCTCTCTCGACACTCAGAGACAAAAGTTGATGGGGTCAATTCCAATTAAGGTGGGTGAATCCATTAGGACTAGGGCGAGCTGATTAGAAGTAACCACACAGACACTATTGAAACTGTATCAATGATACGTCTTTATTTGCTCTCTATTACATTGAATAGTAGGATCTATTAACAGATAAAAGGACTTGGTCAGTTTATTTCTCAGATATAACGACGAGATTGTTTGGTTCTGGAGCTATTATTGATTTATCCTATATTCCTATTGCTCACTATCAGTTTATTGAAAAGGGCAAGTTCTCAATGAACCGACTTGGTAGAACAATTATTAATTGTATGAATAAAACAGAGAAGCATATTTTACAAACATGTCTTATGGTTGTTAGAGATGTACTGTACTTGCTGACTTTTATCGAAGTGTCTGTGGTCAATCCCTATCCTTCTTAAAACAGAACATCAATTAATAATTTTCTAACCTTTACTCCTTTTATGAAATCACTGAAGTTGCTGCTCTGTGATTGGGAATAGTGCCCTTAGGATAAATCTATACTTGCTTAATGTTATGTTCTGTTCTGTTGCAAGCAAGAATAACTTTGACATTGCATTCAACCCCTGCAGCTAAATGAATGTCAGTACATTATTTTCATATAGCCCCAAAAGTGCAATGTCAACAAACATGGGAGCAGATAACACTGATGCCTGCGTAAAATAGAAAGCCATATAAAATACTAATTTGGTAATTTAGACAACAGATCGAGTTAGGAGATACAGGAGTTAGGAATAAATACAGACACCAAGTAGCCCTGCTGATTTCTTTCCATGCCATGAAATGCCAGCCAAATGTAGTAAGCTCCCTCCCCTCTGCAACTGAATGTGTTCCATTACTATGGTGTGGATGGCGAGGACAGGATTAATGTGAGGCTGGGCTGTTATTATTGCTGGAGATCAGGATGCAACGCTCAGTACGTACACAGGGAGATAAAGTTAAGGATACACACCGATACAGAGCTCCCCAAGGCCTGATGGCCTATCATTTCTGCCTCATAACTTCAGAATTATTGTCCTGAAAAGGAATGTGCTCTTCAGATAATTAAAAAATTCACAGACCAGATCCAATTTGAGATAATTCTATAATATTATGATGTGTGTGTGTGAGGGAGAGAGGGTAACAAAAGAGTGTGTGGATGTACCTGTGTGAGTGTATGTGCACCTGAGTGTGTGTGTGTGTGTGTGTGTGTGTGTGTGTGTGTGTGTGTGTGTGTGTGTGTGTGTGTGTGTGTGCGTGCGTGCGTGCGTGCCTGCGTGTGTGCGTGTGTGTGTGTGTGTGTCTCTCAAGAGGTGACCTGGCATGGAGTAAACTCTAAAGTGCCAAAACAAACAATAAGAGAAATGATGATCACAATGGAACAAAGACTACCATTCCCAGGTGATGGTGCTTAGGGAAATAGGCTGAATGAATGAGAGTTCCCTCAGGCATATCCTTATCAACTTCCTCACTACAACTTCACACACAAAATGTGTGCCTTTAACAAAGAATCAATTAAAATAGCCAAGTCAATCAATAGATAGACAATATTTTGCAGCCAATATTCCAAAATTTCTATGATACCACACTGGAAACTCCCACAAAAACCTTATGTACAGTGTAGTAATACCACTTTAAAAATGTGAAATATGATTTCAAATGAAATCCATTTCTTCTCTCTGTGATCGTCTCTAGCAAGCATCAAGTATCCCAGAGCAGCAAGCAGCTGCATGTTTTTTTCTCTGGTTCCAGATGCAGAAGTAGAGCAGAGAGAGAAATGACTCCTTATCCTGCTCCTGCTCCGTGGCTCAGTGCCAGCCACTGCCGGGTACCCCCCCCCCCCCCCCCCAAAGAGAGAGCGCAAAAACGCCACAGAGAGAAATTTGATTCCTTTTTTCCCATTTATACAACTGTGATAGCAAGTAAAAAGACAAAACATTATTTGAAGATAGAAGATACAGGGCCCGTGATAAGGGTAGGTGGTGGGCCATGGTGGAGCTGTGACTATTTCATCTTCCATGGTAACTTAAACACCAGACAAAGGCCTTCACACTCCATGGCCTACTGCTGGCTTGCCGAGATTGACTGGGATTGTAATAATTCATAGAGTTTGAGTTTCGTTCTAGCCGAGGTGAGGAATCACATTATGCTCCGATGTGATGCCCATTGCGGCCAGCCTGGAAGGCTCTCTCTTAGCTCTGCGTGTGTGCGGCTGGTCAGTCTGTTCTAGGGGAGAGAGAGAGAGAGAGAGAGAGAGGGAGGGAACGGACTGGAGAGAGCGGGCTGCAGCGCTGCATTACATAACTCTATTTTTGGACATCCATTACCCTTCCCTCAGGGCCTCTGGCCTGCTGACATTATGAATGTATTTAGATACAGGGGGCCACTCGCTCCTTAGACTGCGTGACATTGGGAAAGCATGTTAAATTCACAGGCCTGGGGTGAGAACTATCACCGTCCTTGACCTGAAGTTAAATATTCTAGTTGCTCAGGGATGGACAGGCTGGTGGTCTAGGAGGATAAAATATGAAACTCTTTGGTTAGACAGATAGGCACTGTTACCTACAGTATGTGACTTAAAACAATGGACCGATGATGAAGCTCCTCATAACAAGTATCTTCCTGATCTAAATTGCATCAACTACATTGCCTTCACTTGGGGAAATCTTTAAACATCCTAAACCTTTTTCTCCTGAACTGCTTTGAACCAAGGTCTAGAAGGCCATTGATGATGACGCCTGCGTAAACTATTTGGATAACAGCTAGGCCCTGAGACTCGCTTTCTCGACCGCCATACTCAACCGCTTTCCCTGCATGCGCCCAGCCATTCCCCATCCCACATTCCCATAATTTGCCATTTTCCATTGGATACTGATACAAAATAAGTAGCCTTTACAGTGGGCCATTAAACTGTCATTTAGGCAACTGTGCGTGAAGAGCCTTCAGATAACGCTCAGAGCTGATGCAGAACCAAGTTTTTGAATCATAGCCGTCTGCAGGGTGCTTAATTCACACTCCACACTAAAGATTTGGAGGGTTTCATTAAAAAGGAAGTCACTCAGCAAGACAAATACTTTCAAAGTGAAGGGAGGGGAAAACATCAACAAAATGCACCAAAATAAGCTGGTCTGAGTGTGTGGGGGGAACAATTCTGTTTTATTTCCTAATTGGATGTTTTGCTAGTTATCATTAGAGCATAACAAGGAGGTAGGAAATTGCATAAAACACGCGATTCAGTCTTTGTTGCATCTTTCTATGGTTCAGAATGCTGTTGAAATGAAAAATAGGACTTAAAATGGTACTCTTTAGGAGAAATTGGCAAATGCAGTGGTAGAAAAAGTACCCAATTGTCATACTTGAGATAAAAGTAAAGATACAGTGCCTTGCGAAAGTATTCGGCCCCCTTGAACTTTGCGACCTTTTGCCACATTTCAGGCTTCAAACATAAAGATATAAAACTGTATTTTTTTGTGAAGAATCAACAACAAGTGGGACACAATCATGAAGTGGAATGACATTTATTGGATATTACAAACTTTTTTAACAAATCAAAAACTGAAAAATTGGGCGTGCAAAATTATTCAGCCCCTTTACTTTCAGTGCAGCAAACTCTCTCCAGAAGTTCATTGAGGATCTCTGAATGATCCAATGTTGACCTAAATGACTAATGATGATAAATACAATCCACCTGTGTGTAATCAAGTCTCCGTATAAATGCACCTGCACTGTGATAGTCTCAGAGGTCCGTTAAAAGCGCAGAGAGCATCATGAAGAACAAGGAACACACCAGGCAGGTCCGAGATACTGTTGTGAAGAAGTTTAAAGCCGGATTTGGATACAAAAAGATTTCCCAAGATTTAAACATCCCAAGGAGCACTGTGCAAGCGATAATATTGAAATGGAAGGAGTATCAGACCACTGCAAATCTACCAAGACCTGGCCGTCCCTCTAAACTTTCAGCTCATACAAGGAGAAGACTGATCAGAGATGCAGCCAAGAGGCCCATGATCACTCTGGATGAACTGCAGACATCTACAGCTGAGGTGGGAGACTCTGTACATAGGACAACAATGAGTCGTATATTGCACAAATCTGGCCATTATGGAAGAGTGGCAAGAAGAAAGCCATTTCTTAAAGATATCCATAAAAAGTGTAGTTTAAAGTTTGCCACAAGCCACCTGGGAGACACACCAAACATGTGGAAGAAGGTGCTCTGGTCAGATGAAACCAAAATTGAACTTTTGGCAACAATGCAAAACAAAGCTGAACACACCATCCCCACTGTCAAACATGGTGGTGGCAGCATCATGGTTTGGGCCTGCTTTTCTTCAGCAGGGACAGGGAAGATGGTTAAAATTGATGGGAAGATGGATGGAGCCAAATACAGGACCATTCTGGAAGAAAACCTGATGGAGTCTGCAAAAGACCTGAGACTGGGACGGAGATTTGTCTTCCAACAAGACAATGATCCAAAACATAAAGCAAAATCTACAATGGAATGGTTCAAAAATAAACATATCCAGGTCTTAGAATGGCCAAGTCAAAGTCCAGACCTGAATCCAATCGAGAATCTGTGGAAAGAACTGAAAACTGCTGTTCACAAATGCTCTCCATCCAACCTCACTGAGCTCGAGCTGTTTTGCAAGGAGGATTGGGAAAAAAATTCAGTCTCTCGATGTGCAAAACTGATAGAGACATACCCCAAGCGACTTACAGCTGTAATCGCAGCAAAAGGTGGCGCTACAAAGTATTAACTTAAGGGGGCTGAATAATTTTGCACGCCCAATTTTTCAGTTTTTGATTTGTTAAAAAAGTTTGAAATATCCAATAAATGTCATTCCACTTCATGATTGTGTCCCACTTGTTGTTGATTCTTCACAAAAAAAATACAGTTTTATATTTTTATGTTTGAAGCCTGAAATGTGGCAAAAGGTCGCAAAGTTCAAGGGGGCCGAATACTTTCGCAAGGCACTGTACCTAAATAGAAAATTAAGTAAGTAAAACTGAAAGTCACCCAGTAAAATACTACATGAGTAAAAGTATTTGGTTTAAATATACTTACATTTTGGTCATTTAGCAGATGCTCTTATCCAGAGCGACTTACAGTAGAAAGTGCAAACACTTGAAGTCTGAAGTTTACATACACGTAGGGTCATTAAAACTAATTTTTCAACTACTCCACACATTTCTTGTAACAAACTATAGTTTGTTAGTTGGTTAGGACATCTACTTTGTGCATGACACAAGTAATTATTTCCAACAATTGTTTACGTACAGATTATTTCACTTATCATTCACTGTATCACAATTCCAGTGGGTCAGAAGTTTACATACAATAAGTTGACTGTGCCTTTAAACAGCTTGGAGAATTCCAGAAAATTATGCCATGGCTTTAGAAGCTTCTGATAGGCTAATTGACATCATTTGAGTCAATTGGAGGTGTACCTGTGGATGTATTTCAAGGCCGAACTTCAAACTCAGTGCCTCTTTGCTTGACATCATGGGAAAATCAAAAGAAATCAGCCAAGACCTCAGAAAGAAAATTGTAGACCTCCACAAGTCTGGTTCATCCTTGGGAGCAATTTCAAAACGCCTGAAGGTACCACGCTCATCTGTATAAACACCATGGGAGCATGCAGCTGTCATACCGCTCAGGAAGGAGACGTGTTCTGTTTCCTAGAGATGAACTTACTTTGGTGTGAAAAGTGCAAATCAATCCCAGAACAACAGCAAAGGACATTGTGAAGATGCTGGAGGAAACAGGTACAAAAGTATCTATATCCATAGTAAAACGAGTTCTATATCGACATAACCTGAAAGGACGCTCAGCAAGGAAGAAGCCACTGCTCCAAAACCACCATAAAAAAAGCCAAACTATGGTTTGCAACTGCACATGGGGACAAAGATTGTACATTTTAGAGAAATGTCCTCTGGTCTGATGAAACAAAAATAGAACTGTTTGGCCATAATGACCATTGTTATGTTTGGAGCAAAAAGGGGAAGACTTGCAGAACACCATCCCAACAGTGAAGCACAGGGGTGGCAGCATCATGGTGCTTTGCTGCAGGAGGGACTGGTGCACTTCACAAAATAGATGGCATCATGAGGAGGTGAAATTATGTGGATACATTGAAACAACATCTCAAGACATCCGTCAGGAAGTTAAAGCTTGGTCGCAAATGGGTCTTCCAAATAGACAATGACCCCAAGCATACTTCCAAAGTTGTGGCAAAATGGCTTAAGGACAACAAAGTCAAGGTATTGGAGTGGCCATCACAAAGTCCTGACCTCAATCCTATAGAACATTTGTGGGCAGAACTGAAAAAGTGTGTGCGAACAAGGAGGCCTACAAACCTGACTCAGTTACACCAGCTCTGTCAGGAGGAATGGGCCAAAATGCATCTAACTTATTGTGGGAAGCTTGTGGAAAGCTACCTGAAACGTTTGACCCAAGTTAAACAATTTAAAAGGCAATGATACCAAATACTTATTGAGTGTATGTGAACTTCTGACCCAATGGGAATGTGGTGAAATAAATAAAAACTGCAATAAATCATTCTCTGTTATTATTCTGATATTTCACATTCTTAAAATAAAGTGGTGATTATAACTGACATAAGAAAGGATATTTTTACTAGGATTAAATGTCAGGAATTGTGAAAAAATTTGTTTAAATGTATTTAGTTAAGGTGTACTTAAACTTCCAACTTCAACAGTAAATGTTTTCATACTTGTCCCCTGTAGGAATCAAACACACTACCCTTGCATTGCAAGTGCCATGCTCTACCAACTGTTCCACACAGGAGCCATGAGCTGCACAGAACCTCTTAAGATTCAAAAGTACAAGTACAAGTATAAACAATTTCAAATTCCTTAAATTAAGCAAACCAGAAGACACAATGTTCTTCTTTAAAAAAAAAAATTGATTACCAGGGGCATACTCCATCACAGACATAATTTACAAATGAAGCACTTGTGTCTATTGAGTCTGCCAGATCAGAGGCAGTAGGAATGACCAAGGTTGTTCTCTTGATAAGTGTGTGAATTGGATCATTTTCCTGTCCTGCTAAGTACATTTGGGTGTCAGGGAAAATGTATGGAGTAAAAAGTACATTATTTTCTTATCAAATGTATTGGGAGTAAAAGTAAAAGTGAAATAGTAAAGTAAAGTACAGATACCCAAAAACACTATTTAAAGGAAAACTCTGCCCAACTCTTTTGGTATTTGTTTCTAAATGCATCATACAGGGATGATTTCTGTATTTTGAAAGTTACATATCGTTAAAACTTGATTGCTGACAAGGAAAACATTTTGGTATATGTCAACAAGCGCGTAACATAATATAGTTTTGGGGTGGATTTTTCCATTATGTAGGGCTTTACAGTATTTTTTACTTATTAAGTACTTTACACCACTGGGAAAATGTTCACTCTGTAAGAAATCATTAAAATGTTTAATTGTTAACATGTACTTGTTAAAATGTAATTGTTAACATCTAGATTGTATTTCCATACTAATTCAAATAGCAGGTGGCTTTCACAGCACTTTGCATGTTTTGTTATCTTTTGCTTAACACAAAAAAATGATACTCTGCTCTCAACATGTGAACATGAGATAGATATTATGAATAGCGTTTCTGGTCTGAATAAACTGCCACTTACAAACATGATCTGAGCCTTATTGTGACCCCACTCTACATCTGTAAGAGTCATTCATTCACAGGAGCACTCCCCTTTCAAAAAGCCCTCCTGCATTACATACATCAGACAGCGGAGATAGCATCATTTACAGGGCTCGTACATGATGTGATGCCTTTCGGCAACGTAGCTACATAGCTTGAATAGCCTCTCTCCACTACCGTTTTTTAAACACAGTAAAACAGCACTTGAAAGAAATATATATTTTTGGAAGATAAACTCAATTTCTGGCAAGTATTCATTGAAATGATATAATAACTGACATGGAAAGGGGTAGACCGAGGGTAGAAAAAATAACTAGATACATTTGGTATTTTCAAGTTCCTTTGTGGTCTGGTCTTTTATAGCGAGAGGAATTTAAACACCCAGAGAGACAGAGTTAAAGTGAATGCCAAAAACCCTCTAAGCTTATATGTCTAAAAAGAAATTCAATTAAATGGGATTTTAGCCTTCTGAATGAGCCAGAGTCTTCTATCCACTGATAAGAGCTCCACCAAGCTGAAACCACCTTTATGCCGGTGAAATATCTGCTGCCTCTAAACATGTAATCCTTGCTCAAAGCACAATATGGATGGCTGAAATATCAATGCACCCTGGAACCAATTTTAACACATCAAATCAACGGAAGAGGTTAGAGTTGAAGATGGACTTCCTGGGGCTTAGTGAGGAGGGCAACACATAATTTGTCGTCCCACTCTGAAAAAGCCCAGTGAATCTCTCACAAAGGCTCCCATTCGACTCGTCTCAGATACCCACTCCTTATTGTTGCCGCTGGGTGGCAGAGATTCCATTCCTCTTTTCATTTTAAAGAGATTAAGTACCTGCTTTACTGTAACTACTACAGATCATGTATCTATGAGTCTCTTATGAGTTCCGCAAGGGTGACAAATGGTGGCCATTGAAGCTGTGCAGGTCAAAATAAAAAATGTAAGCATGTACTTTAGGTATCCGACATAAGCCTGTATTCACACTAGTACGCTGTACTCACACTAGTAGTCTGTGATTATCATTCTGGATTTAGAGGAAGGATCATTTAGATTTTAAAAAGCATGTGGTTAGTTTCAAACTATCATAAATCACTCAACTTACAGTAATCAACAATAATGTGCAATAGACCAGTGGTAAGTGTACGTACTGTAAACGCTGTTTAGGCACCACTTTGTATTTTGCTCGGGCGTTTACCACCTTTTGCAGTGAAATGCATTGAAAGTAAAGGGAGCGTAATTTTTTTGTAAGTATATTGAGCGTTACAGAGATCAGCATTTATTCTCAAAAACCCGAACCTAGGCAACACAGTGACTAGGGTCTGGTTTCAATGATGGACTATTTTGTCTTAGAGGAACATTTTTAATTAAGGGATTTCGCAAGTGACGTCAACTAAAACCACGTGCAAAGGCTTTGCCTGCAAACTTTGGTTTTGAATCCTGATGTTCTGTCTGTCTCTTGATTTTGCTTTATTGACGTACAGTAGGCAGTGATGTGGTTCCTCTATGCCAAAAGAACCCATAATTGAAAGCAGATCTTAGTCCAGCATTTCCCAATCTCGGTCTTCGGGACCCAAAGGGTGGCACATTTTTGTTTTTGCCCTAACACTGCAGTAGATTCAAATGATCAAAGCTTGATGATTATTTGAATCAGTTGTGTAGTGCTATGGCTAAAACCAAAATGTGCACCCTTTGGGGTCCCGAGGACAGAGTTTGGGAAAGCCCACCCTAGTCATTGTGTTGCCTAGGGTCAGGTTTTCGAGACTAATCAGTGTCACCTATTACTTTCACCGCTAGATCACTGCACAAGACTAATGTCTAAGATACTATAAAAGCAACTCTTTTGATGGTTGACTTTGACATTACAGGATTATCAAAATATATATGTTTAATCAAAATGACTGACTGTTCCATTGTAAGTTGTATATTTTTGACATACAAGTTTGAGAGTTTGGCAGTATTTGATTAACATTGCAATAACCTACAGACAGTCACATGAATTTAGTCTGAAAGACAAATATGAAATCTAAAAGGGACTATAATTGCTTCAATAAAGGAGTTTATCGACACACTGTCGATAAACTCCTTTATTGAAGCAATTATAGTCCCTTTTAGATTTCATATAAAACGTAAAGGCTATTGTAAAATGGGATCTGTATGATAATGTCCAAGACTGTTAATATAAGAACCACAGCAGATCACCTACTGTATGATAAAATGGAATATTGAAAAGGAATAAATATAAACACTACTTTTGATTAAAAAGAATGCTTGGGGCTCTATTTTAGCAAACCTAACACAATGGTAAATCTTAGTGCTGGCAGTAGGGCTATAGCTCTGGGGTTATGTCAGAAATATTTTGGCTATTTTCACTGCGGGAATTATGAGAGGAATAGCTACCGGTGGCACAAAAGGGCTGGGTTTTGATGAATAAATCAATTATAGGTGTGATGAGGGCTTGGTCACTCACTGGCTAATCAACACGTTTCATGGCTCAATATTGCATGCCATTGTCTCAACTTCTGTAGCTTATTGGTGGTCTTAGCGTTGTCATGAACTTCAATTCGGCAGTGGGCATGGAATATTCTCTTCCTCGTCCATTGAAGATTGATACAGTTATTAAAAAGTATAGGCTACTGTAATGAGTAGTAGCAACAGTAAAAAAAAAAAAAAACCTTCTCCTCAAATAAAAAATACTAGGCTCCAGTAAATTGTATTGTATGTGTGAGGCATGTTCTCAAATAAGAAAGATTTAGCCTAGGCCTACCGTGGATATGGCATTATAGGACTGAATCATTTTAATATGTTTGGAGGAGTGTGTCTTTGGTAACTGGACAAGAGGCGCTCTTTGGAAATGGGAATGGATACAAGCCAAATGCAGTAGCCTATGCAATGCAGGTAGGCAGTGAGTTGTGAATTATGCAAAAGCATGATGGCCTCACGAATATACCATTTAGAAACCTTTTATGGATAGGCTACTTGGCTAATGCATGACCAGGGTAGGAAAGACACCAGACACATTGCTGTTGAACCAGCTTTTGTTATGGTAGGGTAAGGGTAGGTAGGGTAAGGGTAGCCTATATGGGCTTGTTTTTTAATCAAATTAAATGGAAAACAAGCAATTGTTACAGGGAAATAACTCATCTCTCATTCCACTATTGGCATATAGTCTACATGGAGGAGTTTTTACACACATCTAAAATAATAATAGGAGCTGGCTAAAAATAATGTACAATAGCCTATATAGATAAAAAGGGGTTGCTCCCAAACTTAATATTTTCGTAAAGCTTTATTAATTCATATTTATTTCAAAGCATTCTCATGAGTCTAAGCCTGAGTGATATTCTTGACTATTTGGCAAATGCATAGGGCAAGACAAAAATAATCTGTCTTCATTGAGAGTAGGGGAGGCTATGCTTGGTTTTTCAATCAAATGAAACAAAATTTAAAAAACATGAGTCATTTCTGTTTTTAAATACGACGTTTACAAGGCACAAAAAGCATGTATTTTGTGCTATGTGCACATGGGCACTGTGCGTCATGGCCGGATAGGCTGTGCTTATGCTGTTGCCACTAAAACCAGTTTTTGGTTGGTCACAAATCTCCCCAGCAGCGCTGCCTGAAATCGGCATTTCAGCGCACATTTTTAAGGACACACTTCTGATATTGCCACCTTCCCACACAAGCGAACTCATATAAAACAGGTAAATTACCAATCCTGGCATTAGGGTCTGAAAATAGAAGAGAGCTGGCTTTAGCAGGTCGAAATTACAAATTAGCGTGCGTTAGACAATTGCGCTGACATAACGCCAGCAGAAAATAGATCCTTCTGACTCTAATCTATTCAACAAACATTTTACTTAAATCTGTTTCAGATCAGAGCGAAGTAAACAGAACCAAACCCCTCCCTTGCAGCCACAATGGAGAACTACTTTTTAGACCCCTAAATTATCCCTTCCACATGAGTAACTGAATGTCTAAGATTAGGGTTCATTCATTAATTAATTACAGGCAGACACACAATGAGCAGCCATTAATGGTTCTAAACTGTTGGTGGGATGATTGGGTACATAAATGTTCAAGCCTACATATATGAGTCAACTGGTGCGATCTCAAATTATTAATTAAATTACTTGCTCCATTATGTACTTTAGGGCCTTCAATTTGCATTGTTGAGTGTTTCTTCACCTTTTCATCAGCGTCCAGATTAAAGTGCCTATTTGAAATCAATTTCTCTAATAATGATCTTAATGAGCTCATCAATTAAGCCTGCCATAATGGGATGTTACTGTGTGGTTTCAGATATTACCTTAACTCTGCCACTCATTTCCATGCATCATCTATCAAAAATGATTGGCTAATATTGTTTCACTTCTGCTCAGTGTGATAGGGGGCTCAGAGGGGCTGTGCTTAGAGAAAGTCAGAACCTTGAGCAGAGAGAAACCAGAGGGAATAACATTGATAATTAAGAGCTCCCTCATGACTGCAGTGTATGTGTGTGTGTGCGGGTGAGTGTCTGTTTTCTTGTGCGTGTGTGCTTGTGTTCTCTCATGAGTGTACATGCGCATATGTGTGTCAGGGTGGTTGGGGCTGGAGGAGGCAGGGATACAGGCACCCTATTTGAAACTGTTATGGAAATTAGTTTGATAATGGATTTCAACGTTAGTCAACGTTATTTACATAAGTAAGCTCCTCAGTGACCCGTTTCTCATCAGGGATTCCATTATTCGCTCTCTTTCAGGGACGTTTATGAGCTTTGCCCTCTCCCCTGACCCCTCTCCTCACACTCCCACAAGCGCAGGCAGGCAGGCAGGCCTATGATCGCTACACACATATAGCTAGCACACACACACACACACACACACACACACACACACACACACACACACACACACACACACACACACACACACACACACACAAAATCAGGAGCTGTAATGTATGCATTGGTTAACCACAGAAAATAGTCCCCCTCTTAAACAGCTCATTTATGTAACACCTGGATCTGAGCAGTTCTCCAACATGGTTTCTCCAATCTGTTCCTACACCCTTACAGGTCAGCGAGATGCAGAGATCTGGAGAATGACTGAGCATTCCTTAAAATACCAGGCAAATGCCTCTGTAGACTGGGGATATCTAGCTACAAAAGATCAGATATATTGGGCAAGAATCTTTTTGGTTGGCATGAAGGCAATGAGGAAGAGGTCAAGCAATGCGACTATGGCTCATGGATATAGTTGATCCCTTATTTTCTTGGCCAGGTGCATTTTTAGGACAACATATCCCAGTATAAGAATTTATAGTAGCCTATCTACTTGAGTGCTTTTAGATGCTGAAATCTTTCTTCAATAAGCCAAACAAATACTACATGCCAGTGGAACTGCTAATTCATTAAAGCAGGGATCTCCAACCCTGTTCCTGGAGAGCTACCGTCCTGTACGTTTTCACTCCAACCCTAATCTGGCACACCTGATTCTAATAATTAGCTGGTTGATAAAATGAATCAGATTAGTTACAATTGCGGTTGGAGCAAAAACCTACTGTACAGGAAAGTAACTATCCAGGAAGAGGGGTGGAGACACCTGCACTAAAGTGTTTATAAGTCACAGTATGCATATTCTGATTTATACTGCTTAAATTAATTGTGACATGTTGCAGTGATTCATTAGTGTACGACTGCAAATGATTAATTTATTTATAACATTTTTCAAAGGTACCATTTATTATATAACGGTAAATGGTTAACGTGCAAATTCCAAGGCGCCGGGAGAAAGAGGGGTGACAGTGGGTTAAATGATATCAGGATGTTAGAACCTTTAATGTAAATGTTTCATTACCTCAGACAAAATAAATATGGATCCGATCTTAAAATGTATTTTTTTTAAATAACTGTATCTGAAGAATTAAATCAATGTATAAATGCCCAAACCACTTTCATACTGAAAAAAAACATGACTGATTCAAGAATACTTCAAATCTGGACTTAAATTTGTTTTTTTTTAAACATTTGACAATGATTGTCCCTACTTTTGTACAACTTGAAGAGGGGCTGGAATGACTGATTTTGCCTCAATCTTCTTGAAAGCATGCTTTGATGTCTGTGTTTTTAGTGTGTCTTCACTCATGGGAAGCGTTTGTACATTCACTAAAAACTATAACACAGTTACAGTCACACAACCATCTAGATAACATGCAAACAGTCTAACCAGCTCTGCTAGGGCGAGTAAAGTGGTCAGAGTGAGGTGTTCTTCAGCTGGAAAAGTTAGTTCTGACAATAAATTACATCATGTACATGGGACAATATTTTCATGTTGCACACCATAAAATATTAATAATAATGCTTTAAATATTTTTATATGAATGTGCACATATATTATTTTCTATGGAATGAAATGTGAAAATATTGACCCAAGTACACAACATGACCAAAAGTATGTGGACACCTGCTCGTTGAACATCTCATTCCAAAATCCTGGGCATTAAAATGGAGTTGTTACAAATTTTGCTGTTATAACAGCCTCCACTCTTCAGGGAACATTGTTGGAACATTGCTTCCATTCAGCCCCAAGAGCATTAGTGACGTCAGGCACTGATTGTTGGGCGTTTAGGCCTGGAATGCAGTCGATGTTCCAATTCATCCCAAAGGTGTTCGATGGGGTTGAGGTCAAGGCTCTGTGCAGGCCAGTCAAGTTCTTTCACACTGATCTCGACAAATTATTTCTTTATGGACCTCGCTTTGTGCACAGGGGCATTGTCATGCTGAAACAGGAAAGGGCCTTCCCCAAACTGTTGCCACAAAGTTGGAAGCACAGAATTGTTTAGAATGTCATTGTGTGCTGTAGCATTACGATTTCCCTTTGCTGGAACTAAGTGGCTTAGCCCGAACCATGAAAAACAGCCACAGACCATTATTCCTCCTCAACCAAACTATAGTTGGCACTATGCAATCAGGCAGGTAGCGTTCTCCTGGAATCCGCCAAACCCAGATTAGTCCTGCGAACTGCCAGATGGTGAAGCGTGATTCATCACCTATGAGAGTGTGTTACCACTGCTTCAGAGTCCAATGGCGGCGAGCTTTACACCACTTCAACCGATACTTGGCATTGTGCATGTTTATTTTAGGCTTGTATGCTTCAGCACTCAGCGGTCCCGTTCTGTGAGTTTGTGTGGCCTACCACTTCGCGGCTGAGTCATTGTTGCCCCTAGATGTGTCCACTTCATAATAACAGCACTTGCAGTTGACCGAGGGAGCTCTAGCAGGGCAGAATTTTGACGAACTGACTTGTTGCAAAGGTGGCATCCTAAGACATTGAAAGTCACCAAGCTCTTCAGTAAAGACATTCTACTGACAATGTTTGTCTATGGAGATTGCATGGTTGTGTGCTCAATTTTATACACCTATCAGTAATGGGTGTGGCTGAAATAGCCCAATCCACTAATTTGAAGGGATGTCCACATACTTTTGTATATTTAGTGTACATTGTGTAATTTATCCAAAATAATGGAGCGTTGTGAAACTTTTTTTTGCTTTGGGGAGTTTTTTTTTAATTTTTATTGGGCACAGGGGAGGGTAGTGTGTTTTTTCCAGGGTTTACAAAATATAAACGCAACATTTAAAGTGTTAGTTCTATGTTTCATGAGCTGAAATAAAAGATCCCAGAAATGTTCCATATGCACAAAAAGCTTATTTCTCTCATATTTGGTGCACAAACTTGTTTACATCCCTGTTAGTGAGCATTTCTCCTTAGTCAAGAGCTGTTGCCAGAGAATTGAATGTTAGTTTATCTACCGTAAGCTGCCTCCAACGTCGTTTTAGAGACAGGCAGTACAGTGGTTCCTCCTTTAAAAGTTGCGAGCTTACACCGCGGGGCTTAAAATAAAGGTAAAATAAAATAAAAAAAACTGTAGAGGTACCCAGCGTCATGGCTTCATTGCTCCAGACCACCACAAGGGGGAGTTAGAGCACTCATTATGCAATGGGGCCCAAGGCTTTTTTCTGACCAATCATATCGAGTGGTTCCAATGACGAATTTGACGCGCCACCCGTGACCAAACATTACGGGGAAGCAAATGTAAGTAGTTATAACGTCCAAACGAGTCAAGCAAAAAAATCACAATTGAAAGGAATGTGTTACTTAATGTAGAGACAAACGATTGTGCATATTTCTTTGTCATAAAGTTAATTTACGAAAATCGCTATTTAGCAAGTTTATTTTCAGTCATATCCAATACCAGGTGTATCAAACTCCATTATTTGAATGATGCTCTGTCTGCATGTATGTATTACAATTATACACAACAAACACACAACAGTGTTTACCACTCCTGCTCCTGGGACATAAATGATTACACATTGTAACTATGCAATAGACTAGAAACATGATTTAAGTAAAGGCTGATTTGTAATTCATATATACAGAATAAAAAACAGTACATCCTGCCAGCACGCTCACGAGAGTGCTGAATGACACGTGGAAGAGAACGAGGAACGAGATGGGATTAACAATCCAGGCTATTTGCTCTGAGACGGCATAATAATGTCATGAAAAGCAGGGAGTAGGTTTCGAATACTCAACATTCTAGCCCGAAGTCCAGCACGCTATCGACTGTGCCCAAATGTATTAATTGTGGTTGGGGTCGATTGTGGCTAAAAACACTTTATCAATTGAAGTTAGAAGCAAAAGCTTACAACTATTTTAGCACCGTTTCGCACTGCTCTGAGACAAGCATGGGGAATCTGAGACAAGCCTACTCCTTCCTCCCCGTCGGGGATTTGAACCCCGGTCTCTCGTCCGCACGACACAGGGATTCTTTAGCTAAATTGCCCAGTACTGTACTGCCGACCGTCACGTTGTAAAGCGCCTTATTTTCCGTTCCATCCTAATAGAAACCCAGAGGGTTTTACATTTTTCATGGAATAGGAACACAATAATATTAATACAAATTAATTAAGCAAGTACCAGTCAAAAGTTTGGACACACCTACTCATTCCAGGATTTTTCTATATTTTTACTATTTTATACATTATAGGAAAATAGTGAAGATATCACAACTGTAGCAGGTGTAGCCCATCATGCAAATGTTTCTTATTAGCAGGACAATAGACTTTTTATAACCGGCTACTGTTGTGAAAATCCCTCAACTTGCAATTTATTTGATGCTTAAGTACTCCAACTGACCTCATAACAGCAGACCAAGTGTAACCATGCCAGCCCAGGACCTCCACATCTGGCTTCTTCACCTGTGGGATCGTCTGAGACAAGCCACCTGCTCATAAACTGAGTTGTTTTTCTGCCTGTAATAAAGCCCAAGTGGGTGGGCCTATACCCTTCCAGGCCCACCAATGGCTGAGCACCTGCCCAATCCATAGATTATGGCCTAATTTATTTATTTCAGTTGACTGATTTCCTTCTATGAACTGTAACTCAGTAAAATCTTTGAAATTGTTGCATGCTGCGTTTATATGATTGTTCAGTATAATTATAAATATGGTATAAAAATGTATTTCCACCTAGCTGATCATTGTCTTCGACCGGCTCTGATTGGGAAGTAATGAAACAGGTGGGAAGAATGAGCTCCTCTGTGGTGGTCGGCGAACCCTCAACCTTCTGGCACATAGCTCTGCATGTCATTGAATGTTCTACAAAAAGCGAAGTAGATATTCATGGTTATTAACACAGGGTCACTACAGTTAGTTATTTGTAGTTGCAAACATTACTTTGAGTTAATTCTATGAGGGGGAGGGTGTTCAATTTATTTTACAGTATAATGGGAGGGTCATGTGAATTCTTTTTATAACACCTTGAGTTGGACTCTCAAATATTCCAAGGAAAGCAGAGACTCAGACATTCATGACATTCAGACATTCATGTTTTGGGGAGCTGTATAAATTCAAATATGCTAGATTGGGAGCTTCAGGACAGGAAATTTGAGCAATCCTAGATCTTCCAGAATATATGACCCAACAGACTGAGATTGAGTTGAGTCGGTGGGAATAGTGAGTGCACTGCGGAGTTAAGCATGGTGGAGGGAGGAGAGGAGGCAGGCTGTACATCAGTGGGGCCGTAATGAAATGCAAAAATCACCCAGACTAACAATTGGAGGCCTGTGTAGCAGCTTAGCCTGTTGGTCCAAGGCTATTCGTCATAATCAGCGGCACTTTTCTCATTAGTAAAAAGCCATTACCATTCAACTTTATCAGCCAGCCACTGTTATCGCCCCGCCGCAAAGCAATCCCAGCATGCTGTGGCAGGGACGGACGGACAGCAGGCGTACCAGTGCTTTAATAAACCAACCAATCCAGAACTCGGTGGTCAGGTGTCACTTAACTCAGAGTTAGTCACCTAGAGCACCCCAACTCCACCCCCACCCCACTCGTTAACTTATGCACTGCCAGGAGTACTTACCATGTGCACTAATCCTAATATATGCCTCCAATTAGGCCCTATTTTCCCCTGTAATCCTCCATGTTAGGTGCACAGCGTGGGAGCTGTGGGAGTCCAGTATGTGGCCTTTGTTATGCTGTCAAGAAGACCGTTTGTCTTTTTGAGTGTGAAGCAGGAAAATGACCTAATGTTCACACTGTGATCAGATCAGACACCATCTAATCAGCCTTATTAATTTGACTGGACTAACGGTGAGATTTTGTCATTGTGTTTACGTTTGTAAGTAACCTGCATTTTACAAAGACACCAGAGATATTAACAAACGTTTCATAGAAAGATCAAGCATGTGTAGCCGCTTCAGAAAGAAGGAAAAAGTCCAAGCATATAAGACGTAATTCCTAAAATAAAAGTATTGTATTTAGTCCAGGTAACACAAGGCTGCAGCCAGTTTAGGCTGTTCTTGCCATTTCTCTCAGGGGTTTTTCCAAGCTGAAGGTCACTGTACTAAACTTCCCACCACTTCCAGAGGTGGCGTAACCATATCACTTCTTTCTGAGCATAAAATTAGATTAGATGAGTGGAAGCGGGGAGAACAGGCTGTAGCTCTCATTCACCTCATTCATCACTTTCGTTCCTAAGCACCAACAGCCTGCCAAAAAGGTAAATACATGACTGTCCATTAGCTGGATGCCTTAGAGCCAGCCTAACAGCCTAACAGCCTAACACAATGGGAGAGAGGCAGAAGTTTGTGCTTCGCGCCACACTATATTACACCTTAGTTATGACACATTCAGCCATGCACTTGAATGAGCAAAGGTCATTATGCCCGCGATGTGTCGGCACGTAATTAATACTGTTTGCGTTAACATTTCAGAAGCTGCAGTCCTGAGTGAGTTGATCACAGGAGCTACAGGCCTGAAATGGCTCTGTGCTTTACGAATGGCTCTCTCCTTCCCCTCTTAATATGTATTTTACGAGTGAGAAGCTTTGCATTATGCAAATCGTTGGATGGAAACAGGTGACATTTCTACAGTGAACACGAGCGACGGCCTGGCCTGGTCTGGGATGCTGATTTAGACATTAGTATCTGTCAGCGCAAGTGCCCAAGCCTTGATCTGCATAGCAAAATCTTTAAGGTGGACTCCAAGGAATGAGTTTGTGCCTGTGCCTGTGCCTGTGTGTGCGCATGTGTGTGTATACGCTTGCATGTGTGCAGTGAAAATTATTCCATTTCAAACCGTGTTATTTTTCCAGAATTTCTGATTTGATATTTGTATAAGTCAGCGTATATCAAAACAACAAAAATCAACTAATCATAACTAATTCCCTTTAGTATTGGCCTAATATGTATAGCAGAGGAAGGCGAAGGTGGGTGTCAGAATAATCATTGGCATTAAAGTATATGACATAAGCATAAGGAGAGGTATTGACACAAGGTATAACATGGACCTGCTGCCCCTACTTATCTGATAAAGCTATTGAATGCACTCATTCTTAATATTTGTCTCTTTTGCAAACAGACAGACATTTTCAATTTTTTTGGTTTCTCATGTTGTAGATTTCACCTGTTTTTGGAGTTTTTTCCAGCGTAAAAAATAAAGCCATTTTGTGCAATTGAATATTCGAGTGGAAATGCATAAAGAAGAGCCACAAAGGTACTGGTGTTATTTTATAGTTGCCTGTAAGGGACTTAAGGGACGCGTAGTGGAATTCAGTCTGACAGTCCAGAAGGTCTGCATGCTTCCACCTTAAATGAGAAGCGTCAGCCCCAAGGCCCGCTGCCCCAGGCTAATGTTTGCTTCCTACAAAGAACAAATCAACACCCAACTTGACTCATCTTATCATGCAGTCAAAACTGATGATCAAAGAAGTCATAAAGATCCCATTTAATCTTTTGCCTATCTGTCATGCTGATGTCTTTATCCTCTTTGTGCAGTGGTAATATCAGCCCATTATGAAGGCAAAATAGATCTGGCGTGCATACAAGGTGAATGAAGTGCTCAGTTTGGAAGGAATAAAAAAGATCTTGATTATTCTATAACAGTAATGTGGGAGAGCAGCGTCGAGGACACACATCTGCTTTCAAATGTGACATGCACTGATAAAACATAGTTTCCAATTTACGCTCTCCCTGCTTGACTAATCTCTAACAGCACTTATAACCTCTAATCACTTCATCAGTAGTGAGAAAGGGACGGAGGGAGGGTGAGGGGTGATAGAAAGAGAGCGAGAAAAGAAAGAGGGGAGGGGAAATAAACAGCTAAAGAAAGAGAAAGAGGTTCAATTGGGATCCAAATGAGTGGAAGATTGGGAGACTATCTCAAATTTAAATTGCATTTGTAAATGAGCCAGGGTCCTTTATTGTCAGAGAATGAGTCATTTTATCTGGTGGATGCAAAAGACAAAAGGACATTATTGCAGGATCCCTTTGAGGCTGGCTATAGAACACAGCATAGCAGGCCTGGCTGGGAGAGTTGCGGCTGACATGGCTGATCGACTCTGTCCCTATTAGAGAGGGACAGTATGGATGCACAGGCCCTCTTATTATTTTGTCTCATCTCCAGCTATTCATATAAATGCTTTATTCTTACCTTACACCAACACAATGTGGAGAATAAAACCAGAGAGGCTCAGAAACACTGTAATGTAGGAGCAAAAATATTCACAATAATGTCAGGTAAGAAAGGTTAGGGTTCCGGTTCCGGTGGCATGCATTGAAACACGTGGCTATCTCGTGGCTTTTCATTGGAAAAATAACTATGAATTAACTTATTTTCAAATAGCATTAAGGTGTGGAACGTTTACTGTATTACAAGGAACAATAGCAGGTTTATTTCGCTCCAGTAGCTGGTATATTCTGTTCGTTCACAATTTACCTGTGGTAACATGGCGGCTCTGTCACTCCCAGACCTTAGAGATCCTTATTTATTCTCTATGTTTGGTTTGGTCAGGGTGTGACTCGGGTGGGAGAATCTATGTTTTCTATTGCTTTGTGTTTTTGGCTGAGTATGGTTCCCAATTAGAGGCAGCTGTCTATCGTTGTCTCTGATTGGGGATTATTTATAGGTTGTCATTTTCCTTTTTTTCTGTTTAGCTGTTTTGTTGCCTGGCAGGACTGTGCACTTTCGTTTTTTCTACAAATTATTATTATTTTGTTGCGGTGTTCAGTTTATTCAAAATCATGAACGCCTCCACGCTGCACCTTGGTCTCCTTCTTCAACCCACGAGAGTCGTTACAGAACTCCCCACCACAAAAATACCAAGCAGAGTGGTCAGGAGGAATGGACGTGGGAGGACATCCTGAATGGTAAAGGATCCTGGACGTGGAAGGAGATCCTGGCTGGGAAGGATCGCTTCCCATGGCAGCAAGGAGGGAGCAACTATACAAGGGGTCACGGCTAGCACAAAACAATTTTTGGGGGGGGGCACATGGGGAGATTGGACTATTCAGTGTTTAGGCCTGAGCCAACTCCCCGTGCTTACCGTGGTGAGCGTGTGACCGGTCAGGCACCATGTTATGCGGTGATGTCTCCAGTGCGCAGTCACAGCCCGGTGCGCAATATTCCAGATACCCACAGTTGCCGTGCTAAAAGGAGCATTCAACCAGGACGGATTGGGGGAGGGGGGGGGGGGGGGGTGGGGGGGTACTGTCACGCCCTGACCTTAGAGATCCTTATTTATTCTCTATGTTTGGTTAGGTCAGGGTGTGACTCGGGTGGGAGAATCTGTGTTTTCTATTTCTTTGTGTTTTTGGCTGAGTATGGTTCCCAATCAGAGGCAGCTGTCTATCATTGTCTCTGATTGGGGATCATATATAGGTTGTCATTTTTCCGTTTGGGTTTTGTGGGGAGTTATTTTCTGTTTAGCTGTTTTGTTGCCTGACAGAACTGTGCGCTTTCGTTTTATCTACTTTGTTATTTTTGTTGCGGTGTCCAGTTTATAAAAAATCATGAACGCCTACCACGCTGCACCTTGGTCACCTTCTTCAACTCACGAGAGTCGTTACAGGCTCTCAACAACTGACAACAGAAAGAGTTGGACTCTACTATCTGAGAGACTGTTCTTGAGAAAATTCCATCTGCCCACTACTTGCAAATTAAACCGATAAATTCACAGGACTTGACACTGGTGTGGAAGCGGGTAACCTTACTTCCTTCAAGAGCAATCTTTTCTATGAACTGTTTGGGCGGGAGACGATGAGTCCCATGCTGCTGATAAACATTACGCATCGTACAGGTCCTCTCTGGAATGAATCTCGGTGTATGATTGTACGAATCAAATGGCAAATTGTTCATCTCGCGGCAGAATTGGGGGTCTGACCTATGCAGAGAAGAGGATAATCATCTACCCAGACCTGAACGCCGAACTGCTGAAACAGATGGCGACTTACAACGATGTGAGATCCCAGCTACGCAAGCTAAACCTGAGATGCGCCTTTATCCAGCTGGAAAAAATTATCTTGACATTCCAGAATGCAATGCACATCTTTTCTACTGCCAAGGAGTGGAGGAGGGGGAGGGAAGGGGGTAATGGTTCACGGTGGGAGGGGGCCCTGCTTTTTGTTTCACATCCATGGGCTTATTAACGCTATTACACATTCCACCTGTCTTGATATCCTAGCAAGAAACCATACTGATATAGTAATGTTCCAAGAAAACGCACATACTGCAAAAGGTTGCACATAGAAAAGAGAACCATTTGTATAAACTTTTCATCAGACCCTAACAAAACTAAAGGTGTTATCATAATGACACATAAACTCAAAATCAACATCTTTGGTGAAGGCGAAGATCAAGAAGGCAGAATCACTTTCTTTAAATATATCCATAATGGAAAGTCCTTTATTAACGTGTATGCTCCAAAGTAATATGATCCTAGTTTTTTGGATGACCTGAGCAGCATATTTGTCACGTTCTGACCTTTATTTCCTTTGTTTTGTCATTATTTAGTATGGTCAGGGCGTGAGTTGGGGTGGGCAGTCTATGTTTGTTTTTCTATGATTTTGGGATTTCTATGTTTCGGTCTAGTATGGTTCTCAATCAGAGGCAGGTGTCATTAGTTGTCTCTGATTGAGAATCATACTTAGGTAGCCTGGGTTTCACTGTTTGTTTGTTGGTGTTTGTTTCCGTGTCTGTGTTTGTTCACCACATGGTACTGTTTTCGGTTTCGGTTATTCACGTTATGTTTATTGTTTTTGTATTTTAGTGTTCAGTTTGTCTTTAAAATAAACATCATGAACACTTACAACGCCGCATCCTGGTCCTCCGATCCTTCTCGCTTCTCCTCCTCATACGAAAAGGAAGAGGAAATCCGTTACAATATTGTTAGAATTAACTGAATTACATCTGGTTATTGGGACAGATATGATTCCCATTTTGGACATGCGAGACAAGTCTAATAAAACCAACTACAACCAGGGCTCTCCAGCATATACTCTCTTATTACAACCTCATTGATGCCTGGCGGGCACATAATCCTAAAGCGAAAGAGTACACTTTGTACTCAAACAGGCATAAAAATTACTATTATCTACACCTCTATTTTCTTTAATCAAGAAAATATAATTTTGACATATGACCTTGTCTGACCACCATGCTTACTACTGTCAACTTCAAATCTCCTACTTTACTAAAAGAACCAAAAAATGGCCTTTTAACATTGCATTACTACAAAGTCCTACATCAATTTGAAATGGAACTAAATGAATTCATAATGTTCAAAAAAATTCTGTTGATTATTCTATGGGATGCCACCAAAGGTTTTATTAAAAATAATGCAACTGCATTTGCATCTGGGTTGAATACATCACAATTAAAGAAGATATCAGAATTGGAAATGTTAAGTGCATTAGAGCATTCTCAAAACTATTTTCAGAACTGGTAGCTATTACTCTGTCCAAAGTCAAGGCAGAACTTAATTTATTGATAAGACAGAGAGCAGAACTTGCCATCCATCGAGTTCGACTCAACCATTACTTCAATGGTTGTCATCCCAGTCGTATACTGGCCAACAAGCTATGTAGCAATGATCAATTAGCTGATATAGCGACTCGGGGATGCTGGCCTTCCAGGCAGAGTTCCTCTATCCAGTGTCTGTGTTCCTTTGCCCATCTTCATCTTTTATTTTTATTGGCCAATCTGAGATATGGATTTTGCTTTGCAACTCTGCCTAGAAGGCCAGCATCCCAGAGTCGCCTTGGCGCTGTTGACGTTGAGACTGGTGTTTTGCGGGTACTATTTAATGAAGCGGCCAGTTGAGTACTTATGAGGCTTCTGTTTCTCAAACTAGACACTCTAATGTACGTGTCTTCTTGCTCAGTTGTGCACCGGGGCCTCCCACTCCTCTTTCTATTCTGGTTAGAGCCAGTTTCTGCTGTTCTCTGAAAGGAGTAGTACACAGAGTTGTACGAGATCTTCCGTTTCTTGGCAATTTCTCGCATGGAATAGCCTTAATTACAGAATAATAATACACTGACAAGTTTCATAAGAAAGTGCTTTGTTTCTAGCCATTTTGAGCCTGTAATCCAACCCACAAATGTTGATGCTCCAGATACTCAACTAGTCTAAAGTAGGTCAGTTTTATTGCTTCTTTAACCAGGACAACCATTTTCAGCTGTGGTAACATAATTTCAAAAGAGTTTTCAATTAGCCTTTTAAAATGTCAAACTTGGATTAGCTAACACAACGTGCCATTGGAACACAGGAGTGATGGTTGCTGATAATGGGCCTCTTTACGCCTATATAGATATTCCATAAAAATCTGTGGATTCCAGGCACATTAGTCATTTACAACATTAACAATATCTACTCTGCATTTCTTATCAATTTGATGTTATTTTAATGGACAAAAAAATGTGCTTTTCTTTCAAAAACAAGGACATTCCTCAGTAACCCCAAACTTTTGAATGGTAGTGTATCTACAGTTGAAGTCTGAAGTTTACATACATTTAGGTTGGAGTCATTAACTTCTTGGTGACAGGGGGTAGTATTTTCACGTCCGGATGAAATGCATGCCCAAATTCAACTGCCTGCTACTCATCCCCAGAAGATAAGATATGCATATTATTAGTAGATTTGGATAGAACACACTCTGACGTTTCTAAAACTGTTTGAATCATGTCTCTGAGTATAACAGTACTTATGTAGCAGGCGAAACCCCAAGGACAAACCATTCTGATTTTTTTTGAGGTCACTCTCTTTTCAATGGATTTTCATTGGGAATCCATTTCTAAGGGACCTTCTTTCAGTTCCTACCACTTCCACTGGATGTCACCAGTCTTTAGAAATTGGTTGAGGTTATTCCTTTGTGTAATGAAGAAGTAGCCCTTTTCAAAACGAGGGTCACTTCAAATCAAATCAAAAATCAAAATCAAATCAAATTTATTTATATAGCCCTTCGTACATCAGCTGATATCTCAAAGTGCTGTACAGAAACCCAGCCTAAAACCCCAAACAGCAAGCAATGCAGGTGTAGAAGCATGGTGGCTAGGAAAAACTCCCTAGAAAGGCCAAAACCTAGGAAGAAACCTAGAGAGGAACCAGGCTATGTGGGGTGGCCAGTCCTCTTCTGGCTGTGCCGGGTGGAGATTATAACAAAACATGGTCAAGATGTTCAAATGTTCATAAATGACCAGCATGGTCGAATAATAATAAGGCAGAACAGTTGAAACTGGAGCAGCAGCACAGTCAGGTGGACTGGGGACAGCAAGGAGTCATCATGTCAGGTATTCCTGGGGCATGGTCCTAGGGCTCAGGTCCTCCGAGAGAGAGAAAGAAAGAAGGAGAGAATTAGAGAACGCACACTTAGATTCACACAGGACACCGAATAGGACAGGAGAAGTACTCCAGATATAACAAACTGACCCTAGCCCCCCGACACATAAACTACTGCAGCATAAATACTGGAGGCTGAGACAGGAGGGGTCAGGAGACACTGTGGCCCATTCCGAGGACACCCCCGGACAGGGCCAAACAGGAAGGATATAACCCCACCCACTTTGCCAAAGCACAGCCCCCACACCACTAGAGGGATATCTTCAACCACCAACTTACCATCCTGAGACTGAGTATAGGCTGAGTATAGCCCACAAAGACCTCCGCCACGGCACAACCCAAGGGGGGGGGGGGAGGGGAGTCACATCAGTGAATCAACCCACTCAGGTGACGCACCCCCTCCAGGGACGGCATGAGAGAGCCCCAGTAAAGCCAGTGACTCAGCCCCTGTAATAGGGTTAGAGGCAGAGAATCCCAGTGGAAAGAGGGGAACCGGCCAGGCAGAGACAGCAAGGGCGGTTCGTTGCTCCAGAGCCCTCCCACTCCTGGGCAAGACTACACTCAATCATATGACCCACTGAAGAGATGAGTCTTCAGTAGAGACTTAAAGGTTGAGACCGAGTTTGCGTCTCTGACATGGGTAGGCAGACCGTTCCATAAAAATGGAGCTCTATAGGAGAAAGCCCTGCCTCCAGCTGTTTGCTTAGAAATTCTAGGGACAATTAGGAGGCCTGCGTCTTGTGACCGTAGCGTACGTGTAGGTATGTACGGCAGGACCAAATCAGAGAGATAGGTAGGAGCAAGCCCATGTAATGCTTTGTAGGTTAGCAGTAAAACCTTGAAATCAGCCCTTGCTTTGACAGGAAGCCAGTGTAGAGAGGCTAGCACTGGAGTAATATGATCAAATTTTTTGGTTCTAGTCAGGATTCTAGCAGCCGTATTTAGCACTAACTGAAGTTTATTTAGTGCTTTATCCGGGTAGCCGGAAAGTAGAGCATTGCAGTAGTCTAACCAAGAAGTGACAAAAGCATGGATTAATTTTTCTGCATCATTTTTGGACAGAAAGTTTCTGATTTTTGCAATGTTAAGTAGATGGAAAAAAGCTGTCCTTGAAATGGTCTTGATATGTTTTTCAAAAGAGAGATCAGGGTCCAGAGTAACGCCGAGGTCCTTCACAGTTTTATTTGAGACGACTGTACAACCATTAAGATTAATTGTCAGATTCAACAGAAGATCTCTTTGTTTCTTGGGACCCAGTGTACTGTTAGATAGAGGCTCGTGACCAGAAAGGTAGCGTCAGTTTTTTTTCTTCCTGTATTGAACACAGATCATCCCGTCTTCAATTTTATCAATAATTTCCGTTACAAAATACCTAAAGTTGTATTACAAAAGTAGTTTGAAATGTTTTGGCAAAGTAACTTTTGATATATTTTGTAGTCACGTTGCGCAAGTTGGATCCGGTGTTACCCTCGATCAAACGAGCCAAATAAATGGATATTTTGGAAATATATCGATGGAATTAATCGAACAAAAGGACCATTTGTGATGTTTATGGGACATATTGGAGTGCCAACAAAAGAAGCTTGTCAAAGGTAAGGTAGGGATATCCTTGTCTAATTGCGCACCAGCGACTCCTGTGGCAGGCCGGGTGCAGTGCAAGCTAACCAAGGTTGCCAGGTGCACAGTGTTTCCTCCGACACATTGGTGCGGCTGGCTTCCGGGTTGGATGCGTGCTGTGTTAAGAAGAAGCAGTGCGGCTTGGTTGGGTTGTGTATCGGAGGACGCATATGACTTTCAACCTTTGTCTCTCGCGAGCCCGTACAGGAGTTGTAGCGATGAGACAAGATAGTAGCTACTAACAATTGGTTACCATGAAATTGGGGAGAAAAAGGGGTCAAATTCAACTAAAAAAAGGTAAGGCATGATTTATATTTTTATTTCTGCGTTTTGTGTCGTGCCTGCAGGGTTGAAATATGCTTTCTCTCTTTGTTTGCATGTGTGATTCAATGAAAGTTTGATTTTTATAGTAATTTATTTGAATTTGGCGCTCTGCTTTTCCCCTGGCTTTTCCCCCAGAGAGGTTCAAACTCGTTTTTCAACCACTCCACAAATGTCTTGATAACAAACTATAGTTTTGGCAGTGTCGGTTAGGATATCTACTTTGTGCATGACACAAATCATTTTTCCAACAATTGTTTTACAGAGATATTATTTAATTTATAACTCACTGTATCACAATTCCAGTGTGTCAGACGTTTACATACACTAAGTTGACTGTGCCTTTAAACAGCTTGGAAAATTCCAGAAAATTATGTCATGGCTTTTGAAGCTTCTGATAGGCTGATTGACATAATTTGAGTCAATTGGAGGTGTACCTGTGGATGTATTTCAAGGCCCACCTTCAAAGTGCCTCTTTGCTTGACATCATGAAAGAAAATTGTAGACCTCCACAAGTCTGGTTCATCCTTGGGAGCAATTTCCAAACGCCTGAAGGTACCACGTTCATCTGTACAAACTATAGTGCGCAAGTATAAACACCATGGGACCACGCAGCCATCATACTGCTCAGGAAGGAGGCGCGTTCTGTCTTCTAGAGATGAACGCACTTTGGTGCAAATAGTGCAAATCGTTTCCAGAACAATAGCAAATGACCTTGTGAAGATGCTGGAGGAAACTATCTATATCCAAAGTAAAACAAGTCCTATATCGACATAACCTGAAAGGCCGCTCAGCAAGGGAGAAGCCACTGCTCCAAAACCGCTATAAAAAAGCCAGACTACGGTTTGCAAATGCACATTTGGACAAATATCGTACTTTTTGGAGAAATGTCCTCTGGTCTGATCAAACAAAAATAGAACTGTTTGGCCATAATGACCATCATTATGTTTGGACGAAAATGGGGGATGCTTGCAAGCCGAAGAACACCATCCCAACCGTGAAGCACGGGGGGCTGCATCATGTTGTAGGGGTGCTTTCCTGCAAGAGGGACTGGTGCACTTCACAAATTAGATGGCATCATGAGGTAAGAAAATTCTGTGGATATATTGAAACAACATCTCAAGACATCAGTTAAAGCTTGGTCGCAAATGGGTCTTCCAAATGGACAATGATCCCAAGCAAACTTCCAAAGTTGTGGCAAAATGGCTTAAGGACAACAAAGTCAAGGTATTGGAGTGGCCATGTCAAAGCCCTGACCTCAATCCTATAGAAAATGTGTGGGCAGAACTGAAAAAGTGTGTGCGAACAAGGAGGCCTATAGACCTGACTCAGTTACACCAGCTCTGTCAGTAGGAATGGGCCAAAATTCACCCAACTTATTGTGGGAAGCTTGTGGAAGTCTACCCAAAACGTTTGACCCTAGTTAAACAATTTAAAAGGCAATGCTACCAAATACTAATTGAGTGTATGTAAACTTCTGACCCACTGGGAATGTGATGAAAGAAAGAAAATATGATATAAATAAGTATCTATATTACTATATATTACTATATTATTCTGACATTTCACATTCTTAAAATAAAGTGGTGAACCTGACTGACCTAAGACAGGGAATTTTTACTGGGATGAAATGTCAGGAATTGTGAAAAGCTGAGTTTAAATGTATTTGGCTAAGGTGTATGTAAACTTCCGACTTCAACCGCAGGTGTCATAACCAGCCATAAAATAACGCAATATACTGTTTGTCACAACAGTTGTAAATATATGGGTCATGGCAATGTTCTGACAATATTATGACAGGTTATGACAAGTTATGTCATCTGTTATATAGAGAATGGCCTTGGTCAGGGAGGTGACCAAATACCTAAAAAATAAGAAATAAAAGTAAAAAATAATTAAAGAGTAGCAGTAAATTAACCTTTCTGGGAAGGGGGTTCCACTAGCAGAACACCTGGCCTACAGCCAGTGAAATTGCAGGGCGCCAAATTAAAACAACAGAAATCTCATAATTAAAATTCCTCAAACATACAAGTATTATACACCCTTTTAAAGATAAACTTCTTGTTACTCCAGCCACAGTGTCTGATTTCAAAAAGGCTTTATGGCGAAAGCACACCATGCAATTATGTTAGGGCAGCGCCTAGCCTCTCCTTGGCCATTTTCCAGCCAAGGAGAGGTGTCACAAAAGTCAGAAATAGCGTTAAAATTAATCACTAACCTTTGACGATCTTCATCTGGTGGCACTCCCAAGACTCCATGTTACACAATAAATGTTTGTTTTGTTCGATAAAGTTGATCTTCACGTTCAAAAACGTTTAAATTGGCGCCTTATGTTCAGTAATGCATTGTCTCAAACAAACATCCGGTGAAATTGTAGAGAGCCAAATCAAATTACCGAAATACTCATCCTAAACATTGATGAAAGATACAAGTGTTATACATAGAATTAAATATAAAGTTCTTGTTAATCCATCTTCTTGTTAATCCAGTCTCCTTGTTACAGAATAAATGTTTGTTTTGTTTGATAAAGTTCATCTTTATGTCCAAAAACCTCCTTTTTGTTCGAGCGTTTAGTTCAGTAATCCATATGCACAGAGTGCAGGCACAACATCCAGACGAAAATTCAAAAAAGTTCTATTAAAGTTTGTAAAAACATGTCAGTCGATGTTTCTAATCAATCCTTAGGGTGTTTTTATCATAAATATTCAATCATTTTTCAACCGGACAATACTGTTTTCATTAGAAAGGAAAAGGAACGAACGCAGCGCATACGGCCACGCGCGATAAACAACTCATGGCTTTCAGCTGAGCCACTTACTCTGAGTGGTCTTATTCTCTCCCCTTTCACAGTAGAAGCCTGAAACAACTTATAAAGACTGTTGACATCTTAGGAAGTGCAATCTGACACTGGACACTCAGAGAATATTCGATAGGCATTCACTTGAAACCTCAAACCTCAGAATTCTCACTTCCTGATTTTTGCCTGCCATATGAGTTCTGTTATACTCACAGACATCATTCAAACAGTTTTGGAAACTTTAGAGTGTTTCCTATCCAAATGTACTAATTATATGCGTAATTATAAGCTTCTGGGCCTGAGTAACAGGCAGTTAACTCTGGGCACGCTTTTCATCCAAACTTCCCAATGCTGCCCCTTATCCCAAAGAGGATCAGAATAGTGAGACTATATACAGAGTGTACCGGTACAGAATCAATGTGTTGGAGCACCGGTTAGTCAAGGTAATTTCGGTAATATGTACATGAAGGTGGAGTTATTAAAGCGACTATGAATAGATAATATCAGAGAGTAGCAGCAGCGTAAAAGATGGGGTGCAATGCAAATATTCTGGGTAGCCATTTGATTAGATGTTCAGGAGTCTTATGGTTTGGGGGTAGAAGCTGTTTAGAAACCTCTTGGACCTAGACTTAGCGCTCCGGTACCGCTTGCCAGGCGATAGCAGAGAGAATAGTCTCGGGCCTCCACGGACAATTCCTTCGACTTCATGGTTTAGTCTTTGCTTTGACATGCACTGTCCGCGGTGGGATCTTATAAAGACAGGTGTGTGCCTTTCCAAATCATGTTAAATCAATTGAATTTACCACAGGTAAACTCCAATCAAGTTGTAGAAACATCTCAAGGATGATCAATGGAAACAGAATGCACCTTAGCTAAATTTAGAGTCTCATAGCAAAGGGTCTTAATACTTATTTAAATAAGCTATTTCTGTGGGTGGTTTTGTACAATCATTATTGTCATTATTGTAACGGATGTCGTCTGGAGATAGAGAGGAGGACCAAGGTGCAGAGTGGTAAGTGTTCATGTCTTTTTAATAAAAAAACTGAACACTGGAAGAAAACAATAAACGATGTGAACAAAACGAAACAGTACCGTGTGGCCCAAACACTCACACGGAAACAAACACCCACAAACCAAAAGTGAAACCCAGGCTACCTAAGTATAATTCTCAATCAGGAACAACAATTGACAGCTGCCTCTGACTGAGAACCATACTAGGCCGAACTCAAAAACCAACATAGAAAAACAAACATAGACTGCCCACCCCAACTCACGCCCTGACCATACTAAAACACAGACAAAAACAAAGGAACTAAGGTCAGAACGTGACAATTATGGGGTATTGTGTGTAGATTGATGAGTAAACATTTTTATTTAAACCATTGTAGAATAAGTCTGTAATGTAACAAAATGTGGAAAAAGTCAAGGGGTCTGAATACTTTCCGAATGCACAGTATATATACACCGAACAAAAATATGAACGCAACATGTAAAGTGTTGGTCCCATGTTTCATGAGCTAAAAAACAATATCCAGAAATGTTTCAAATGCACAAAAACCTTATTTTTCTCCAATGTTGTGCACAAATGTGTTTACATCCCTGTTAGTAAGCATTTATTCTTTGCCAACATAGTCCTCGTGGTAGGTGTGGCATATCAAAAAGCTGATTAAACATCATGACCATTATACAGGTGCAGCTTGGTGCTGGGGACAATAGCTGAGGAGTATTTTTGTCTGTAATAAAGCACTTTTGTGGGAAAAACTCATTCTGAGTTGGCCTGGCTCCCAAGTGGTTGGGCCTATGCCCTCCAAGGCCCACCCACAGCTGCACCCCTGCCCAGTCATGTGAAATCCATAACTTAGGGCCTAAATAAAATGATTTCCTTATATAAACTGTAACTCAGTAAAATCTTTGAAATTGTAATATTTTTGTTCAGTATATATTGTTTGTATGTACAGTACCAGTCAAAAGTTTGGACACACCTACTCATTCAAGGGTTTTTCTTTATTTTTTGCTGTTTTCAACATTGTAGAATAATCGTGAAGACATCAAAACTATGAAATAACACATATGGAATCATGTAGTAAACCAAAAAATGGTTAAACACATAAAAATATATTTGAGATTTGAGATTCTCCAAATAGCCACCCTTTGCCTTGATGACAGTTTGCACACTCTTGGCATTCTCTCAACCAGCTTCAACTGGAATACTTTCCCAACAGTCTTAATTAAAGGAGTTCCCACATATGCTGAGCACTTGTTGGCTGCTTTTCCTTCACTCTGCGGTCCAACTCATCCCAAACCATCTCAATTGGGTTGAGGTTAGGTGATTGTAGAGGCAAGGTCATCTGATGTAGTACTCCATCTCTCTCCTTCTTGGTAAAATAGCTTTTACACCCTGGAGGTGTGTTGGGTCTTTGTCCTTTTGAAAAACAAATGAATGTCCCACTAAGCACAAACCAGATGGGATGGCGTATCACTGCAGAATGCTGTGTTAGCCATGTTGGTGTATGTGAATTGACGCTCTCTACTCTCAAATATATTTTTTACACCGTTGCTCTGTGTTGTTTCAGCTTTAGTCACAATAGTGGAATTTTCTGTTTGCCTTCACAATAAAAATCATGCATTGCAACTGATACAAACATATACAAATATTGGAATCATGCCATATTTGGACTAGATACTGCTTAACAAGTTTGGAATTTTGTTATATAAATTCAACAAAAGACAATAATTAGTTCATTTGACAACAAAAAACATTCTGAAAACGCAACGTGGATATATTAGACGTTAAAAGTTAATTGGGGGCAAACTGTATACATTGTACAGCGTTGCCTATGGTCAACTGTGAAAAGTTTACCCAAATATTGGTGTCGTAGATCTTATTGCAGGACTTTAACTCTGGGTAATCACCTCACTATTCAGGCTATTGTGCGTATTGGACATTCATATTGCAATGTACAACTTTACCTATGGATCTTGGGAACATGAAATGGTGTATCAGCCAACTCAGCCTACTCAGTGACACCCACAGGACACAACTGTAAAGAGTTTACACAAAAATTAAGATCGTAGCTCTAATTGCAGGACTTTGACACCACTGTGAAAAGAGCCACATTAGCTCACCTGTCGATGGGCTGAATAGTAAGGCGATTTCCCACAGTCAAAGTCCTGCAATATGAGATACGACACTAATATGCGTGTAAACTTTTCACAGTTGTGTTCTGTGGATGTCACTGAATAGGCTGATGCCACCATTTAATTGATCCACAATCAATAGGCAAGGCTGTACAGTGAAATATATGTAAATATGCCCCAGTGCAATTATGAGGTTTAATACATCAATGCAATATCAACTGATTTGTCCTTTTTTGTCAAATTTTGACTTTATGGAATTATGGGAAGCGTTGGGGTCAACATGGGCCAGCATCCCTATGAAATGGTTTTGACACCTTGTAGAGTCCATGCCTGACAAATTGAGGCTGTTCTATATATGTTCTATATTTCAAACTTTTTTAACAAATCAAAAACTGAAAAATTGGGCGTGCAAAATTATTCAGCCCCTTTACTTTCAGTGCAGCAAACTCTCTCCAGAAGTTCAGTGAGGATCTCTGAATGATCCAATGTTGACCTAAATGACTAATGATGATAAATACAATCCACCTGTGTGTAATCAAGTCTCCGTATAAATGCACCTGCACTGTGATAGTCTCAGAGGTCCGTCAAAAGTGCAGAGAGCATCATGAAGAACAAGGAACACACCAGGCAGGTCCGAGATACTGTTGTGAAGAAGTTTAAAGCCGGATTTGGATACAAAAATATTTCCCAAGCTTTAAACATCCCAAGGAGCACTGTGCAAGCGATAATATTGAAATGGAAGGAGTATCAGACCACTGCAAATCTACCAAGTCCCTCTAAACTTTCAGCTCATACAAGGAGAAGACTGATCAGAGATGCAGCCAAGAGGCAGCTACAGCTGAGGTGGGAGACTCTGTCCATAGGACAACAATCAGTCGTATATTGCACAAATCTGGCTTTTATGGAAGAGTGGCAAGAAGAAAGCCATTTCTTAAAGATATCCATAAAAAGTGTTGTTTAAAGTTTGCCACAAGCCACCTGGGAGACACACCAAACATGTGGAAGAAGGTGCTCTGGTCAGATGAAACCAAAATTGAACTTTTTGGCAACAATGCAAGACGTTATGTTTGGCGTAAAAGCAGCACAGGCCATCACCCTGAACACACCATCCCCACTGTCAAACATGGTGGTGGCAGCATCATGGTTTGGGCCTGCTTTTCTTCAGCAGGGACAGGGAAGATGGTTAAAATTGATAGGAAGATGGATGGAGCCAAATACAGGACCATTCTGGAAGAAAACCTGATGGAGTCTGCAAAAGACCTGAGACTGGGACGGAGATTTGTCTTCCAACAAGACAATGATCCAAAACATAAAGCAAAATCTACAATGGAATGGTTCAAAAATAAACATATCCAGGTGTTAGAATGGCCAAGTCAAAGTCCAGACCTGAATCCAATCGAGAATCTGTGGAAAGAACTGAAAACTGCTGTTCACAAATGCTATCCATCCAACCTCACTGAGCTCGAGCTGTTTTGCAAGGAGGAATGGGAAAAAATGTCAGTCTCTCGATGTGCAAAACTGATAGAGACATACCCCAAGCGACTTACAGCTGTAATCGCAGCAAAAGATGGCGCTACAAAGTATCAACTTAAGGGGGCTGAATAATTTTGCACGCCCAATTTTTCAGTTTTTGATTTGTTAAAAAAGTTTGAAATATCCAATAAATGTCGTTCCACTTCATGATTGTGTCCCACTTGTTGTTGATTCTTCACAAAAAAATACAGTTTTATATCTTTATGTTTGAAGCCTGAAATGTGGCAAAAGGTCGCAAAGTTCAAGGGGGCCGAATACTTTCGCAAGGCACTGTATTCTGGTATTGCCCCTATGTAGCTTGTTTCTGGTCACCAGTTCAGGAATGGTTAAAAAATCACAACATTCACATAAAATTAACTTTACAAATAGCAGTGTTGGGCGATTTGGAAAGCCATAGTCAGTCATTAAATAATATTATAATACTCGTAGGAAAGGTTTTCATCTTTTAACTCACAATCTGTGGATAATATACGATTAGAAAGGTTATAAAAGTATGTACATCACAGCCAAATTGAAAAACATTTGGTTTATGTTAGAGTTTATGTTAGTTTATGTTAGAGTTTATGTTAGAGTTTATGCTAGAGTTTATGTTAGAGTTTATGTTAGAATTTATGTTAGAGTTTATGTTAGGTAATGTAAAATGTGTATGCAAAATGTGTATGTAAAATGTATATATAAAATCTATGTGCAGTAATAGTCAAACGTTTGGACACACCTACTCATCCAAGAGCTTTGCTTTATTTTTAGATTGTAGAATAATAGTGAAGACATCAAAACTATGAAATAAAACATGGAATTATGTAGTAACCAAAAAAGTGTTTAACAAATCTAAATATATTTTATATTGTTTAAAGTAGCCACCCTTTGCCTTGATGATAGCTTTGCACACTCTTGGCATTCTCTCAACCAGCTTCACCTGGCATGCTTTTCAGTCTTGAAGGAGTGCCCATATATGCTGGAGTCCAATTCAAGGCCATGATTATAATTTTGTCATATCACCACCATAATAAGATTTCAAAATGTCCAGCATTTCTGCATTCATATTTTAGAACAACATGTGGATTCTTTAGATATTAATTTTAAACAGACAGCTCTGTAACTTCAGCTTCTCAACACCTCTTACAAAAACAAGTAATGAGTAAGTCAATCTCTATTCCACTTTGACCCATGAAAAATTGACATGCATGTCATTAATGTTAGCTCTCCGTGTACTTTTAAAGGGCCAGCCGTGCTGCCCTGTTCTGAGCCAACTGCAATTTTCCCAAGACCCGCTTTGTGGCACCTGACCACATGACTGAACAGTAGTCCACGTGAGCCAAAGAAAGCGTTAATCATGTCAAAGTATTCATACTTGTCCTTTTCATCCGCGGAGCTTCCCGACCTCCTGAGTGCATCCCTCACTAAAATGTACTGTGAAACTACACTGCTCTGTATTCCTTGAGTAGCCTTTTGTCCCAATACGTTCAAACATTTTTCCATACACCACAGTATTTTTGTAGGTGTTTTCCAATTCTGCCTTGATACTCACATCTCCACAGATCTCCAGCAAGGTCTCGGTTTCACAGACAGTACATGTCTCCCCTTTGCCCTTATTTCAACAACATTTTTGTGTTTAGCTAATTTAACTAATTAAGCTAGTTAATATACTGAACATAAATATAAAATCAACAAAAAAGTGTTGGTCCCAATGTTTCATGAGCTAAAAGAAAAGATCCCAGAAATAATCCATACTCACAAAACCTTATTTCTCTCACATTTTGTGCACAAATTTGTTTACATCCCTGTTAGTAAGCATTTTTCCTTTGCCAAGATAATCCTTCCAACTAACAGTTGGCATATCAAGAAGCTGATTAAACAGCACGATCATTACACAGCTGCACCTTGTGCTGGGGACAATAAAAGGCCAATCTACAATGTGCAGTTTTGTCACACAACAATGCCACAGATGTCTCAAGTTTTGAGGGAGCATAAAATTGGCATGCTGACTGCAGGAACGTTCATCAAAGCTATCATAATCCGCCTCCAACGTAGTTTTAGAGAATTTAGCAGTATGTCCAACCTGCCTCACAACTGCAGACCGCATGTAACCACGTCAACCCAGGAACTCCACATCAGGCTTCTTCACCTGCGGGATTGTCTGAAACCAGCCACCCAGGCAGCTGATGAAACTGTGGGTTTGCAAAACTGAATAATTTCTACACAAACTGTCAGAAACCATCTCAGGGAAGCTCATCTGCGTGCTTATCGTCCTCACCAAGGTCTTGACCTGACTGTAGTTTTGCGTCGTAACCGACTTCTATGGGCAAATGCTCCCCTTCGATGGCCACTGACATGCTGGAGAAGTGTGCTCTTCACAGATGAATCCCAGTTTCAACTGTACCGGGCGTCATGTGGGCGAACGGTTTGCTAATGTCAATGTTGTGAACAGAGTGCCCAACGCTCCAGGATCCAGATCATGTAGAGATGTGTGAAAGCGCCATAAGGTTCAATGCAGGGTAATGGGTTGAGGCCGGCTACTGGTGACTGTTTAATAGTCTGATGGCCTGGAGATAGAAGCTGTTTCTCAGTTTCTCGGTCTAAACTTTGATGCACCTTTAATGTCTTGAACTTGAGCTTTTGACCCTCTACTCTGCAGCCCGTTGATGTATATGGGGGCGGGCTCTCTTTGTTGTCTTTTGTAGTCCACGATCAGCTCCTTAGTTTTGTTGATGTTGAGGTTATTTTCCTGACACCACTCAGCAAGGGCCCTCACCTCCTCCCTGTAGACGGTCTCGTCGTTGTTGGTAATCAGGCCTACCACTGTTGTGTCGTCAGCAAACTTGATGATTGAGTTGAAGATGCTTGGCCACCTTCACCACTTGGGGTCGGCCCATCAGGAAGTCCAGTAGTTCAGACCCTGGGCCCTGAGCCTAGTGATGAGCTTGGAGGGCACTACGGTGTTCAAGGCTGAGCAGTAGTTAATGAACAGCATTCTTACATAGGTGTTTCTCTTGTCCAGGTGGGATAGGGCAGTGTGCAGTGTAATGGCGCTTGCGTCGTCTATGGATTTGTTGGGGTGACATGCAAATTGTAGTGGGTCTAGGGTGTCGGGTAAGATGGAGGTGATATAGTCCTTAACCAGGATCTCAAAGCACTTCATGATGACAGAAGTGAGTGCTAAGGGGTCATTTAGTTCAGTTACCTTCACTTTCTTGGGTACAGGAACAATGGTGGACATCTTGAAGCAAGTATAAATGTGGGGTTAACTACTATTTATTTTGTAATTCTCTGTAGAGCTGACTTCCCGGCATTTTCCCGGCATTATCTATTAGACTGTGTCTCCTATTTGATTATAGGGAAATGATGGATCAAGGTGCCAGTATGGACACCTTGTCTGGAAATGAGATTATAATACCACAGCCCAGAACAAGTGGATCAATAATATTCAACAAACCAAAGTGTTGGAAAATAGGAGTGAAATAGCCTGGGTATTAATTCATGGTTGCCTGTGATTTTCTGTAGTTATACTCCTCTAGGTAATTACTCCTTCAGCTCTGGGTCGGTCCCCTCTTCTTCTCACAGCCATTATTGAGCCAATTATCATACATTTCCCCCCTGCATCAATTAACAATATAGGGGGGCAGAGCTACATGCATTTTAAGTGTGTATAATTGAACAGGCTCTTTTTTTAATTAGCCCGTACTGACTCTTTGCTTTTTATGCTACTCGTCTGCTCATTACCGGAGCAATTTAATTCAATTAGCACCTTAATTAGACGAACAGCCATGTTCTGATGTTTCCATTCTTGTTGGAGGAGCACACTGTGATTAGCTAAAACAAACACGGCATGCAAATCAACATGGGGCCGTAATGCTGGAGGGGCTGAGGGGAGGGAAGCCAGAAAAGAACACTGGGAGCAGGGCCATGGAGTGGGTGGGGGGGTCTTCACCCACCCAGGGGAGTAAGAGACTATAACGAGCAGCACACACATCATATACATACACATGCATGCAATGCATAAACATACAGCGCATACACAAACTATGACAAAATGTGAACAAAGATGACACACCAAACTCAACATAATGTCCAAACTCAACATTATGATTTAGGAGAGATAATATTTGAAATGGCCTGTTTCAAGAGCCATTGTTTTTGGCCAGGGATAACAGTGGGGCGTAGTGGATCCATTTCTCAGTTCTAGGGTGCTGTTTGCTGTAGTAACACAGCAAGGAGAATGACGTGCAAGATTAACACCAGGGGTCTGCAGCAGGGAGCTAGTCTACTCTCAGATCCCTGCTGGCCCCGATAAGAAAACCCATTCGATGACACGGAGGGACAAACCCAATTAACTATAATAGAGAAGGGCCATTCCATCTGTGCTCTGATGGACGGGTACAGGGTTCACTTTTCTCTCTCACAGAGATATTAAAGCACACTGAATGGATGGGGAACAACCGCGGCCGCTTCCTGTGACAAGCCGAATCAAAGGCTATCGATGAGAAATATCCTAATCTGTGGATTAAATGCTGTCTGGGCACAGTTTAATTTGAGACGGAATACAAACCATCTCCACATCAGAGGCGCTGCCCGCCTATCACAGACAGGACACACAGTCTGGGCTGCCAGTGGCAGGATATGGCTGGGGCTGAGTTGCATAGTGGGAAAAAAACAATATGCCCATCTAGTTCATTTGGTTCCTTAGAAGTTTTTGGTTTCACATTGGTTGTGGGACCGAAGCCATATGGTTCCTGACTGGTAAAACATCATGTTTTCTATATGTTCTGAGTTTTGTTGACGCTGAGAACAGAATGTATATGTTTTTAAATAACATTCTTAGAATGTTTTCTGAATGTTACTGACGTTTTCTTGTGTTTTTTTTATGGAAAGTGTTCTCCGTGTTCTAAGAACGGAATTGAGAGCTAATTGATGTTAAAGTAATGAAAAACCTATCAAATAAAATATTCCTATATTCAAAGTTCCTTAAATGTGCTGAGAATGTTCCAAAGCCAATCAACTATCCTGCACCATTCCCAGAAAGCTGTGGGAAGGTTCTATGCAAAATAATCATAGGATAATCATGCTCTCACCAAGCTCTAAGAAACATATGGTTGTCAGAATATGATGTGCCAGCTGGGTGGTTTTTAAGCATGAGCATTGTCCCATAATAACGTAGGAGGGACCTATACAATGTAAGGTTGAACAGACCATTTGTAACACACACATATATAGAGGGTAAAACAAAATTGTGATACAGATCCAACCTTAAAAGGAACCTTTCCCTTTAGTAAGTTCAGATGTAACATGTTGGTATTGAAGGCTATTTGAGCTTGGTCTATAGTACTCAAAACCAAATCCTTGGGGTAGAATAACGATTATGTTACAGTATGTCAAGAAAAACCGCAGAATTGTGTAGGTCAGGGATGGGCACCTTTGATGAGGATGGGGGCCACAAAGAATCTGAACTCATCATAAGGGGCCGCAGTGCGTACCCACATCCATACCTTAGCCTTTTGTGGGCCTAAGCAAAATGTTGTTAGCCATCAACGAAGTGAGTGTCTCTCTCTCTCTCTCTCTCTCTCTCGCTCTCTCTCTCTCTCTCTCTCTCTCTCTCTCTCTCTCTCTCTCAACCTCTCTCTCTCAACCTCTCTCTCTCTCTCTCTCTCTCTCTCTCTCTCTCTCTCTCTCTCTCTCAACCTCTCCCTATCTCAACCTCTCTCTCTCTCTCTCTCTCTCTCAACCTCTCTCTCTCTCAACCTCTCTCTCTCAACCTATCTCTCTCTCAACCTCTCTCTCTCAACCTCTCTCTCTCAACCTCTCTCTCTCAACCTCTCTCTCAACCTCTCTCTCTCTCTCTCTCTCTCTCTCTCTCAACCTCTCTCTCTCAACCTCTCTCTCTCTCAACCTCTCTCTCTCTCAACCTCTCTCTCTCTCTCTCAACCTCTCTCTCTCTCAACCTCTCTCTCTCAACCTCTCTCTCTCAACTTATCTCTCTCTCAACCTCTCTCTCTCAACCTCTCTCTCCAACCTCTCTCTCTCAACCTCTCTCTCTCTCTCTCTCTCTCTCTCTCTCAACCTCTCTCTCAACCTCTCTCTCAACCTCTCTCTCTCTCTCTCTCTCTCTCTCTTGCAACCTCTCTCTCTCTCAACCTCTCTCTCTCTCAACCTCTCTCTCTCAACCTCTCTCTCTCTCTCAACCTCTCTCTCTCTCTCTCAACCTCTCTCTCTCTCAACCTCTCTCTCTCTCTCTCTCTCTCAACCTCTCTCTCTCTCAACCTCTCTCTCTCAACCTCTCTCTCTCTCTCTCAAACTCTCTCTCAACCTCAACCTCTCTCTCTCTCTCTCAACCTCTCTCTCTCTCTCAACCTCTCTCTCAACCTCTCTCTCGACAATATCAACAAAGGACTAATGAAACAAATACCAAAATATAGTTTTGGGTGGAGTTTTCCTTTAAACTACTATTATCCTGTAAGAATTAACATATTTCTTTGTACCGTTTAAGTCACAGTTAGGACTATAGAATATAGTAAACACATCGCAGGGCTGACATGAACACAATAACAGAACAGACTAATGGCATCATTCAAAAAACTGAACAGGCAGACTGATCAACAAACTTAACACTATCGGTGTGACACTAAAGAACAAATACAAATTCTGTGTGTTCTTCAAGAAGATTAAAAGAGGGTATTGTAAAGGGTTGTGCACACTATCTGCACACTACACAACACTCACATCATGTAATGACTCATAGGTTTGCAGAATGTAATTCCTCACAAACAGAAGTGAAGTGGGATGTTTGTTTGAGCACTTGGGCTTGTGTACGTTATTGACATGAAAGACCAGACCTGGCAGAAAAAAACACAAGTCAGGAACAACAATGGGCCAAATAGGGTCCCCCATGACCGAAGAGCCCCCCTGCCTCACCAAACAAATCATTTAGCATTACTGACAACCCCAACGGGGTGATTTAAAAAAAGAGGGGGGGGGGGGGAGTGGGACAGACTGTCAAAACGCCTAAACAATAGAGTGGGCTTGTAAGTATCAGCTGATAAATGGGCAGCTCTTTAAGGAACTTATCTCTTTAGCACTCGCAGCATGAGGAATGGGATCATTTGTACTGTTTGCCTGGCTGGACGAGTCAAGCTGGATCCATTTAAAAGATAGTGAGATACTGTCGACAGCAATAGACAGGGTAATTGCAGAGCCACTACTGTGGTATAAATTACATCACTCCGAATGGCAGAGAGGCCCAAGAAGAGCCCCCCAAAAATCTGACAATGCACTCCTCCTGCTGCCTGCTTATCACTGCTCAGCAGAGGGGAAAAAAAGAGTCAGGTGAAAAAAGATCAAATTAACAGTTTTAACAATCCTTTAAAGATGTGGTAGAGACTCTGGTTCGAGTCCAGGCTCTGTCGCAGCCGGCCGCGACCGGGAGGTCCATGGGGCGACGCACAATTTTGGCCTAGCGTCGTCCAGGTTAGGGAGGGTTCGGCAGGTAGGGATATCCTTGTCTCATCGTGCACCAGCGACTTCTGTGTCGGGCCAGGCGCAGTGCACGCTAACCAGGTCGCCAGGTGCACGGTGTTTCCTCCGACACATTGGTGCGGCTGGCTTCCGGGTTGGATGCGCGCTGTGTTAAGAAGCAGTGCGGCTTGGTTGGGTTGTGTTTCGGAGGACGCATGGCTTTCGACCTTTGTCTCTCCCGAGCCCGTACGGGAGTTGTAGCAATGAGACAAGATAGTAGCTACTAAAAAAACAATTGGATACCATGAAATTGGGGAGAAAAGGGGGTAAAATTATAAAAAATTAAAAAATAAAATAAATAATGGTATGGTAGAGGAGAGGCGACAGTTGAAATCCAGGAACAATATGAGGTGCTGGATAACACTTGACCTCCATAATGGTAACTAACCATACTGGAATAGGTTTAGCTTTAGGTATATTTGAACATCTTGGTGCATATGCAGAAACATTCATAAAATGTGATATCATACAATACATAAAACACAGATAAGATATATATCATCTTAAATGTATGGACATTGTGTCATCAATAAGTTATACAGTGAATTTCAATTCAGATAACACAGAAATGTTCCTGGGCTCTATGGAGCAAACTTGAACACCAGCTTATTTTGTATTCATAAAACAGTACTGAATTGCGCAATGAAGCATTTTTGTGTTTGTCAGTAAGTGTTCATTTAGGTGCTAACTACACTCGTCTCCATGAGTAGACAGTCATATAGGGTTTAATTCAAGAGTAAGGCTAGTCGTTGCTGCCTTCATTTCTGTGACCAAATGTATCTGACTTTGTGTAACCCTTGTCAAGGATGTATCATTAGTCAAATTCCACTTGTGTCTAACCTCAGGAAGATGAAGACAGATGAAACGTATTAGGTTATTATTTTTCCACCGCATAAAATATACATTATTTAAACCCACAACAAATAATAAAACCTTAAATCTGAATATTTACTTGGATGAGGGGGAATACGATATTGCCATCTAGGAAAATGTTCCCATGCCATTGTTCTGGAAGGGAACTGTAATTGTGGGAGAGCGACCGACCTAAATACAGGCGGTGGGATTTGTTTTCTGCTTGCTGGTTTTAGCATCACCAGCTTGATTTCAATGTGTGTTCCGGGTTATGGTTGTGTTCATTTAGGTACGGTGGTTAAATCAATAGGAATACGGTGTAACCTTCCTAGCTAAGACAAGCGACGCATTATGAGGCCTCAAAGCAGCCCCTGTGCCATGTAAGGGATCTTCTTGTCATTACATCAGTCACTTGTCATGACCTTGCTGATATCCCTCCATACACAGCTCACCAGACAGACATGCCATAAGGGAATACATAGATGCTATTGTTGGGTTTACTGCTACTTTCCGGAACTATATTACCACATTTTACAACAACATTTTCCTCAAAGATATGAGACAGTTGACCTGACAGTTGACCTGAGAAAAGGTCAACAAATATTAACAGAGCAACAGAGTTTCTGAAAGTGGAAATATGTCTAGTACATTGGGAGTGTACAGCCATCACATTTCCTTTATTTAAAGTTGTGGTCTGATAGGTCGTATGTTAATTAATCATTCCAGAAAATTGCCTTTTACTAGGTACATGCTGAAAGTAGAAATTGCTAGGGACTTTAAATTCAGGCACCAAATATGTACAACACTAAGCGTGCCTTACAACCCTATGCCGGAGCAGTTTCTCTACGCTTCTGTGATCCAGAAATTCTTCAGAGCAGATTTTTCCAAACTCTAACAGTATCTTTTCAGATAGAACGCTCCTTCTGTACAGCATTATGTCCTGTAAAAAAAATTGCCCAGATATATGTTACAGAATGTCTATCTCTCCAGCCTGGCTTGGCCTGAAACGTTTTAATTCCCAGACATCTTATAGTGATGGCTTCGATTTCCAGGGCTTTTGATAAAATCGCACACTCTCTTCTGTATTGGGATTGAGCACCTGGAAATGGAGGCAGTTTAATGATGTGCCATAGTCGCACCGCCTAGCGGCTTGACATAAGGTCAGTCACAACAGGAATAAATGCCCTGTCATAAATGTGGAGGCAGCAATAATAAAATATATAGTTGTAATGGAGTTCATATGTTTAAAATACTGACTATTTATTATCCTCTACGGGAGCTGTCGTATGACTTATTTCAGGTGAGTTGCAGATGGTACAAGGTCTCCACTACTTTTTCTTATTTTTTGTTCTTGTGGATGATGCCTCTCAGACATGCTGGTCTGCTGGAGGACAGACCAGGCAGTCTTTCAGGGAGCAAAGTGATGTATCTATTAGATGGCGCTTGGGAGAATATATGAGATGACATCTAAATCAAAACGCACACTCCTAGACACATCTGTCATGGTGTTGAACAGCATTGTGTCAAACCCTGTGTTGGAAGCACCAATATAGATAGTTGGGTTTCATCTAGGATGCTCATGTAAAGACATCAGTCCAACACATTGTGAAATTTTACTTAACCTTAGAATTTATTTTATTTTATCCGACCGTGGGACTAAAAATAGTGTAGCAATAAGAATCACACGGAAGTGAACGGATTGCAGCAATACATCTATGTATACACTACATCAACTATTAGCATTCATGTGCAAAGATCCATTTAAAGTCAAATAAAATAATATCAGACAGACAAAAGTTAGTAACAGAACATTTTTCACCATATTCACAAAATAAAATTGTCTAAAGTCAATAGGAAAAACATTGTGAAAGACAATTTTTCAATGGTGAGGAACCCTTAACCCGTCAAGGTCTGCCTCCAGTTAAGGTCTTCAGAGAGTAAAGCCACTGATGTATCCTGACAGCTCAGGGGAATCACTTTCCTGTTGTAAAACCCAGCCAATCGATCTTCTAACACCTCAATAGCTTCTGCTTTATTATGTAAGGTGCCAGATTACCATTATGCCAGGGACTTTGTGCAGGAGTCACTACCAGGATATTGCACAGGTCACATCATTCCCCAAAGGTTGATGACTCTATTATATCTCCGGCACACTTCACTCAGCCTGGAGAATATGAGCTCAACAGAAGAGGGCAGGAGCCGAGTCAGCGGTGATGGACCCCTGCTAATGGGACAGGGGTATTGGTAGGTGTTACCATAGGGGACAATCTACTGGTATTGTTTGTTTATCACTTTGCAATAGATGAATGCATAAGGTTCTGAAAAATAGTCTAGATGAAAGACATTGCATTTTGCATTGGATTATATTTCTAATAAGGAAATACTATACTTGGGAGAAACAAGAAAGCTTTATCCTTGCAACCTTTAAAGTGCATACATCCCCAAGTGATGCCAGGTCAAGCAGTGACTGCTGTATTCATTTGTGCCGGGGAGCAAATAATCCTGGCAATTTTATAAAGTGTAGGGTGAAGAGGTTATTCACTTAGAGCCCCGGTCGGCTGTAATTTAAAACAACTAGCCCTCGAATTTGTGTCAGGGCTTTTTCACCCTCCCTCTCTGGTCTCCCTCAGTGAAAGTTTTCAGCAGGACATTACACACAAGAGCAGGCAGCAGATTGTGTGAGATTACGACAACATCCTGGAGCAGTCCAGCCTCTGTGATATCTCCATGTTTGCCGTCATGGCCATTCACCCGCACTGACCAGTACCGATGTCCGGTGAGGCCGCCGGCGTTCCTCCATCAACCTCAACTGTTTTTAAATAATGACCTCCATAAAAAAAAAGTACAATGTAATGATGTCTTAAACAAACACAATTTGTCATCCTCTTGGAGTTGACATTACTTTACACTCCTGCAGCCAGCCAAGCAAGTGCACTTCAGCTGGCTGATTCGTCAGCTCTTTGGCCCCCAAAGAGGCTGGGACTGGCTCCCTTTGGTCCAGAAAACCATAGTGAAATGTAATTCTAAGGTTGTGCATATTCTACCATTGGTTTAAAATGTCTAAAAAGTCAGATTGCATTTTACATTACAATGTCCCTAGTCTTTCCCCTTTATCCCAGTATATTACAAATTAGAAAGATTTAAAATGGAGTTATTCTTATAGAAACAACATATGGCAGGACATATGGCAATTTAAAATCACTCCTATGAAGGACCTACGGTATAGGCTGCATTTAGACAGGTAGGCCAATCTTTTTTTTCACTAATTGGTCTTTTGACCAATCAGATCATCTATGAAAAAGATCTGATGTGAAAAGATCTAATGTGATTGGTCAAAAGACCAATTAGTGGAAGAAATATCAGAATTGGGCTGCCTGTCTAAACACAGCCATAGAGAAGCTTTGCTTGATAACGTCTCCTCTTGGATAAGCCAACAGGACCTTGGACAGCGCCAGATTCTCGACCAGGTCAGACAATGTAATACTCTACCTACTTCTGCAATCACATTAGGCTTTTTTTCATAGTCATAAAAATGTAAGCATTCTCTGTTAAAATCCACACATATTCAACTTTCAAAAGCCAGAGCCAGATTTGTACTTGCCATGGTATTTTTTAGTTCTACACAATTTTGCCGATAATTATTTGCTGTGGCAGTAACAAAGACCAACGTGAAAGAGCTGGGATAGGAATAATCAGGTTTGCTATGTGTTTCAGCAGATCAACACGTCTGTATGCAAGTAGAGTAGCCATGCCTCAAGCCATCATTTTTGAAAAAGCCTTCTAAAGGATCAAAAGTTTAGCCTGTTAAAAGTTGTCTTTTGCATAATCAGTTAAACAACTGAACATATTGTAGGAGCACAAGCTCATTTTTAACATCAAGTTGGTCATTAAAGAAATGATGTGCTGCATTCTCAGTTTGTGGTGTAGTTCAACGTTAAGCCAAATATCTTATTTTTGTTAACAACAAAATCGGATCCCCATTAGCTGTTGAAGAATCAGCAGCTATACTTCCTGGCGTCCACACAAAACAGAGACCATGACAAAATACAGAACACTAACAGACAGGAACAGCAACACAAATTCAAACCAAGAACACTACGACTAAAGAACAATTACTATTTTTTTAAAGTATAATAAGAAGAGAAAATAAAATAAATTAATAGTTCCTTGACACTTCATCTTTGATGGGCTGATTTTTCTATGTTTGACTCTCCATTTATTGATCCAGTAGAATGTATCACACGAATAATTTTGCACCAAATCGATAAAGAAATCTCCTGGAAAATACAGTGCCTTGCGAAAGTATTCGGCCCCCTTGAACTTTGCGACCTTTTGCCACATTTCAGGCTTCAAACATAAAGATATAAAACTGTATTTTTTTGTGAAGAATCAACAACAAGTGGGACACAATCATGAAGTGGAACGACATTTATTGGATATTTCCAACTTTTTTAACAAATCAAAAACTGAAAAATTGGGCGTGCAAAATTATTCAGCCCCCTTAAGTTAATACTTTGTAGCGCCACCTTTTGCTGCGATTACAGCTGTAAGTCGCTTGGGGTATGTCTCTATCAGTTTTGCACATCGAGAGACTGACATTTTTTCCCATTCCTCCTTGCAAAACAGCTCGAGCTCAGTGAGGTTGGATGGAGAGCATTTGTGAACAGCAGTTTTCAGTTCTTTCCACAGATTCTCGATTGGATTCAGGTATATGTTTATTTTTGAACCATTCCATTGTAGATTTTGCTTTATGTTTTGGATCATTGTCTTGTTGGAAGACAAATCTCCGTCCCAGTCTCAGGTCTTTTGCAGACTCCATCAGGTTTTCTTCCAGAATGGTCCTGTATTTGGCTCCATCCATCTTCCCATCAATTTTAACCATCTTCCCTGTCCCTGCTGAAGAAAAGCAGGCCCAAACCATGAAGCTGCCACCACCATGTTTGACAGTGGGGATGGTGTGTTCAGCTGTGATGCTTTTACGCCAAACATAACGTTTTGCATTGTTGCCAAAAAGTTACATTTTGGTTTCATCTGACCAGAGCACCTTCTTCCACATGTTTGGTGTGTCTCCCAGGTGGCTTGTGGCAAACTTTAAACAACACTTTTTATGGATATCTTTAAGAAATGGCTTTCTTCTTGCCACTCTTCCATAAAGGCCAGATTTGTGCAATATACGACTGATTGTTGTCCTATGGACAGAGTTTCCCACCTCAGCTGTAGATCTCTGCAGTTCATCCAGAGTGATCATGGGCCTCTTGGCTGCATCTCTGATCAGTCTTCTCCTTGTATGAGCTGAAAGTTTAGAGGGACGGCCAGGTCTTGGTAGATTTGCAGTGGTCTGATACTCCTTCCATTTCAATATTATCGCTTGCACAGTGCTCCTTGGGATGTTTAAAGCTTGGAAAATCTTTTTGTATCCAAATCCGGCTTTAAACTTCTTCACAACAGTATCTCGGACCTGCCTGGTGTGTTCCTTGTTCTTCATGATGCTCTCTGCGCTTTTGACGGACCTCTGAGACTATCACAGTGCAGGTGCATTTATACGGAGACTTGATTACACACAGGTGGATTGTATTTATCATCATTAGTCATTTAGGTCAACATTGGATCATTCAGAGATCCTCACTGAACTTCTGGAGAGAGTTTGCTGCACTGAAAGTAAAGGGGCTGAATAATTTTGCACGCCCAATTTTTCAGTTTTTGATTTGTTAAAAAAGTTGGAAATATCCAATAAATGTCGTTCCACTTCATGATTGTGTCCCACTTGTTGTTGATTCTTCACAAAAAAATACAGTTTTATATCTTTATGTTTGAAGCCTGAAATGTGGCAAAAGGTCGCAAAGTTCAAGGGGGCCGAATACTTTCGCAAGGCACTGTATATATTAAAAGGCCTTTGAGTTTAAGTATTGAATGCTTTGCTGATTAATTGAATACGTTTACATTTGACCATCGATAACCCATTGAAGAATGAATTCTTAAATCAAGTTCTGCCATTTATGATTGAAATTAGATTTTCGATGCAATGAGCAGGCTGTTTCATAAATCAGCTGTGAATTTTACAGTGTTAATTATGCAGAAATATGTTTGAGGTCAGGGTTTTTACCATTTAAAACAAATTGATAATTCATGGTTTTATTTTAAAAACGTGTTTCTCGTGTACCCAACATCCCATATGGTCGGGGTTGTTAGTTATTGAATAACATTTAAGCACATAATTTGAAGGATCTTGATCAATTGTCTAAATCATCTAAATCCAAGACTAGCTGTCAAATCATAATTTGAAGATGTCATATTTGAATGCATCTTTCTAATGATTAATTATAGATTCAGCAGTCGGGTCCAGACATTGTACTTTCCATGCACCATTTCTAACGAGCAATTCGTTTTCCACGTGACAATGGCTTGAAAGATCAGAAGTCCCTGGAAAGAAAGATTCATTTTGTCCTCTAATTAAATTGTCAATGGTGAGTCCACTCTGACCCAAGTCTTAAGACCATACCACCACATAGACAATGCATATCAAGCACACAGGGACTGACTGCTCGCCTCACTGGCACTGAAGGGCAGATATTTTTATTTATTTTTATATAACCATCAGTTGATCATTTCTGTTTAATCATGTGGGGTGGATTTTGGAATAGATAACAAGCTGTTATCTATAGGTGAGGAGGATAGAAAGGATATCAAAACGTAGAGATGCCCATTCAAGATGCCTAGATTGCCACAGTTAAACTATTGTAATGATCTTTTTTCTCTAAAATAATGGAACTGCAAGATGTTAATGTTTTAAAAATCAGAAGAAAATCAAAAGGCCTGCCATATGACCTCCTCGTGTATAATACATAAGGACACCAGCCACCCCCATCCATATGAGGCGGGGGTAAATAATGACGTGAGGGCTTCCCCTTCACAGGCAGGTTGAGGGGTATCTAGTAGAGGAGACCTGGGAGGTTTAGCGACAGTGCAGAAGTAATGACTCAGGGGATTAAAAGATCACGGGAGTCAGGAGGTGTGCTAAGCGCAATAAAATGCAGAAATGATTCTGAAAGATATACCTGGCAGAGTCCTTGGCGAGTAATGGAGGAGGACGCTGTTGACTGGGCATTCATTACACAGGCCACCCCGCATGGTGTGGGGCCCGGGAACCAGACAGAGTGAAATACTTCTCTACATCTGGATGGCCTTCACTGTCACTACATGTGTTATACGCATATTCTTATTCCATGTAAGCAGTCAACCCTTTTCCACAAATACTGCTTACCCTTTGAAATGATGTCAGATGAATATAGTTCTATAAACTAGTGTTGACTTTCTATGTTTAGGTAGAAACAGAGTAAAGTAGGGTGTTATAGGTAAACACAAGCATGGAACTGGATGGAATGCAACACTCAGAAGTGTTTATGCCCTCTGCACCAGAGAATGAGTTTTAGGAAACATCAAAATGAAGAGATGAAGCGGGAGGTAGGGGGAAACAAGTCATGAATGATCGGAATAGGAGATAAGCTGCATAATTACGAGAGGATTTATTCAATCAGCTGGCTCTCTTCTTAATTAACTTCTTAACTAATTATGCTATCCAAAGACCTCATCATGCCACCAAAAGTGGGTCTGCCACTGCCACCCCGCCCACCTCCCCTGCAAGCAGCGAAGGTGATGACCTTGCGATAACCTGTGTGTTCATCAGTCAAATTACTATCCCCGGTAATGGTAATGCCAAAGCACTGGAACACTGGGGCCAGCTAATCTGTATTCAAATTGCACGCCACCAAACAGTGAGCTGCTCTCCTGGGCCATAACTCAGCTGGGCTGTGAGCTGTAAGGAGAGTGAGCCAGCCAGCCACCCACCAGCCAGCCTATATCTGGGCTGGGACCCCCTCCCCACCACCACCATTATCATACATTTCCCAGGTGTGCGAAAGACAGACAGGCCTACTGGAGAGAGGCTGATATTGAAAATATTAATCAAAGGCAAACCCACGCCAGCTTAATGGTACATTTGAATTAATTAATTGCAGATGCGTGGGAAGGAGGGACATTGATTGGTTGTGGAGAGGTGCAGTGCAGGACTGTGTTGGGGCCATGGGTGAGCCTTGGGAATAAAGAGGTCAGCAACTCTTTTATTCTTAACTATGGGTCAATCGGACCAGACCAAGACCCATTTTGTATAATGCTGTGGCATGGTGTTTGGCCCTGTTATTTAACGCCTTGAACCTAGCATAAAAATAATTGAAGGATTATTTTTACAACTTTAGATATGGTCACCAAGTGAACTGCGAGATTATGGAAATAGTCACTATAAAATAGTAATGCCGTTCAGGTCTGTTTGGCACAGGAGCAGAAAGAAATGGAAGACAATTGCAGTTGTTCACTAGCAGTTTACGAGTATCATATCTACCACTCAATTCTGAACAATATTAGTGTCACACCCTGATCTGTTTCACCTGTCTTGTGCTTGTCTCCACCCCCCACCAGGTGTCTCCTATTTTTCCCCATTATCCCATGTATTTATACGTGCGTTTTCTGTTTGTTTGTTGCCAGTTAGTCTCGTAAAGTCGTCCCAGCGTTTTTTCCGTGTGTTACCTTCTCTCTAGTTCTTGTTTTCTTGTCTTCCTGTTTCCAACCTTTCTGCCTGCCCTGACCCTGAGCCTGCCTGCCGTACTGTCCCTTTTTGACTCTGCCTTGGACTACGAACCTCTGCCTGCCATTGACCTGCCCTTTTGTCCCTTTGTCATAATAAATATTCTGAGAACCGAACCATCCTCCTTCTGTGTGTGCATCTGGGTCATATCCTAAGGCATGCATGATTGCATGAACTGGCCATGACTGACCAGTAGACTCAGACCAGCTCCACAACGCTGTCTCCCTGCAAGGAGCCACCATTGGAAGACACAAGAAGCTACTTCAGAACCTGATGGGAGGGACTCCATACCTTGGAGGAATGCCATGACCATATGTTCAACCCACAACGGAAACCTCCCGGGCGCCCAGTAACCACGCTACTAACGATGCTTCTCCCCAGCCTACCCTAGCTTCCTGAGAACCTTGCTTACCTCCTCCAGAGCGCTATGCTGGAGATCCAGGAACCTGCCAGGCGTTCCTCTCCCAGTGTTCTCTTATCTTATATGAGAGAACATCTGTTCCTCTCCCTCTTCGTTTCATTCAGATCGGTCAAAGATAGCGTATCTTACAATGCTGATGTCTGGAAGGGCGCTCACTTGGACTACAGCGGTGTGGGATCAACAATCTGCTATTTGCTTTAGTCTGTGAGGATTTCATGGCGTAGGTAAGGAAGGTGATCGATTCCCCGGTGTCTGGAAGAGAGGCTGGCTCGGAAGCTACTTCATCTGTGTCAGACTCCCGTAGTGTGGCAGACTACGCGGTAGGCTTTCGCACGCTGGCCACCGAGAGTGCCTGGAACCCGGAATCCCTTTTCAACACCTTCCTTCATGGATTATTTGAGGTAATCAAAGACGAACTCGCAGCCCGGGAGTTACCCAGGGATCTCGGCTCCCTCATAGCCTTGACAATAAGGATCGATGGTCGCCTATGGGAACGCAGGAGGGAGAGGTCTGTTCTCAGCCACACTCGCTCGTCCATGGTTTCTCCCTCACCACCGAAGAACCCCGGAAGTCCCAGACACCAGCATCCCCCGGGAATCATCGGGGACTGGCAACTCATCTCCTTTTGAGCCCAAGCAACTGGGAAGGACTAGAATGTCTCCTAGTGAACATTTACACAGGCTAAGCTCCAACAGTTGCCTGTATTGTGGTACTACAGGACATTACATATTCACCTGTCCAGTAAAAGACCAGGCTCATCAGTAGGTATTGGGTATGCTGGGTAGCCATACAGAGAGTCTCCAAACTCCCATTACCCATACTCCTCTCCAAGTTATCCTGTTGTGGGGTGACCGGTCAAAATCTCTCCGGGTGCTCATTGACTTTGGGGCTAATGAGAGCTTCATGGACGCTGCCCTGGTATCTCTACTCCTCCCTCTCCATTCCCATGTACACCAGAGCTTTGGACGGACACTCCATTGGCAGGGTCACTCACAGTACGTTCCCATTAACCTGCGAGTGTTAGGTAATCACAGTGAGACCATACAGTTTATACTAATTGAATGTCCTCATACACCTGTGGTTTTATGACTTTCATGACTCCAGAGGCACAACCCCCTGATCGACTGGGCTACTGGTTCTATCCTGGGTTGGAGCCAGGATAGAACCTGGCCGCCCCCAGGGCGTCCTTCTGCGGACTTGGGAAAAGCTTTGGATCTCTCAGCCGTTCCCGCGGAGTACTAGGACCTTCGGGAGGTTTTCAAAAAGGCTCGCACCACATCGACCCTATAATTGCACGATTGACCTCCTCCCGGGCATCACACCACCTCGGGGATGGCTTTATTCCCTGTCTGGCCCAGAGACCAAGACCATGGATGTATACATTGAGGACTCTCTAGCTGCTAGGATCATGCATCCTTCTGCCTCCCATGCTGCCGCGGGATTTTTCTTTGTGGAAAAGGACAAAACCCTGAGTCTGTGTATCGACTACCGGTGCCTCAATGACATCACTGTAAAACAATCGGTACCCTCTGCCACTCCTCTCCTCGGCTTTCGAGGCTCTCCAGGGGGCGACCATCTTTTCGAAGTTTGACCATCGGGACGCCTATCATCTGGTTCGGATACGGGCAGGAGACGAATGGAAGACCTTCAACGCGGCTAGCGAACACTATGAGTACCTGGTTATGTTGTTTGGTCTGACCAACCGCCCCCGCAGTGTTCCAGGCCATGGTCAACAATGTGCGCCGTGACACGTTGAACCGGTTTGTGTATCTCGACGACGTCCTTGTCTTTTCCCGGTCGGCTCAAGAGCATGTTCTCCATGTCCGACAAGTCCTCCAGCGCCTCCTGGAGAACCAGCTGTTTGTTAAGGCAGAGAAATCTGAGTTCCATTGTTTCACTATCTCCTTTCTGGGATACGTAATTGCTGCAGGGAACATTCAGATGGATCCTGACAAGGTTTTTATTGATTTATTGTTTACTTCAGTTTTTGTAAATACATTCTACACATTCCCCATCTCTCAAGTCCTTAGCCCCTGTGCTGTTTGTCTTCTGTTGCCCCGTACCCTCAGTGTACATCCCACTAGGATTAATCCTTTGTCTCACAGCCCTTTGTCTCCTTCCCATTTCTGACGTTTCTGCCTGCCCTCATCCTGAGCCTCACCCTCACCCTATCATTCTGTCCCTTGGACTACAGTGGTTAATCCACTAAACGTTTTGTGATTATGCTGCGGGATTTAGAGGTAATTTGTGGTTTAGTACGGTACCCTGCGTCACCACTTCATTGCTCCAGACTAGCGCAAGGGGGAGTTAGAGCACTGATTATGTTTTTGGGTCCTACTTAGTCTCTAACTGACAAAGAATGGGAGACATAACCTAAATAGAAACTGATAATTGTGCACGATTTCAGTATTATTACTAAAACTGTTGTTACACTAAGGTTTTTATTATTTTATTTTGTACTGTAGGCCACTCCTGACCGGTCATGTTACACAGCGCCTGAGTGGTGCAAAGGTCTAAGACACCGCATAGCAGTGCAAGCTATGTCGCTACAGATGCTGGGCCCGCACAACACAGGGATTCTTTAGCTAAATAGCCCTGTACTGTACTCCTGAATGTCTCATTGTACAACGCCATATTTTACATTCCATCCTAACGGAAACCCAGAAGGTTTTTCATTTTTCTTGGACACCATAATATTAATCAAATGATAAAGCAAGTACCAGTCAAAAGATTGGACACACCTACTCATTCCAGGGTTTTTCTTTACTATTTTCTACATTGCTGAATAATAGTGAAGACATCACAACTATGAAATAACACACATGGAATCAGTTAAGAACAAATTCTTATTTACAAGGACATTCTTATTTACTCCTTCCTCCCTGTCAGGGAATTGAACATCAGTCTCCCGCATTCCTGCATTCTCTAGTACAGCCACTATTGAAAGCTATCAAATACTTCTCAAAGATGCCCTCTGGTGGTCAAACTTGCACTAACTAGCATTAATGGTACCAGTGGTTCACACTTAAATAATGTGCCATAGAATTCTGCGGCACAATGCATTTGCACCGCAGTACTCTGCAACTTTTGAAGGACGAACCACTGTATGAACCTCTACCTGCCCTCGACCTGCCCTTTTGCCATAATAAATATTCTGAGAACCGAACCATTTTCCTCCTGTGTCTGCATCTGGGTCATATTCTGAGTAATGATAATTAGGTTGCTCTCGAAATATAGCCAGTATATTGCACAATTATTTTCATGTACAGTGTGGTTAAATGTATAGCCCTGCATCTACGTGTATGTGTGTGTATGTGTGTGTGTGCGTGCGTGCGTAAGCATGCAGATGCAGGACAGAATGTTATAATCACTTACCTCCTCTCATTTCAGGACTTAAATGGATGCTTGAGGGATGTAAACAAGTTAGTGATAGAGACCATGAAATGCCAAAAGTTTGTTTGGCAAATATTTAATTACATTGGAATTTTCTTTGGGTTAAGCAGTATGGTTAGATTGGTTTCACTACATGAAAAGGTACATTTATGGGTCAAACACTCCAATGCACAAGTCTGAAAAGGTACAGTTTTGGGAAATTTTCAGGCAGTGACCAGCAGTGTTCGGCCCTGCACACATCCCCTAAATCTTCGATAACGGACCACTTTCGTGCGCAGATATGCAAGAATGTGTATATGTCCGGAAACGGTTCAGTCAGAAATGACCACACACATCCACTCACTTACCAGGACACATCTTGAAATACCACTGTACTCCTTTGACCTCAGTTGCAATACTTCTCCATCCACGTCCACCCATGTCTCTCCCATAAATGTCAGTAAATGGCTGTGCACTTGCTCAAGGTTGTGCATGCTTATTCACCCCACTTGCCTTAGTCACTGGTATATTAACAACACAATTAGTTATAACATGTATTCATTCATTAATTACAGTGAATTAGGAATGAATTAATAAATGACTTATTTACTTGTATTATTAATGCCATATATCAGGATTCCAACACCCTTTCAGAAATAAAATTAAAGCACCACTATCAAGTTTTTTCCAGCACCTCATGACATCGCTATACTAAAACAACTCTTAGTTCCTTGACTAAAACACACAAATAAACTACTTGAAGGATGATAATTCATTTCAGTAAAGCAGGAGAAAGCGGGTAATGGCATCTACATTTAGGCTAAGCAGGGCCTGAAACTAAAGTAAGCTCCATGAGTCTGTACTCTGCTCAATTCTTTTGAAAATACTTCCATGCAAGCACTCTCAATCATGCATCTAGAATCAATAGAACACAGTAAACAAATACATAATTCTCCATTCATGTACAGTGGGGAGAACAAGTATTTGATACACTGCCGATTTTGCAGGTTTTCCTACTTACAAAGCATTTAGAGGTCTCTAATTTTTATCATAGGTACACTTCAACTGTGAGAGATGGAATCTAAAACAAAAATCCAGAAAATCACATTGTATGATTTTTAAGTAATTAATTTGCATTTTATTGCATGACATAAGTATTTGATACATCAGAAAAGCAGAACTTAATATTTGGTACAGAAACCTTTGTTTGGAATTACAGAGATCATATGTTTCCTGTAGTTCTTGACCAGGTTTGCACACACTGCAGCAGGGATTTTGGCCCACTCCTCCATACAGACCTTCTCCAGATCCTTCAGGTTTCGGGGCTGTCGCTGGGCAAGAATAAATGCAATTAATTCATTACTAAATATTATCGATAGACAGCTTTGTAGAACCGTACACAGCCTTGCATCTGGTCAACACTCGGACGCGGGAACTATTCATTTGGGGGGCTGCTGCAGTTCGCGAACGATATTGTGCTAATCTCCTGCGTGGCAGTAAAGCAAAAACTTTCCTCCAAGAGGCGTTCACAATCTAGTCGGTTGATACCTTGTTTCAAATGTTATCATCTTATTTGTACTGTATGCCTAGCAATCACACATGTCAATTGTTTGAAGCACAGTTTTATAATTCTCAGTCACAAACGACAGCTCCAACAAGCCCCCTATGGTGCACGAGAGACTTGTAGAATTATGATTCTTTAGAGTTTTTAGTTCATTGTTCGCCAGTAGGGGGTCCTGCATGCTCTGGGCATTACTGAACCAAATCCTTGACTGAACGAGTTGCAAAGATCTGAGTCAGTAAAAAGTGGCAAACTTCCCATCACCAGTTTCTTGTCTTGTCTGTCATGGGCGTGTATACTTTTCCTCAATCTATGTTTTTTGGGTCATTACTAGGTCATTACTAGCTAGTCAAACTCCGCCCACTTCTACAATTTATATTCTTAAAAAGTTATTTGAAACATAACCACACTGCTAACTTTATGCATAACTCTAATCTTAAATTATGCACTAAAAGCACATTTGTTTTACTAATATTGACTTTGTGGGTGTGAAATCTGACTTTGTGGCTATAGACGCTAAGTGGAAACCATGTTTTTCCCCCAGATCAAAGACGCAGCTGCAAAGGCCGATGGAGGTCTGCCACTAGGTACACAATCAATGCAAATCATGTTAACCAATCATTTTAAAGTCTAAAGAAAATGAGTAGCCCATTTTCTGAATGTTTCAGTATGAAGACATTGCAGCCGGTCTTTAAAAAAATGTAATTCTTAATTTGAATTTATTCAATGAGGTTTACATGATTATCCAGTGACATCAAAGCCAACTATGTCAAGCATTGATTTTTAAAAAACTTTTCTCCTGAAGTTTGTTTAGGTCTGACAAAATGTCTGTCCTTTGTCGCCATCCTATGGACAATGAATTTACTGCAGTCATTCACCCCTCATTTCATTACATTGCATTGCAGTAAGCCCAAAGCCACTCAAACTATACTCATAATGAAGGCAAAATTCCAAATATATATATATATAAATAAACTGGGATATTCAAGCCCTGAATGCTGATTGGCTGACAGCTGTGGTATATCAGACCATATACTGCTCTATGATGGTAATTTTCTGTTCCTGGAAGACTGTGGAAACACTCTCTCTGCAGCCGATGTGAGTAAGATCTTTACACAGGTCAACATTCACAAGGCCGCAGGGCCAGACGGATTACCAGACGTGTACACAGAGCATGCGCTGACCAACCAGCAAGTGTCTTCACCGACATTTTCAACCTCTCCCTGTCCGAGTCTGTAATACCAACATGTTTTAAGCAGACCACCATAGCCCCTGTGTCCAAGGACACTAAGATAACCTACCTAGATGACTACCGACCCGCAGCATTCACATCTGTAGCCATGAAGTGCTTTGAAAGGCTGGCCATTGCTCACAACACCATTATCCCAGAAACCCTAGACCCACTCCAATTTGCATACCGCCCTACAGATCCACAGATGATGCACTCTATTGCAGTCCACACTGCCCTTTCCCACCTGTACAAATGGTACACCTATGTAAGGATGCTATTCATTGACTACAGCTCAGTGTTCAACACCATAGTGCCCTCAAAGCTCATCAATAAGCTAAGGACCCTGGGACTAAACACCTCCCTCTGCAACTGAATCCTAGACTTCCTGATGGGCCAGGTGGTAAGGGTAGGTAACAACATATTCGCCACTCTGATCCTCAACATGGGGGCCCTTCGGGTGCGTGCTCGGTCCCCTCCTGTACTCCCTGTTCACTCATGACTGTACGGCCAGGCACGACTCCAATGCCATCATTAAGTTTGCCGATGACACAACAGTGGTAGGCCTGATCACCGACAACGACGAGACAGCCTATACTGAGGTGGTCAGAGACCTGGCCATGTGGTGCCAGGACAACAACCTCTCCCTCAACATTATCAAGACAAAGGAGATGATTGTGGACTACAGGAAAAAGAGGACCGAGCACGCCACCATTCTCATCGACGGGGCTGTAGTGGAGCAGGTTGAGAGCTTCATGTTCCTTGGTGTCCACATCACCAACAAACTAACATGGTCCAAACACACCAAGACAGTCGTGAAGAGAGCACGACAAATCTATTTCCCCAAGGAGACTGAAAAGAGTTGGCATTGGTCCTCAGATCCACAAAAAGTTCTATAGCTGCACCATCTGGTTGCATCACTGCCTGGTTTGGCAACTGCTCAGCCTCCAACCACAAGGCACTACAGAGGGTTGTGCGAATGGCCCAGTACATCACTGGGGCCAAGCTTCCTGCCATGCAGGACCTCTACACCAGGCGGTGTCAGAGGAAGGACCTAAAATTGTCAAAGACCCCAGCCTCCCTAGTCATAGACTGTTCTCTCTGTTACCGCGCGGCAAGCAGTACCGGAGTGCCAAGTCTAGGTCCAAAGAGGCTTCTACAGCTCTACCCGCAAGCCATAAGACTACTGAACATGTAATTTAATGGCTACCCAGACTATTTGAATTGCCCCCCACCCCCCCTTTTACACCACTGCTACTCTCTGTTATCATTAATGCATAGTCTCTTTAATAACTGTACCTACATGTACATATTACCTCAACTAACCGGTGCCCCCGCACATTGACTCTGTACCGGTACGTCCCTGTGTATAGTCTGCTATTGTTATTTTACTGCTGCTCTTGTTACTTTTATTTCTTATTCTTAATCATATTTTTTTAACTGCATTGTTGGTAAGGGGCATTTCGCTGTATTCGGCACATGTATCTAATAAAATTGGATTTGATTCAACCAGTTTATAATAGCAATAAGGCACCTCGAGGGTTTGTGATACATGGCCAATATACTAAGGGTTGTGTCCAGGCACTCCGAGTTGCGTTGTATATGGCCGTGGTATTTTGGCTATATACCACACATCCTTAGTGCTTTTATATATATATATATATAAAGATGACTTCCTTCCCCTTAATTCCCCTGTTTAATAAGAATCTGCAAAAGTGATAAAAGTTCACAGAAGCAGGGATCGACCATATAGAATTTTATGTTAGTGAATCAAAATGAAATCATGAGAATTAAAGGAACTGCATGTCAGTTAACTGGGTATCTACAGTCAGCAAATATGCTACAGGATTAGTTGGACACCCCAAAGATTACTTTAGGCAGACAGTCTAATCTCTTCTCACAGCCACTTTGAAGATACTGAAGACAGTCTAACTCAGTGTTTCTCAACCTCTGTGTGTACTAGCACCGTTTCCTGGGATGACGCTGGGATTGTCCATCATGGACATATTCTTATAGTGGCACTGGTGACCCCACTGGCACATGACAGTCATGTGTCACCACTGTTACCGGCTGTGAACTGGGCCAGGGAAGCTTTTTTCACAGGGAGCCAACCCCTGAAGTTCAGAGTTCAACACTAAAAGTCCCTTCAGAGGCTGATCACAGAACAACAATGAGAGGTCGCCACAGTACTCAAGCAGTAACTCAACAGGGTAAGAGTTTGGAAGTCATTGAATGTATTGAGTGAATGATTTGATAAATAGACATACAAATTGATCAACAAAGGGCATATACACTGAGTGTACAAAACATTAGGAATATTGAGTTGCACCCTTTTGCCCTCAGAACAGCCTCAGTTCGTTTGTTGCATGGACTCTGAAAGATGTTGAAAGCGTTCCACAGGGATGCTTTCCACAGTTGTTTCAAGTTGTCTGGATTTACTTTGGGTGGTGGATCATTTTTGTCACACACAGGAAACTGTTGATCTTTAAAAACCCAGCAGCGTTGAAGTACTTGACACTCAAACAGATGCACCTGGCACCTACTACCATACCTTGTTCAAATGCATTTAAGTATTTTTCTTGCCCATTCACTAAATGGCACACATTGTCTCCAGGCTTAAAAAGCCTTCTTTAACCTGTCTCCTCCCCTTCATCTACACTGATTGAAGTGGATTTAACAAGTGACATCAATAAGGGATCATAGCTTTCACCTGGATTCACCTGGTCAGTCTGTGTCATGGAAAGAGCATGTTTTGTACACAGTGTATATCAGTGGCAGTCGGAGGGAGGACAATTTGTTTTTAATGAGCATGGCCTTATTTCTATCACAGCGTATTGGATGACTGTCATTCATATTCCACTCACCCAGTTCAATTCTAACATCGATAGGTTTAGGCTACTACATCATACTAGAATTTTCCCTATACCCATCATGAGGTTGCTACAACCTAGCCTATGCATGAAAGTTTACAATATAGGTGCACATTTTTGTAATCAAGGTGACATACAGTGACACATGGACAGATATTCACATTCAATACCGCCTTGCACACTATTTCCTGCATCTAGATGATCTAGGGTGTGATCATTAGTCCAACAACACTGACGTTGTATTTGGACACCTGCTCGTCTAACATCTCATTCCAAAATCATGAAATTAATATCCCACCTTTGCTGCTATAACAGCTCCCACTCTTCTGGGAATTCTTTCCACCAGATGTTAGAACATTGCTGAGGAGACTTGCCTCCATTCAGCCACAGGTGCATTAGTGAGGTAGGGCACTGATGTTGGGTGATTAGGCCTGGCTCGCAGTCGGCGTTCCATTTCACCCCAAAAGTGTTAGGTGGGGTTGAAGTCAGGGCTCTGTGCAGGCCACTCAAGTTCTTCCACACGGATCTCGACAAACCCTTTCTGTATGGACCTCGCTTTGTGCACGGGGGCATTTTCATGCTGAAACAGGAAAGGGCATTCCCCAAACTGTTGCAACAAGTTGGAAGCACAGAATCATTAGAATATGTTAAGATTTCCCTTCACTGTAACTAAGGGACCTAGCCCGAACAATTAAAAACAGCCCCAGACGATTATTCCACCTCCACCAAACTTTAAAGTTGGCACTATGCATTTGGACAGGTAGTGTTCTCTTGGCATCCGCCAAACCAAGATTCGTCCAGATGGTGAAGCGTGATTCATCACTCCAGAGAACGTGTTTCCGCTGCTCCAGAGTCCAAAGGCGGCAAGCTTTACACCACTCCAGCCAACACTTGGCATTATGCTTGTGTGCAGCTGCTCGGCCATGGAACATTTATTGTACTGACGTTGCTTCCAGAGGCAGTTTGGAACTCGGTAGTGAGTGTTGCAACTGAGGACAGACAATGTTTACCCACTATGCGTTTCAGCACTAGGCAGTCCCTTTCTGTGAACTTGTGTCACCTACCACTTCGTGGCTGAGCCGTTGTTGCTCCTCGATATTTCCACTTCACAATAACAGCAAGATGGTGCCGTACTGGATAGCTGCCCTTTTGGAAGTGCCGACCCAACTTTGTTATTATTTTGCCATTTATTTTTACTCTATTTTATTTCTTGCAACCGACAACAACTCTTGAACATCGGATTGGCAGTTACTTACCCTAATTCCGGCTTCTACTTCAACTCATCTACCCTGGGCTCTCTATAATTCCAACCCAATTTTCGGGCTACCCAAAAGGTAACGCCAGCGTTACAGAGGCAAGAGAGGGGGGATCCTGGTGAGATTAAAGCGAAGGCAAAACCGGCCACCTCTTCCCACGATTTTACAGTCACTTGATAATAAGATGGATGACCTCCAATCATGCACTTGCTTCCAACGGGACTCTGCAATATTCTTTGCTTTTCAGATAAGATACCCCCCCCCCCACGACTATCCAACTCGATGGATTCACCGGGCGGACAGGTCAGTGGAGTCAGGGAAATCGAGACGCAGAGGGGTTTGCCTCTTCAGCAACTCCAACAAATGTGCTAATTCCAGCATGGTGGAAGTGTCGACCCACTGTTCACCAGTCTTGGAAAACCTGATGTTATTCCTGACATGAGAAGGGTCTTTAACTTCTTGGTTGACAGAGGGCATTATTTTCACGTCCGTATGAAATGCAAGCCCAAATCCAACTGCCTGCTACTCATCCCCAGAAGATAAGATATGCATATTATTAGTAGATTTGGATGGAAAACACCCTGAAGTTTCTAAAACTGTTTGAATCATGTCTGTGAATATAACATAACTTATTTAGCAGGCAAACCCAGAGGTCACTCTCTTTTCAATGGGTTTTCATTGGGAATCCATTTCTAAGGGACCTTCTTGCAGTTCCTATCGCTTGCACTGGATGTTAACAGTCTTTAGAAATTGGTTGAGGTTATTCCTTTGTGTAATGAAGAAGTGCAGCCATCTTGAACAATGGTCACTTGAAGTGTACTGTTAGATATAGGCGGTTGACCAGAAAGCATGCTTCAGCTTGTTTTCTTCCTGTATTGAACTGTCTTCAATTTTATCGATTATTTACGTTAAAAAATACCTAAAGTTGTATTACAAAAGTAGTTTGAAAAGTTTTGGCAAAGTTTACAGGTACATTTTGAGATATTTTGTAGTCACGTTGAGCAAGTTGGAGCAAGTTGGAGCAAGGTGTTTTTCTGGATCAAACGCGCCAAATAAATTGATATTTTGGAGATATATCGACGGAATTAATCGAACAAAAGGACCATTTGTGATGTTTATGGGACATATTGGAGTGCCAACAAAAGAAGCTCGTCCAAGGTAAGGCATGAAATATATTTTTATTTCTGGGTTTCGTGTCGCGCCTGCAGGTTGTTGAAATATGGTTTCTCTCTTTGTTTACGGAGGTGCTATCCTTAGATAATAGCATCGTTTGCTTTTGCCGGAAATACTTTTTGAAATCTGACATGTTGGCTGGATTCACAACAAGTGTAGCTTTAATTTGCTATCTTGCATGTGTGATTTCATGAAAGTTAGATTTTTATAGTTTTGGCGTTCAGCATTTTCCCTGGCTTTTGGCCAGAGAGGTTAAAACTATCCCAGAGAGGTTAATAAGGTCAACACCCGCAAGGCCGCAGGCCCCAACGGTATTCCAGGGCACATTCTCAGAGCATGTGCAGAACAGCTGGCAGGCATATTCATGGGAAATGTTCAACGTCTCCTTGTCCCAGTCTGTAATCAAATCAAATTGTATTTGTCACATGCACCAAATACTTACCGTGAAATGCTTACTTATAAGCCCTTAACTCTGTTTTCTTAAAACTGGTTGGTTGTTGGTTAAGAAAATATTTACTAAATAAAGTCAATGTGCGGGGGTACAGGTTAGTCGAGGTAATTTGTGCATATAAGTAGGTGTAAAGTTACTATGCATAGATAAACAGCGAGTAGCAGCAGTGTAAAATACAAATAGTCCGGGTGGTCATTTCATTAATTGTTCTGCAGTCTTATGGCTTGGGGCTAGAAGCTGTTCAGGAGCCTTTTGGACCTAGACTTGGTGCTCCGGTACCGCTTGCCATGCGTTAGCAGAGAGAACAGTCTATGACTTGGGTGACTGGAGTTTTATTTTTTGGGCCTTCCTCTGACACCGCCATACATTTTTTTTTTTTTAATTTTACCTTTACCAGGCAAGTCAGTTAAGAACAAATTCTTATTTTCAATGACGGCCTGGGAACAGTGCCTGTTCAGGGGCAGAACGACAGATTTGTACCTTGTCAGCTCGGGGGTTTGAACTCGCAACCTTCCGGTTACTAGTCCAACGCTCTAACCACTAGGCTACCCTGCCGCCCCACATATCCCCAGATATTTTAAGATGACCACAATCATTCCTGTCCTAAGAACTCTAAAGGCTTCGTGCCACAATAACTACCACCCTGTAGCACTCACTTCTGTAACCATGAAGTACTTTGAGAGGCTGGTTATGGCACACATTAACTCCATCCCATCCCCCCTAGACCCACTCCAATTTCCATACCTTCCCAACAGATCCATAGGCAACGCAATCTCAATCTCTCTCCACACTGCACTCCCCCACCTAGATAAGAGGAATGCCTATGTGAGAATGCAGTTCATTGACTACAGCTCAGCGTTCAACACTAATGTCCCCTCCAAGCTCGTCACCACGCTGAGGAATCTGGGTCTCAACACCTCCCTCTGCAACTGGATCCTGGACTGGCATGGCAACATCACCTCCACCACGCTGGCCCTTAACACAGGGCACCGACAGGAGTGTGCTTAGTCCCCTCCTATACTCTCTGTTCGCCCACACACACGACTCCAACACCATTTTTACGTTCGCTGACGACAACGGATTGTGGTAGGCCTGATCTCCTGATCTCCTGCGACGAAGAGTCAGCCTACAGGGAGGTGTTCAGTGACCTGGCAGTGTGGTGCCAGAGCAACAACCTCTCCTTCAATGCTGAAGGTTAGAGTTGCCAAACGTCAGCCTCGAAACCTTAATGACTTGGAGAAGATCTGCAAAGAAGAGTGGGACAAAATCCCCCCTGAGATGTGTGCAAACCTGGTGGCCAACTACAAGAAACACCTGACCTGATTGCCAACAAGGGTTTTGCCACCAAGTACTAAGTCATGTTTTGCAGAGGGGTCAAATACTTATTTCCCTCATTAAAATGCAAAACAATTTATAACATTTTTGACATGCGTTTTTCTGGATTTTCTCTCACTGTTCAAATAAACCAACCATCAAAATTATAGACTGATCATTTCTTTGTCAGTGGGCAAACGTACAAAATCAGCAGGGGATCAAATACTTTTTCCCCCTCACTGTAGTAGCTAGCTATCCAGCATGTGATTCAAACAGAACTAAATAGTGCGTCCCTTGTTATGCTTAATAAAGCGTAGAATTATGGCACTCATCCACAGTGATCTATGTTCATCCATGCTCCTGGCCTACACTTCACTCACAAACCTTTAATCAAATCAATCCGAGCTACCAATTATATAAACCAAATCTCATTTAAAAATAAATAAAAATACAGCAACACAAATGTAGTATAAAAACTAATAACATCCTCTGCATGTCTCAGCTACAAGCCAGTTAGGAAGCAGAAAAAGCATATCCAGAAAAATAAAAGCTTGAGGCATTATGTCCCATTATTATTATGTTATACCTGCTGATAAAAATCCCAATGTCAACATGTTTTTGAAAGCCTAAGAAAATACAGTACAACATTGTATTCAAAGTTTATATATAAAAAATATATAATTGAACAAAAACACTTCATCTACTCACAATAAAGATACAGCATACAAGGCAATCAACTATAAAATACAATGCAAGCATTCACAACACAATTTCAAAAAAATGTGATACACAATTCAAGTCACTGACTTGAATTCAACCTATCATCAATTTGTCCTGGTATTTTAAGCATTCAATAATTTTTGCCCTGCTGGGTGATAGCTGTCAAAAGACAGCTAAGAATGGGTCTGAGGCATGTCTCTACCAGAAACTGCATTCCACCAAAAAGAGGTGATCACTGGTGGATGCATCCATTTCAAACATGGTGTTGGGGGAAATCAATACCCCAGTCCTTTCCACATTATCCTCTCAACCACCAAGGACATTTAGGCCATTTCAAGGTCAACTGATGTATCCATTTTCATCATCTAGGGAGTTACTTGGAAGGAGTCCTAAAACATAAAGAAAAAAGACACAGAATGAACTCAAAATGTGTTTGCTAAGTGTCCAATGGTGCTTTACTACAATGCCTTTGAACACAGACTAATAGTTTCCTTCAAATATGCCTAGACTGGATAATGAACTTACTGCTTGAGACGAAGAGGCCTTGCTGACTTTAGAAGGCTGTGCGCTTGAGTCGGAATCCAGCTCAGGGAAGTCTAGCTCAATATCCAGGACATCATCCAAGTCAACCTCATATCTAAATGACACATGAAACAAATACTAACTGCATTACAAACATGACTTGGTTTGAGTAAGATGTCTGACACAAAGGGGTTGTCTTTCATGAAGAATATACAGTGCATTTGGAAAGCATTTCAGACCCCTTGACTTTTCCACTTTAAGGTACAGCCTTAATCTAAAATGTATTAAAATATCATTTTTTCCTCCCTCAATCTACACACACACCCCATAATGACAAAGCAAAAACAGTTTAGAAAATGTTTAAAAATGTAAAAACTGTAAACTCACATAAGTAGTCAGACCGCTTACTCAGTACTTTATTGAACCTTTGGCAGCGATTACAGCCTCAAGTCTTCCTGGGTATGACGCTAAAAGCGTGGCACACCTTTAATTTGGGGAATTCCTCCCATTCCTCTCCGCAGATGCTCTCAAGCTCTATCATGTTGGATGAGGAGAGTTGCTGAACAGCAATTTACAGGTCCCTCCAGAGATGTTCGATCAAGGTTCAAGTCCGGGCCACTCAATGACATTCAGAGACTTGTCCTGAAGCCACTGTGCTTAGTGTGCTTCCCTGCCACTGAAAAACATCCTCACAGCATGCTGCTGCCAACACCATTCCATTCCTTCAATAGGGATGGTGCAAGGTTTCCGCCAGAAGTGAAGCTTGGCATTAAGGCCAAATAGTTCAATCTTGGTTTCATCAGACTAGAGAATCTTGTTTCCCATGTCTGAGTCTTTAGGTGCCTTTTGGCAAACTCCAACCGGCCGTCATGTGCCTTTTACTGAGGAGTGGCTTCCGTCTGGTCACTCTAACATAAAGGCCTGATTGGTGGAGTGCTGCAGAGATGGTTGTCCTTCTGGAAGGTTCTCCCATCTCCACATAGGAACTCTAGAGCTCGGTCAGAATGACCATCGGGTTCTTGGTCATCTCCATGATTGCTTAGTTTGGCCGGACAGCCAGCTCTTGGAGGTTCCAAACTTATTCCATTTAAGCATGATGGAGGCCACTGTGTTCCCTGACACAATCCTGTCTCAGAGCTCCACTAACAATACCTTCGACCTCATGGCTTGGTTTTTGCTCTGACATGCATTGTCAACTGTGGGACCTTATATAGCCAGGTGTGTGCCTTTCCAATTAATGTCCAATCACAATAAATTCACCACAGCTGGACTCCAATCAAGTTGTAGAAATTAATGGAAACAGGATGCACCTGAGCTCAATTTCGAGTCCCATGAACTTGAAGCAAAGGCTCTGTATACTTATATAAGGTAGTTTTATAAAGTAAATAAGGTAGTTTTATTATTTTTAATAAATGAGCAAAAATGTATAAAAAAAACTGTTTTTGCTTTGTCATTATGGGGTATTGTGTGTAGATTGAGAGGGGGGGGATGAAAAAATAAGGCTGTAATGAAACAAAATGGGGGTCTGAATACTTCCCTTAGGCACTCTACCGTGAGACTAGAGAGATACATTTTTGACACACTTCCAAATCCAATTTCAGGAGAACTTGTGCTTGTAATTTATGCACAATAGTTGGGGCACAATTCTATTAGAATAGAACATTGTTTCTGTTAAACCATCATCATCTCAGGTTGCAAGTACAGTATGTCAACATTTAGAGATGGTTTTAAATTCCAGGATATTTGAGGGGGTTACATGGCCTGCAGCTCACTGCCCTCCTGGGCTGGGGGGTCCCACGCGTGAATCTTCACCTTCCACAATTTAATCTGCTGGTCCCATGAGCGCCGGCTGTATTTCTTAAACTTGTTAGGAGTTTTAGGATGAACTCCTGGCTGCCTCAAGTGCCTAACAAAACAATGGACAACAAATTGTTTAATACTAACTTCCGACCTAATAGGGTGGTATGTATCCTAACAAGAATTTAATCTAACCATTCACTGTATTTGACTCACTTGGGTACTTCCTTTATATATCTGTCGTAGGCGAGTGTGTTCTTCCCATATGTGATCTGTTTCTGCCTCCTCATCAGGACTTCCTCATCCTCCTCCATGACCTCACCAGGGACTGGAGAGTCTCTGGAATCTGAGCTGAAGAGACAGGATACAGATGAATGAAATGCAATGATGGATGTAGCCTGAGTGTAGAGGTCTGCGTGGGCCTGATTTCTTCATCCCGCATCTTTCCATACCACATTCTGCCCCCTTTCTGTCTGACTCCCACCCGCTATGGCAAGAATTGTTCCCAAACCCAACTGCAGTCCCACAATGTTATTTTAGGCATTTGTAACGGAGCTTATTTTGCCAGCAACGGTCCCAGCAATTGTGTATCTTATAGGCAATATCAAATGCTCAAAAACAACTTGATATGTTTAATTATCAGAGATTCACACATCTGTACTACTGGGCTATATTCAGCAAATAAACTAGATTAAGTACATTTCCTTGGAAAGATAACTGCCCCTGTACTTCTCTGTGACTGCATAGGCTATTAAATTGAGGCCACGTGCACACCTGATCTCACAGATATGGCTACTGAACTTGAAGCAACAAGAAAGATGACCACGACACTTGCTACGTTGTGCAGAAAGCCTACCTTTTAGGAAGATGATTAGCAGACAAGAGACAAATAGTAATCAATACTTATTGAAAATGAAAAGGTGCAAATCTCACTCACCATAGTAGCCCAACCTATTCAGGCATTGTGCCTTTTAAACTATGTTTAAATGTTTTGATTGCACCTTGTCTTACGTTGGTTGAGTGCCGTCCACTTCTTTGCATTATCAATATTTATTTAGACACAAGTAAACTACAGTAGTCATATTTAACTTAACTGCCACATGATTATCTGCCCATGTAGGCAGCCTACTCTATTTCAATGAGACCACACATAGGCATACTTGAACTCTCATGCCCAACGATGAGGTAGGTTACTGCAGTTGAAGCAGCAAATAATGAATAATCCAAAAAAATAAGTGTTTTTAATACAATAGGTAGGCTAACACATAGGCAGAAAAAGGACCGTTTCCAAATCATCTGAGACAAAAATATTTCCATCCCAAAGTCATGTGTCAGACAGCCTGTTGCTGCGGCATAAAAACGCAGCTCGTGCCGCACTGATCTGTCGGGACCCGCGGGAATGCAGCCCTCTAGCCGAGTGACAACCTGTGCCATCAAGCCAGAGTTGGCAAGAGGACAAACAGATCTGGGACCAGGCTAGCATGCTAAATTCAGAGTAGAAGACATCATTATTCAAACAAACCTCCCTGAAGAATTATTCCGTTCCCTTGGACCAAACTCTGTTGCCAGTATCCTCCTCCTGTAACTAAAAGAAACAATAGCATAACACAATTGAAATATTTTAGTCATATGCATGTACAACGGGGAAATCTGCAGGGACTGCTGACCGTTGCATGTCACAACAGACGCTTGAGCACATTTCGTCAGTCTCCACTTCACGCTCCCAGTCCATGCATCTGGGAACTGGACCTTCACTTTCAGGAGTGGTACAACTGAAAGAAGAATGACATGCATCATTAATTATGAGTATTATTATAATTATGTACACATTTGAGTATACAGTTCATTCGTAAAGTATTCAGACCCAGTCACTTTTCCCACATTTTGTTATGTTAAAGCCCTATTATAGAATATCAATATTCCAAAATGACAAAGCGAAAAAGTACATTTTTTTGCAAATGTATTAACAATAAAAAAACAGAAAACCTTATTTACATAAGTATTTAGACCCTTTGCTATGAGACTTGAAATTAGAAACAGGATGCACCTGAGCTTATTAACAATCCTTGAGATGTGCCTACCAAAAAAAATCTGCAGAATTGAAAGTCCCCAAGAACACAGTGGCCTCCATCATTCTTAAATGGGAGAAGCTTGAAACCACCAAGACTTTTTCTAGAGCTGCCCACCCGGCCAAACTGAGATATCAAGGGAGAAGGGCCTTGGTCAGAGAGGTACCAAGAACCCGATGGTCACTAACAGAGTGCCAGAGATAAGAGAACGTTCCAGAAGGGCAACATCTCTGCAGCACTCCACCAAATCAGGCCTTTATGGTTGGAGTGGCCAGACGGAAGCCACTCCACAGTAAAAGGCACAAAAGCCTGCTTGGAGTTTGTCAAAAGGCACCTAAAGACTCTCAGGCCATGAGAAACAAGATTATCAGGTCTGATGAAACCAAGATTGAACTCTTTGGCTGAATGCTAAGCATCACATCTGGATGAAAACAGGCACCACTCATCACCTGGCCAATACCATCCCTACTGTGAAGCATGGTGGTGAAAGCATCATGTTGTTGGAAAGTTTTTCAGTGGCAGAGCCTGGGAGACTAGTCAGGATCGAGGGAAGATAAACAGAGCAAAGTACAGATAGATCCTTGATGAAAACCTGTACCAGAGCACCCAAGACCTCAGAATGGGGGAGGTTCACCTTCCAACAGGACAACGACCCTAAGTACACAGCCAAGACAATACAGCAGTGGCTTCGGGACAAGACTCTTGAATGTCTTTGAGTGGCCCAGCCAGAGCCCAACCTGATCAAATATCTCTGGAGACCTGAAAATCGCTGTGCAGCGACGCTCCCCATCCAACCTGACAGAGCTTGAGGGGAACTGCAGACAAGACTGGGAGAAACTCCCCAAATACAGGTGTAACAAGCTTGAAGCATCATACCCCAGAAGACTCGAGGCTGTAAACGCGGCCAAAGGAGCGTCAACAAAAGTACTGAGAAAAGGGTGTGTATACTTACGTAAATGTTATGTTTATTTTTAAAACATTTGCTAAAATTTGTAAAAACCTGTTTTTGCATTGTCAGTATGAGGCATTGTGTGTAGATTGATGAGGTGAAAAAACTATTTAATCAATTTTAGAATAAGGCTTTGAACATAAAAGTGAAGGGGTCTGAATACTTTTACAAATGCACTGTGGTGTGTAATATCTATATATACATACACACACACACACACACACACACAGTGGATTGCGAAAGTATTCACCCCCCTTGGCATTTTTCCTATTTTGTTGCCTTTTACAACCTGGAATTAAAATTGATTTCTGGGGGGTTTGAATAATTTGATTTACACAACATGCCTACCACTTCCAAGACGCAAAATATTTTATTGTGAAACAAGAAATAAGACAAAAAAACAGAACTTGACCGTGCATAACTATTGACCCTCCCCAAAGTGAATTATTTGAAGAGCCACCTTTTGCAGCAATTACAGCTGCAAATCTTATGGGGTATGTCTCTATAGGCTTGAAACATCTAGCCACTGGGATTTTTGCCCATTCTTCAAGGCAAAACTGCTCCAGCTCTTTCAGGTTGGATGGGTTCCACTTGTGTACAGCAATCTGTAAGTCATACCACAGATTCTCAATTGGATTGAGGTCTTTGGCTTTGACTAGGCCATTCCAAGACATGTAAATGTTTCCCCTTAAACCACTCGTGTGTTGCTTTAGCAGTATGCTTAGGGTCATTGTCCTGCTGGAAGGTGAACCTCCATCCCAGTCTCAAATCTCTGGAAGACCGAAACAGGTTTCCCTCAAGAATTTCCCCGTATTTAGCACCATCCAAATTCAGTTTCCCAGTCCCTGCCAATGAAACACATCCCCACAGCATGATGCTACCACCACCATGCTTCACTGTGGGGATGGTGTTCTTGGGGTGATGTGAGGTGTTGGGTTTGCGCCAGACATATAATTTTCCTTGATGGCTAAAAAGCTACATTTTAGTCTCATCTGACCAGAGTACCTTCTTCCATGTTTGTGAAGTCTCCCAGACGCCTTTTGGTGAACACCAAACGGGTTTGCTGATTTGTTTCTTAAACAATTACTTTTTTCTGGCCACTCTTCCGTAAAGCCCAACTCTGTAGAGTGTATGGCTTAAAGTGGTCTTATGGACAGATGCTGACAGAGCTTTGCAGCTCCATCAGGGTCGTCTTTGGTATCTTTGTTGCCTCCCTGATTAATGCCCTCATTGCGTGGTCCGTGAGTGGCCCTCTCTTGGCAGGTTTGTTGTGGTGCCATATTCTTTCCATTTTTTATTAATAGATTTAAAAATGGTGCTTCGTGGGATGTTGAAATGTTTAAAACCCAACCCTGATCTGTACTTCTCCACAACTTTGTCCCTGACCTGTTTGGAAAGCTACTTGGTCTTCATAGTGCCGCTTGCTTGGTGGTGTTGCAGACTCTGGGGCCTTTCAGAACAGGTACACACACACACACACACACACACACACACACACACAAATAAAGTCCACCTGTGTGCAATCTAACAAATTATGTGACTTCTGAAGGTAATTGATTGCACCAGTTCTTATTTAGGGCCTTTCATAGCAAAGGCGGTGAATACATATGAACACACCCCTTTTAGGTTTTACTTGTTATTTTTTTAACAAGTAATTTTTTTCATTTCACTTCACCAATTTGGACTATTTTGTGTAAGTCCATTACATGAAATCCAAATAAAAATACATTTAAATTACAGGTTCTAAGGCAACAAAATAGGAAAACGCCAAGGGGGTGAATACTTTTGCAAGGCACTGTATGCTGCATCACAACCGGCCGTGATTGGGAGTCCCATAGGGCGGCACACAATTAGACCAGCGTCGTCCGTGTTTGGCCGGTGTAGGCCGTAATTGTAAATAAGAATTTGTTCTTAACCGACTTGCCTAGTTATATAAAAAATATATATATATATAATTTTGCACGCCCAATTTTTCAGTTTTTGATTTGTTAAAAAAGTTGGAAATTTCCAATAAATGTTGTTCCACTTCATGATTGTGTACCACTTGTTGTTGATTCTTCACAAAAAAATACAGTTTTATATCTTTATGTTTGAAGCCTGAAATGTGGCAAAAGGTCGCAAAGTTCAAGGGGGCCGAATACTTTCGCAAGGCACTGTAAGTAGTTAATAGACCAATAAGGAAGAGAGTTCCAAACCTCTGAAAACAACAGCTAATTATCAGTTTTCGCCTCCCCACTCAGACCACTCTGACAGTCCTAGCACAATTCTTGCTTGAGAAATTGCTCTTTGCTAGGAATCCATTTGTTTATTATTTTAAAATGTTTAATTGTTTTCCAGAAATAAGAGAGCAAAACAGCTGCATTGGACTTTTACAGCAAGTTTTCTGCAAGTCTACCCATTTTTCCAAGTGTGCGCTACAAGCTATTTGTGGAGGAGTACAAAGGACGGGCTACAGAGAGGCTGAGCTGAGAATGACATTAGGGCCAGCAAGCCAACTACACCACCATCGATCATCTGGCATCACCATCAAACAATCCTACTCCAGTGGGTTGCCAAAAGCACCAGTCTCCGCCATGAGCAAGGAACTCTCCGAATATGGCTTCATCACCATAACGTCAGTTTTGTTAATCTACCTAATTGTTAATACTTTTTCCCCTTCATCTGTAAGCCTATACTGCAATTCCGCTTTTAGCTGTTAATGTGTAGTTTATAAGATTAAATTAACCAAAGTTCTACAAGCCGTCTCCCCAGAAGAACTCTGATTTGTCTAAAAATACCTGAAAATGACAGATGTTTCAAGTACAGTGAAATGCCTGTGAAATGCTTACTGCAAACTCAAAGCCAAACAATGCAATAATCAACAATGTATTACTAGAACAAAAATCAAGAGCAATAAGAAACAAAGTAAGCATTCTATATACAGGAAATATTTAAAAAGTCAGTTCCAATACCATATTTCAGGGATGCAACCTAGTGAGGGCCCAAAAAGGTGCAACTTTTTTTGTACTGAAACATGAAAAAAAAATCCTGCTAGGGGGAAATGCAAAAGAAAACAAAGAAAATGATCTACATGACCAATATTTGTGTATAAACTAAAGAGTGGTTAACGTGAACCTAACTCACAGCTACATTTTTTTAAAGAAAGCAATCCAATGTTATTTGTTGCATAGACTTTACTGCAAATGACAAGTCTTGAGGAAAAAAACAATACACTAACATTGCAGTTACCCATGACAGCCCGAATGCTTGTGACCACACACACACACACCTAAATATTGCACCTGGGGGATAAAAAATCTAAAGTAGAAAAACAATGAAACAAACAGGCATTCAATTTTTGCTTTATTATTGTGGCCACTATAGTAGACATCAATCACACAAGGCTACATGTGTGCAAATACAACATTCACTAAGTAAAACATTTCAATAATCCCTCACTCACAGAAGTGTTACTGTCAAGTTCAACACAAAAGCAATATCTTTGGGATACACTGCACATGATTACATTGTACACGTTTTGCCTGTGGACATCTGTTCTACATGTGCCAGCAGAGCACGATACCCTTTGTTGGCATAATTTATCTCTTTCAGGCAGAGTACACCTGGCATACCCCTTTTTTCTCCACTGTATTGAAAAAGTGAGAAAGAGGGAAAGTATGTGGTGTTCCTTTCACCTCTATAGTGGCATCCAGTTTAAGCTAGGCCCAGCTCCAGCTAAACTTGTTTAACAAGCAACACCTCATTTTCACCTAATTCTCTCATTTTGAAAATTAGCCAAATACTGTAGAGGGAAAACATTACTGTTAGTTCATTAGCTAGTTAACATGTCACACAGATTGCCAGGCTTCAGTAAGCAACTAACATGTTATAACCTGAGGAACGGCAATGTCACAAGTTAATACTATAGAGAATTGGATAGGTTACTAACGTTGCTCATTGAAGTCATAACGTTTGCTAGCTAACCCTACCAACAGCTCTGCACACCCCGCAGCAACTATCCCAAGCCCCGCCCCCTTCTCCTTGACCAAAATCCAAATAGCTGAAGTTCTGAAAGAGCTGCAAAATCTGGATCCAGACAAATCAGCTGGGCTAGACAATCTGGACCCTCTAAAATTATCCGCCGACATTGTTGCAACCTCTATTACTAGCCTGTCCAACCTCTTGTATCATCTGAGATCCCTAAAGATTGGAAAGCAACACCCACCCGCAGCACGCGCTCCAGCAGGTATATTTCACTGGTCATCACCAAAGCCAACACTTCCTTTGGCCGCCTTTCCTTCCAGTTCTCTGCTGCCAATGACTGGAACGAATTGCAAAAATCACTGAAGCGCGAGTCTTGTATCTCCCGCTCTAACGTTAAGCATCAGCTGTCAGAGCTACCGATCACTGTTCCTGTACACAGCCTATCTGTAAATAGCACACCCAACTACCTCATCCCCATATTTTTGTTGTTGCTCTTTTGCACACCAGTATCTCTACTTGCACATCATCATCTGCACATCTATCACTCCAGTGTTAATGCTAAATTGTAATTATTTCACCACTATGGCCTATTTATTGCCTTACCTCCCTAACCTTACTACATTTACACACACTGCACATAGATTTTTCTAATGTGTTATTGACTATACGTTTGTTATCCCATGTGTAACTCTGTTGTTTTTGTCACACTGCTCTGCTTTATCTTGGCCGGGTCGCAGTTGTAAATGAACTTGTTCTCAACTGGCCTACCTGGTTAAATGAAGGTGAAATAAAAAATATATATACATTTTATCAGTTAAGTTGGCTAATGTTGCTCTGGCTAGCTATGGGATAATTCAATCCAAGATACTTAACAATGCTAACAATACTTGTTCCACCACACTTTCTCCATCACCTCAAACTTTCCAAATTCCAATTGTTTTTCAGTTCCAGCTCATGAAGTATGCTTCATCACCTTCTCACCCCTGTCTCCCTGGGCAGGCTTCTCACCTACCTCTTTGTTATCGTTCAGGGGACACGACACTGTAAGTTACCTGGAAAACTGCCTTAAGCACTGACGCTGTAACAAGCACATTGGTGGTCTCTTCTCTTTTCAGTCGGGTGCTGCTTTCTGTTATGTGAACAATTGGCATAGCCTTGGATACAGCCAGTATTGCTCCAAACGGCAATCACTTTTCTCATCGGATCTACACTAATCATGTAGGTCACCTATTTCGGATTCAAAACTGGGAATTTCACTGACAGGTGACTAGTTTGTATCCATGATATTTACATGTGCAGGGAAATTGGAGTGATGGAGGTAGATACAGGTAAGGTGACTAGGCAACAGGATATATGAAACAGTAGCAGCAGCTTCCATGTGAGTGGGCGTGCAGAGTCAGTAGAAATGTATGTGCATATGTGTGAGTGAGAAAATGGAGTGAGTGCTTGTGTGTGTTGGAGTGACAGAGTGTGTGTGCGCGCGTGTCGGTGTAGGGACCTGTGAGTGTGCAGAGATTGAAATAAAAGGTCAATAAAGATACAAGGTAAACTCGTCCGAGTAGCTATTTTGTTGGCTATTTATCAGTTGTATTGCTTGGGGATAAAAGCTGTTCAAGAGCCTGTTGGTGTCAGACTTGTTGCACCGGTACCTCTTGCCGTGCGGCAGCAAATAAAATAGTCTATGGCTTGGGTGGTTGGGGTCTAACAATTTTCCGGGCCTTCTTTTCACACCACCTGATATAGAAATCCTGAATGGCAGGGAGCTCGGCCCCAGTAATGTGCTGTGCTGTCCGCACAACCCTGTGTAGTGGCATGCGATTGAGGGCGGTGCTATTGCCATACCAAGCAGTGATGCAGCAAAGATGTGGTGTGAAAAGGACACATCAAACCACACCACTTCTTCCTAGCATTTTGGATTGCTTATTTTTAACAGCAATATTCAGGGTGAAATACATGGGGAACATTTGCCAACCTATTGTTAAAAAGCTATACTCATTTACGGTTTTCACAGGACAGGCTACTTCATTTATAGCTCTCAAGAGCAGCGTCCCAAATGGCACCCATGTCCCTATAAAAGTGCACCACTTTTGACCAGGGCTCATAAGGCTCCTGTCAAAAGTAGTGCATCATGGAGAAAATAGGGTGCCATGCGGGACGTACTCAAGGGCCCAACAGCAACTTAACCTAAAATATTGGTCTGATACCTCCCAACTGAGCAGTCAATCTTGTCTTATGGTCATTTAATATAATTTCAATTACTTTCTGACTGCACCCCTTTAGATTTGAACAGAACCGTTCATACATGTTGGCCCATACTAGAAGTGATCAGAAATTGACTTTTTGGACCTGAATGCCAAAACATTCAGGAGATAGAGGTGCTCAAGTTGACCCATTTTGCATACCCCACCCTACAATAAGACATCCATGTCTTCATCACTGAAAAATATCAATGGCTGAGTTTGATATCATTTGGAAACTTAAAAATAGGGTTGTCAAACTATTTAAAAAGATTAATTACACAATTTAAAGAATTAACATCAATTATCTAAAAACGCGTAAACTCTGATTTACTTCATGTTCACATATGTTGTAGCTTAGACCTTATTTTCCTATTTTACATCAGAGGTGTTTGAACTTGAACTTTGCGACCCTTTGCCACATTTCAGGCTTCAAACATAAAGATATAAAACAATTTTTTTGTGAAGAATCAACAACAAGTGGGACACAATCATGAAGTGGAACGACATTTATTGGATATTTCAAACTTTAACAAATCAAACTGAAAAATTGGGCGTGCAAAATTATTCAGCCCCTTTACTTTCAGTGCAGCAAACTCTCTCCAGAAGTTCAGTGAGGATCTCTGAATGATCCAATGTTGACCTAAATGACTAATGATGATAAATACAATCCAACTGTGTGTAATCAAGTCTCCGTATAAATGCACCTGCACTGTGATAGTCTCAGGTCCGTCAAAAGCGCAGAGAGCATCATGAAGAACAAGGAACACACCAGGCAGGTCCGAGATACTGTTGTGAAGAAGTTTAAAGCCGGATTTGGATACAAAAAGATTTCCCAAGCTTTAAACATCCCAAGGAGCACTGTGCAAGCGATAATATTGAAATGGAAGGAGTATCAGACCATTGCAAATCTACCAAGACCTGGCTGTCCCTCTAAACTTTCAGCTCATACAAGGAGAAGACTGATCAGAGATGCAGCCAAGAGGCCCATGATCACTCTGGATGAACTGCAGAGATCTACAGCTGAGGTGGGAGACTGTCCATAGGACAACAATCAGTCGTATATTGCACAAATCTGGCTTTTATGGAAGAGTGGCAAGAAGAAAGCCATTTCTTAAAGATATCCATAAAAAGTGTCGTTTAAAGTTTGCCACAAGCCACCTGGGAGACACACCAAACATGTGGAAGAAGGTGCTCTGGTCAGATGAAACCAAAATTGAACTTTTGGCAACAATGCAAAACGTTATGTTTGGCGTAAAAGCAACACAGCTCATCACCCTGAACACACCATCCCCACTGTCAAACATGGTGGTGGCAGCATCATGGTTTGGGCCTGTTTTCTTCAGCAGGGACAGGGAAGATGGTTAAAATTGATGGGAAGATGGATGGAGCCAAATACAGGACCATTCTGGAAGAAAACCTGATGGAGTCTGCAAAAGACCTGAGACTGGGACGGAGATTTGTCTTCCAACATGACAATGATCCAAAACATAAAGCAAAATCTACAATGGAATGGTTCAAAAATAAACATATCCAGGTGTTAGAATGGCCAAGTCAAAGTCCAGACCTGAATCCAATCGAGAATCTGTGGAAAGAACTGAAAACTGCTGTTCACAAATGCTCTCCATCCAACCTCACTGAGCTCGAGCTGTTTTGCAAGGAAGAATGGGAAAAAAATTCAGTCTCTTGATGTGCAAAACTGATAGACATACCCCAAGCGACTTACAGCTGTAATCGTAGCAAAAGGTGGCGCTACAAAGTATTAATTTAAGGGGGCTGAATAATTTTGCACGCCCAATTTTTCAGTTTTTGATTTGTTAAAAAAAGTTTGAAACATCCAATAAATGTCGTTCCACTTCATGATTGTGTCCCACTTGTTGTTGATTCTTCACAAAAAAATAAAGTTTTATATCTTCATGTTTGAAGCCTGAAATGTGGCAAAAGGTCGCAAAGTTCAAGGGGGCCGAATACTTTCGCAAGGCACTGTAGATGTTTGGGGGTCCACACAACATAAAATGAGAGGAAAAGAGAGGAACTCTGCCTAGAAGGCCAGCATCCCGGAGTCGCCTCTTTACTGTTGACGTTGAGACTGGTGTTTTGCGGGTATTATTTAATGAAGCTGCCAGTTGAGCACTTGTGAGGCGTCCGTTTCTCAAACTAGACACTAATGTACTTGTCCTCTTCCTCAGTTGTGCACTGTGGCCTCCCACTTCTCATTATATTCTGGTTAGAGCCAGTTTGCGCTGTTCTGTGAAGGGAGTAGAACACAGCTTTGTACGAGATCTTCAGTTTCTTTGTAATTTCTCGCATGGAATAGCCTTCATTTCTCAGGACAAGAACAGACTGACGAGTTTCAGAAGAAAGGTCTTTGTTTCTGGCCATTTTGAGCCTGTAATCGAACCCACAAATGCTGATGCTCCCAGATACTCAACTAGTCTAAAGAAGGCCAGTTTTATTGCTTCTTTAATCAGATCAATAGTTTTCAGCTGTGGTAACATAATTGCAAAATAGTTTTCTAATGATCAATTAGCCTTTTAAAAATGATAAACTTGGATTAGCTAACACAACGTGCCATTGGAACAAAGGAGTGATGGTTGCTGATAATGGGCCTCTGTACACCTATGTAGATATTCCATTTTTTAAATGTTTTTTTATCTGCCGTTTCCAGCTACAATAGTCATTCACAACATTAACAATGTTTACACTGTATTTCTGATAACTTTGATGTTATTTTAACGGACAATTTTAATCTCCTTTTCTTTCAAGAACAAGGACATTTATAAATGACCCCAAACTTTTCAACAGTAGTGTAGATAGAGTCTACCAAAGGGCTAGGATGGGGTATGCAAAATTGGTCAACTTTGAGCACCTCTATCTCCTGAACATTTTGGCATTTAGGTCCAAAAAGTCACTTTCTGACAACTGCCAAGGGCAAACATGTTCAGAAGGTTTATTTATGGAATGACCCCTTACCTAACAGGTCTGATATCAGTGCGTCTGTGGTTGACATTACTCTTCTTCAGATCACTGGTGGAGTCCATGTCCTCATTTGATCTCATACTGCCATCAGCTACACGTTTCCGGTAGTTATACTGCTTCAAAGGGCCCCTATTCCTAGAAACAATGAAACACAGATCAACAAGACTGAAAGATCATGCCATTGTCAAGTACATCATTTCTAAAGCAATTCACATTAAACTGCTGCACATTCATTATGTTCCCCATTTTTGACCTTTATTTAACTACGCAAGTCAGTTAATAACAAATTCTTATTTTCAACGACATCCTAACTTGCCAGCAGCATACCACTGCTGGCTTGCTTTTGAAGCAAGCCAACCAGGGTTGGTCCTGGTCAGTCCCTGGATGGGAGACCAGATGCTGCTGGAAGTGGTGTTGAAGGGCCAGTAGGAGGCACTCTTTCCTCTGGTCTAAAAATATCCCAATGCCCCAGGGCAGTGATTGGCACTGCCCTGTGTAGGGTGCTGTCTTTTGGATGGGACGTTAAACGGGTGTCCTGACTCTCTGAGGTCATTAAATATCCCATGGCACTTATCGTAAGAGTAGGGGTGTCCTGGCTAAATTCCCAATCTGGCCCTCAAACCATCACGGTCACCTAATAATCCCCAGTTTACAATTGGCTCATTCATCCCCCTCCTCTCCCGCGTAACTATTCCCCAGGTCGTTGCTGCAAATGAGAACGTGTTCTCAGTCAATTTACCTAGTAAAATAACGGATAAATACATTTTTAAAAACTGCCTTGTTCAGGGGCAGAACGACAGATGTTTACCTTTTCAACTCGGGGATTCGATCTTACAACCCTTCGGTTAATAGTCCAATGCCCTAAACACTAAGCTACCAGACGCCCTTTGCTGTAATTGATTCTTATAAATCACTAGACTCAACAGTGGAGACACTAGTAGCTATGTCAAGTTACACTACAAAAATTCGCAGCCTCTTTAACAGGTTAACTTTTTGTGATGCTTCACACAATGTTTACTACAATAGGTGCTTCGGAGCCGCATAGTATGAGCGCGGATTGGTACGCAACCTAGCTTAATATAGCAAGCTAACTTTAGTAGCTAGTTATCTAGCAATTGTTGCATTCAAACGACACGTACATTTGAAGGGAAAACAGTTATCAAGTTGGCAAGGTAGCTAGCTGCATAAACAATGCAATGGTTTGCAAATGCCTTTCTATTCAGCTACCGAGCCATGCTAAGTTAGCTAGTTGATTAGCTAGCCAGCAGTAATGTTAGTTAACTAACCTTAACACCTGTTCAAAATATTGGTAAGATGTCTAACATGCACGACGTAGCCAATACCATTGTCGTATAAACATGCACAACAGTAACGTTAATGCAATAAATGCTAATCAATTTCTTACGCAACATTAGATGGAAAACTTAACTAGCAAAGAACATTTAGCTAGCCAGCACCAGTGTTCTTGATTTCGCGTGAGTAAGGAGAAGACTGGTGCGAGAGAAATCTAACTGCCCAAATGTATTTGAAATAACTTTCTATATATAAAGTACCCTTACAAATCATGACAACTCACCTATTTTCATCTCCGTTATAGTCAGCGTCAGTTCGTCTAGACGAAAAGACATTTGCTACTGCTACTGCCTCTTCTTCTTCTTCTTCTTCTTCTTCTTCTTCGATGGGGTTTAACGGCGATTGGCATCCAATGTTAACGGTGCATTACCGACACCAGCTGGGCGGGGTATTAAATAAGAACTTTTTAAAAAACATTCTGGGAAAGGGGTAAAATTATATCATACAAAATCAAACACGTAAGCTAAAAACCATTAAAAAATAAAATAAAACAGTCACACTTCTTCAATCACAGTTCACTCCAAAATGCATCCCTACACAGGCTCATGGGCCTGTGATGGGGCTACATTAACAGACAGAATATCTTGCACCACCTTGGCTGTAAAATCACTAAGACCCCCCAAAACGTTCAGTGGCATTCACAATGATTCCAATTTTCTTAGACTTCTTCCCCACTTGTGCTGTACAGTTTATGACCATTGCAATAAATAATACAAAGTCCACCTTTTCAACATGTAGCATTTCACTATCCCTCATTTGATGAAAAACCTTCACTGGTCTTGGTGGCTCTACAACCATTGCTTTTTCACCGGCACTCGTTCCTTCCAATTTTCTCACCGCCTCCAGATAGGAAACACGCTGGACACTGCTTTAACCTCATTATCCTTCACCCTAGTATGGCACTTCAAGAATTCTGGCGCATGTTCACCTCCACAGTTGCAGCATTTCCCTTCATCTGGCATACGATATCCTTCCCTTCTGTACATACTTGACACATGACCAAATCTTTTACATTCATGACACTGAAGGGGCTTGAGCACAAAAGCTCTTACAGGGTATCTCATGAATCCTAACGTCATATGAGAAGGGAGAGACTCTTTATCAAAGAACAGTAGCATGGATGAAGAAAACATATTGTCTCCGTCCAGCATATAAATCAGTCGACGTGCACCAACCACTTCAGTTATATTCTCTGCCTTTATTTCTTGCGCCACCCCAGAAATAACCCCCTTGATAGGCGCCCTGCCACGAAAACCCATTTAGGAAACATTCCACTCCGATTTCTTTTTGAGCACGCTTCTTCTGCTCTGCAGACACACAAAATAATCAAAATAAGACCACTTTTTGTGACTCTCACTGTCTCCACACTTTCTTCAATCTGGAGACGTTAAACGGATTTCCCAAGTAGCATTCATCCAAACCCTGACTCTGACCAAAAACGAGTCTAGTGGTTTCCTATTTTCCAACATAGCTTAACTTCTTTTGTTTCCCTTTTTCTTCGCCACTGTAACCCACTCATTCTCATGTTAGCTTCACTTGACTCACTAGCAGTTTCAAACAAAACCTCAATGAAAGTCTCCCCTCTCTCATCTAACGGGTAGAGAGCTCAAAAACGAATATACTGTAACGACCCTGGGTTTACAAGCGCGGAAATCGACCCTGCCGTACGAGCATGCTTTTGCGGCACAGTCGATAGCGCGCCGGACCTCGGGCTCGAAGGTCGAGGGTTCGAGACCTGCTCCCTGCTGTTTCATTACAATACATTTTATTCTAGTCATAGCTAAATGCAGGACTAGCTAGTAACATTAGCTGATACTACTTCTTCTTCTTTGAGATTGGGTTGGTGGATCGCATCCAACTTTTAATTTGAAAACACCGCCACCTACTGTACTGGAGTGTGAGGCCAGTCATGGCCTACCTACATTACATTTAAATAAAATCAAATGTTATTGGTCACATACACATATTATTCCAGGTGTAGCGAAATGCTTGTGTTCCTAGCTCCAACAGTGCAGTAGTATCTAACAAGTCACAACAATACACATAAATCTAAAAGTAAAATAATTGACTTCAGAAACATAGAAATATTAGATTGAGCAATGTCGTAGTGGTATTGACTAAAATACAGTATAATAGAATACAGCATATACATGATGAGTAAATCAGTATGTAGACACTATTTAAACATTATTAAAGTAACTAGTGTTCCATTACTAAAGTGACCAGTGAATCCAAGTCTATGCAGCCTCCAAGATGCAGGGTTGCGTAACCGGGTGGAAGCCGGGTAGTATGGCTATTTAACAGTCTGATGGCCTTGAGATAGAAGCTGTTTTTCAGTCTCTCAGTCCCAGCTTTGATGCACCTGTTCTGACCTCGCCTTCTGGATGATAGCGGGGTGAACAAGCTGTGGCTCGGGGGGGTTGATGTCCTTGATGATCTTTTTGGCCTTCCTGTGACGTTGGGTGCTGTAGGTGTCCTGGAGGACAAGTAGTTTTCCCCTGGTGATGTGTTGGGCAGACCACACCCCCACTGGAGAACCCTGTGGTTGCGGGCGGTGTAGTCGCTGTACCAGGCAGTGATACAGCCTAACAGGACGCTCTCAATTGTGCATCTGTAAAAGTTTGTGAGGGTTTTAGGGGCCAAGCCAAATTGCTTCAACCTCCTGAAGGTTGTTGCGCTGTTGCGCCTTCTTCACCAAACTGTCTGTGTGGGTGGACCATTTCAGTTTGTCAGTGATGTATATACAGAGAAACTTGAAGCTTTCCACCTTCTCCACTGCGGTCCCCATCAATGTGGATAGGGATGTGCTCCCTCTGCTGTTTCCTGTAGTCCACAATCAGCTCATTTGTTTTGTTGATGTTGAGTGGGAGGTTATTGTAAAGGCACCACTCTCCCAGAGCCCTCCTCTCTGCAGGCTGTCTCATCATTGTTGGTAATCAGGCCTGCTGTTGTTGTGTCGTCTGCAAACTTTATGATTGAGTTGGAGGCGTGTGTGGCCACGCAGTCATGGGTGAACAGGGAGTACAGGAGAGGGCTGAGCAAACACCCTTGTGGGGCCCCTGTGTTGAGGATCAGCGAAATTGAGGTGTTGTTTCCTACCTTCACCATCTGGGGTCGGCCCGTCAGGAAGTCTAGGACCCAGTTGCACAGGGCGAAGTTCAGACCCAGGGCCTCAAGCTTAATGATGAGCTTGGAGAGTATTATGGTGTTGAATGCTGAGCTATAGTCAATGATCAGCATTCTCACGTAGGTATTCCTCTTATCCAGATGGGAAACTGCAGGCGATTGCATCGCCTGTGGATCTATTGGGGTGGTTAGTACATTGAAGTGGGTCTAGGGTGTCAGGTAAGGTAGAGGTGATATGATCCTTAACTAGCCTCTCAAAGCACTTCATGATGATAGAAGTGAGTGCTGCGGGGGGATAGTCTTTCATTTCAGTTACCTTTTCTTTCTTGGGTACAGGTACAATGGTGCACATCTTGAAGCAAGTGGGGGCAGCAGACTGGGATAGGGAGAGATTGAATATGCCTGTAAACACTCCAGCCAGATGGTCTGCGCATGCTCTGAGGACGCAGCTAGGGATGTCGTCTGGGCCGTCAGCCTTGCGAGGGTTAACACTCTTAAATGTCTTACTCACGTCGGCCACAGAGAAGGGGAGCCCACAGTCCTTGGTAGTGGGCAGTGTCGGTGGCACAGTGTTGTCCTCATAGCCGGCAAAGAAGGTGTTTAGTTTGTCCAAAAGCAAGATGTCATTGTCTGTGACGTGGCTGATTTTCCCTTTGTAGTCCGTGATTTTTTGTAGACCCTGCAACATACGTCTCGAGCCTTTGAATTGCGACTCCACTTTGTTTCTGTACTGATGTTTTGCTTGTTTGATTGCCTAAAGAAGGGAATAACTACACTGTTTCTATTCGGCCATATTCCCAGTCACCTTTTCATGGTTAAACGCGGTGGTTTGCGCTTTTAGTTTTGCACGAATGCTGCAATCTATCTACAGTTTCTGGTTTAGGTAGGTTTTAATAGTCACAGTGGGTACAACATCTCCTATACACTTCCTGATGCACTCAGTCCCGTATCCGTGTATTTGTCGTTTTTATTCTCAGAGGCTTCCCAGAACATATAAATCATGCCTCAAAACAATCTTGAAGCATGGATTCCCGATTGGTTAGACCAGCGTTGAATAGGCCTTAGCACAGGTACTTCCTGTTTGAGTTTCTGCATATAGGAAGGGTGGAGCAACATGGAGTCGTGATCAGGGAGGGTGGGGGAGGGCCTTGTAGGCATTTCGAAAAGTTGAGTAGCAGTGGTCCAATGTTTTTTTCAGCGTGAGTACTACAGTCAATGTATTGATAGAACTTTGGTATTGTTTTCCTCTAATTGTATTTGTTAAAATTCCCATCTACAATAAATGTGGCCTCAGGATGTGGTTTCCAGTTTGCATAAAGTCCAGTGTAGTTCTTTGAGGGCTGTCATGGTATCGGCTTGAGGGGGAATATACACGGATGTGACTATAACCAAAGAGAATTCTCTTGGGAGGTAATACGGTCGGCATTTGATTGTGAGGTATTCCAGGCCAGGTGAGCAAAGGACTTGAGTTTCTGTATGTTATCACAATCACACCATGAGTAGTTAATAATGAAACATACTGTACACCCACATTTTTTTCTTCCCGGAGAGTTATTACTTTATTCCTGTTTGCGCAATGTACTGAGAACCCAGCTGGCTGTATGGACGGGACAGTAAAATCCTGATAGAGCCATGTTTCCATTAAACAGAGTATGTTATAATCCCTGATGTCTCTCTGGAAGGAGATCCTCGCCCTGAGCTAATCTACTTTATTATCCAGAGACGGAACATTAGCGAGTAATATACTCGGAAGCGGTGGATGGTGTGCATACCTCCTGAGTCGGACTCAAAGTCCACTCCAAATACCTCTTCTCCTCCGGTGGTGTTTTGGAGCAGCCTCTGGAAAACATTAAATTGCCCTGGGGTGTATGAACAAAGGATCCAATTCGGGAAAGTCGTATTCCTGGTCGTAATGCTGGTAAGTTACCATCGGTCTGATATCCAAAAGTTATTTCCGGCTGTATGTAATAACACAAAAACATATCTGGGCTAATAATGTTAGAAATTTCACACCAAAAAACAAAATACTACAAAGTTGCTTAGGAGCTAGAAGCAGCGCTACCATATCTGTCGGCGTCATCTTCTTTTGTTCTTCTGTGGGTTTTATGGCAGACTACAACCCAAAAAGGAGTATTACCGCCACCAACTGGACGGGGTTTTAAAAAACTATGTAAAAATAAAATCCATACATGAAAAACTAACTTAATCCACTCAAAATAAAAAATAAAAAACACATTGACAAAACCCCAAAACTCCCACTTCTTCCTTCAAATCTCCATATATACGGCTTGTGACAATACTCCATGCAACTCCTCCGCCGAGAAGTCTTTCAGTCCCAGGAACTGTTCCATAGCTTCCACAATAATATATATTTTCCTGGACTTCCTCTCCACCTTGGCAGTGCAATTAATCGCCATAGCTATAAAGGCCACAAAGATCACCTTCTCAACCTTTAACATATCTGGGTCCTGCTGTTGAACGGCAACCCCTGCAGCCCATTCAGTGTAGGCCTATGGACTTTTCAGGTGCATCGTTCAAACCCTCAACACCTTTAACAGATGCTGAATATGAAATGCTCTGGACAGCCCTGACTTTGGCCACCTCATTCTCTTTTACCCTTGTTGAGCATTCCAGACATTCATACCACAATTGCAACATTCCAAAAATATTCCCACTACTATTGCAACATGTCACACTTTCAAAACACATGATATGATCTTTTACACAACTTGAACATCTCGGCTTCTCCCTTCTGCAAACACATGAAACATGTCAAAAATCTTTATATTGATCACACTGCACTGGTCTTGGAATAAATCCTCAGACTCTGTAGTTTATATATCCCAACTGCAGTTGAGTAGAGTGACGCTATATCAGAAAAACTAAATAACAGATAGACTCTTCACTTTTTCTTCATTCACCACACGATTCATCTGACTTCAAACTTCTCTAATCGGGTGAGAAGCAATAACACATTCATTCTGATTCCCAGAAGATGTAAACAAGCCTGCCTCTTGTCATCCTCACAGCTTTCACTTTACCCAGCACTCTCTCTACCAGTTTGGATATATCAAATGGATTCTTCAAAATTGATAATCCAATCAGCTGCTCCTCATTAACAAAACATACTCCTACAAAATTATGTGGGACATTCATATTTGCTCCGTTTCTATTATTTTGGAAAATATTCAAATTCTCCTTGATTCCCCTGCCGGTAACAGAGACGCTGAGAGTCAAGAAGCAGGTGAAACGTTTAATAAAACAACAAACATGGTCCGAGACAACTTAACAGTAGCATCTACGCATAAACACAGGAACAATACTGACTGGGGAAGAACCTAAGGGAGTGCCAGATATAGGGGAGGTAATAACTGAGGTAATAGAGTCCAGGTGTGATGACATGCAGGTGCACGTAATGATTGATGCCAGGTGTGCGTAATGATGGACCCCAGGACCGGTGGTTAGTATACAGGTGACGTCCAACGCCGGTGGGGAGGAGCAGGAGTAGACGCGACACCGCCATTATATTCACGCTCCACCTCAGCGTCCGCTTCTACCATATTTTCCGACATTTGACGTCAAAATCTGATCTTCCACCTTGTTTCATGCTCTATTTAAATGATCTTAATTAGTCCTGTTCCTCTTATTAGTTAATTCACTTCAGCAGAGATCTTTTGATTTTGAAAAGCCCAGGAATGGCGTTTCTCTGATGTCAGTCAACAACATAGAGATCCTATTAAATTACTCAAAGTTACATAATGGGGCCAAAATGGAAACCATCTTAGTCAGGGAGAAATCCAAAACCTCGTAGAGGCATATGTGATGCATTTCCTGCTTTTACTTATGCAGAAAATAAATGAAAGGCATGTGATGTATCCGAAATTGTATAGTGTACCTAAAATATTGTCATATAGTTATAAATATGTTTTATATGGGTTTTATACACATTGTCTGTATAAATAGCCTCTAAAATGTATGTAAACAGACCATTAATGTCTCAGATTTTGTTTTCTTGGAATGCTGTGAGTGCTATTATATGACACAATATCAGTACTTTTTTATTTTTCAACTTGTCTAAGTCCTATGTTTACCTGATTTGATTGACTGCATTGTTTTAATGGAATGTTGGCATATTGACAGTTAACAAAAACATTTACGGAATCATTCCCCTAAAACTGGCTGGCTAGCTAGGTAACAGATACATTCTTCACATTCATTGATTCACGCAAAATCTTATCACAGCACTGGCAAACCATGGTTGACATTTGTATTTTGTATTTGTATTTATTTTGGATCCCCATTAGCTGCTTCCAAGGCAGTAGCTACTCTTCCTGGGCTCAAGCAGAGTTAAGACAGTTTATAATATTTTTTATACATTCACAGATTTCACAACAGACTGTGTGCACTCAGGCCCCTACTCTACCACTACCACATATCTACAGTACAAAGTCCTATGTGTATGTGTGTGTATAGTGCGTATGTTATTGTGTGTGTGTATGCATATATCTGTGACTATGTTTGTGTTGCTTCACAGTCCCCGCTGTTTCATAAGGTGTATTTTTATCTGGGTTTTTTAATCTAATTTTACTGCTTGCATTATTTGCTTGATGTGGAATAGAGTTCCATGTAGTCATGGCTCTATGTAGTACTGTGCTCCTCCCATAGTCTGTTCTGAACTTGGGGACTGTGAAGAGACCTCTTGTGGCATGTTTTGCGGGGTAGGCATGGGTGTCTAAGCTGTGAGCCAGTTTTTCCAACAGACAGCTCGGTGCATTCAACATGTCAGCACCTCTCATAAATACAAGTATTGATTAAGTCAATCTCTCCTCCACTTTGAACCAGGAGAGATTGACATGCATATAATTAATATAATATCATATTAATATCATAATATATAATTAATATTAATATATCTGTGTACATCCAAGGGCCAGCCGTGCTGCCCTGTTCTGAACCAACTGCAATTTTCCTGAGTCCCTTTTTGCGGCACCTGACCACACGTCTGAACAGTAGTCCAAGTGCGACAAAACTAGGGCCTGTAGGACCTGCCTTGTTGATAGTGCTGGCAGAGCAGCGCATTATTATGGACAGACTTCTCCCCATCTTAACTACTGTTATATCAATATGTTTTGACATGACAGTTTACAATGCAGGGTTACTGCAAGCAGTTTACTCACCTGAACTTGCTCAATTTACACATGATTTATTACAAGATTTAGTTGAGGTTTAGGGTTTAGTAAATGATTTGTCCCAAATCCAATGCTTTTAGTTGTAGAAATATTTAGGACTAACTTATTCCTTGACACCCACTCTGAAACTAACTGCAGCTCTTTGTTATCTTCTTGGTGACAGGGGGCAGTATTTTCACGTCCAGATGAAATGCATGCCCAAATTTAACTGCCTGCTGCTCATCCCCAGAAGATAAAATATGCATATTATTAGTATTTTGGATATAAAACACTCTGAAGTTTCTAAAACTGTTTGAATCATGTCTGTGAGTATAACATAACTTATGTAGCAGGCAAAACCCCGATGAAAAACCATTCAGATTTTATTTTTGAGGTCACTCTCTTTTCAATAAGTTTTCATTTGGAATCCAGATTTCTAAGGGACCTTCTTGCAGTTCCTACCGCTTTCACTGGATATCACCAGTCTTTAGAAATTGGTTGAGGTGTTTCCTTTGTGTAATGAAGAAGTAGCCCTGTTCAAAACGAGGGTCACTTCAAGTGTACTGTTTGTTAGAGGGGCGTGACCAGAAAGGTAGTGTCAGCTTGTTTTCTTCCTGTATTGATTATTTTTATTGTATCTTCAATTTTATCGATCATTTACTTTAACCTCTTGGATCTCTAGGGGCGCTATTTCATTTTTGGATAAAAAACGTTCCCGTTTTAAGCGCAATATTTTGTCACGAAAAGATGCTCGACTATGCATATTATTGACCGTTTTGGAAAAAAAACACTCTGGAGTTTCAGAATCTGCAAAGATATTGTCTGTAAGTGCCCCAGAACTCATTCTACAGGCGAAACCAAGATGATACGTCAACCAGGAAATGAGCAGAATCTCTGAAGCTCTGTTTTCCATTGTCTCCTTATATGGCTGTGATTGCGCAAGGAATGAGCCTACACTTTCTGTCGTTTCCCCAAGTGTTTGCAGCATTGTGACGTATTTGTAGGCATATCATTGGAAGATTGACCATAAGAGACTACATTTTCCAAGTGTCCGCCTGGTGTCCCTGCGTCGAAATTGGAGCGCAAAGCCAGGCGCAATTATTTTTCCATTTGAGAGCAAGGAGAAACCAGGCTTCCACGAAGGATATATCATCGAAGAGATATGTGGAAAAACACCTTGAGGATTGATTCTAAACCACGTTTGCCATGTTTCAGTCGATATTATGGAGTTAATTTGGAAAAAAGTTCGCGTTTTGAGGGCTGAATTTTTTTTAATTTTTTTGTATTTTTATTTTTTTTTTGGTAGCCAAATGTGATGTACAAAACGGAGCTATTTCTAATACACAAATAATCTTTTTGGAAAAACTGAGCATCTGCTATCTAACTGAGAGTCTCCTCATTGAAAACATCAGAAGTTCTTCAAAGGTAAGTTATTTTATTTGAAGGCTTTACTTGTTTTTGTGATAGTTGCCTGCTAAATGCTAACACTAATGCTAACGCTAAATGCTACGCTAGCTAGCTACTGTTACACAAATGATTGTTTTCCTATGGTTGAAAAGCATATTTTGAAAATCTGAGATGACAGTGTTGTTAACAAAAGGCTAAGCTTGAGAGATAGCATATTTATTTCATTTCATTTGCGATTTTCATGAATAGTTAACGTTGCGTTATGGTAATGAGCTTAGAATAGAATCCCGGATCCGGGTTTGGTCGTCGCAACAGGTTAAAAAATACCTAAAGTAGTTTGAAATGTTTTGTCAAAGTTTACAGGTAACTTTTGAGATATTTTGTAGTCACTTGGAAGTTGGAACTGGTGTTTTTCTGGATCAAACGCGCCAAATAAATTGACATTTTGGATATATATCGACGGAATTAATCGAACAAAAGGACCATTTGTGATGTTTATGGGACATATTGGAGTGCCAACAGAAGAAGCTCGTCAAAGGTAAGGCATGATTTATATTTTTATTTCTGTGTTTTGTGTCGCTCCTGCAGATTTGAAATATGTTTTCTCTATTTTGTTTACGGAGGTGCTATCCTCAGATAAAAGCATAATTTGCTTTCGCTGAAAAGATTTTTGAAATCTGACATGTTGGCTGGATTCACGCTACCGTCCCACATATCCCAGAGAGGTTAAGTGTTGCAGTCATTTCAGTCGCTGTAGTAGCTGACATGAATAGTGTTGAGTCATCCGCATACATAGACAAACTGGCTTTGGCTTTACTCAAAACCAGTGGCACGTCATTTGTAAAGATTGAAAAAAGTAAGAGGCCTAGACAACTGCCCTGCGGAATACCTGATTCTACCTGGATTATGTTGGAGAGGCTTCTATTAACGAACACCCTCTGTGTTCTGTTAGACAAGTAACTCTTTATCCACAATATAGCAGGGGGTGTAAAGCCATAACACATACTTTTTTTCCAGCAGCAGACAATTATCGATAGTGTCAACAGGCGCACTGAAGTCAAACAAAACAAGCCCCACAATATTTTTAGCATCAATTTCTCTCAGCCAATCGTCAGTCATTTGTGCAAGTGCTGTAATTGTTAAATGTCCTCCCCTATAAGCATGCTGAAAGTTTGTTGTCAATTTGATCTCTATAAAATAGCATTGTATTTGGTCAAACACATTTTTGCCCCCAAAGTTTACTAAGGGTTGGTAAATATCCGTGGAAGCCGCTGTCTTTGGCTTCCACTGCTCGTGACGTGCGACCATCATTGACTGCCTTGCTCCTCTTGCTGTTCTCCTTGACTGCCTTGCTCCTCTTGCTGTGCTCCTTCGACTCCGCTATCAGATGGGGAGCTCCGGGCAATATGTTGGATAATGACAAATGACAAGGTGGAGATGCACTCAACAAGCCGAACATCATCGAGCCACTGGTGTAGAAAATGTAAAAATTCCACTCTGCGTTTTCCCCAGTTTCTTACGTAGGCTGGCGACCTGCGTGATCAAGGAAGCCACCTCAGGTTTATAATCCTCAGCAAGCAAACAATTTCTGCGTTGGAACTCTGAGTGATCCAGTTTGTCGTGAAGCAAAGCGTAGTAGATTCAGCTACAGCGCTGGAACCATTCATTTATTTCTCCAGACAAAGAGGGTGTAATATTTGTGTTGTGGAGAAATTACCAGGCAGGAGACGGGAGTAAAGTTAGTTTTCGTTTAGTCAAAACCCCTCGTGCTCTACAGTTCCCGGCACCCTAGTGCGCATGTGCATTTCCTATTTGGTGTAGTAACATAACACTGCCGTAATACATTACTGCTTAGTAACAGCATAGTAACTAATATAAACAGATGTAGAGCTCAGATACTACAGAGGGCTCCATTGCAAAACTCATCTCGTATCAACTTGATGGCTAGCAGCTTAGCATCTCTGTCAAGCAGGCTTCAACCTGTCTGTTCAACGGGATTCCAGGGACAAGAAATAGCAGTCCTAGCTGTTAAAAGCTACCTGTGTTGCAGAATCCACGCAAAAACAAGTTCGGAATTCATATTTAATAAAGAGCGGTTTTGTTTTAATCAAAAAATAACAAACCGAGTGTTTCCAGCATACAGTGTTCAGCTGTCCACTCTGATGACATGTGTGTCTCTGATGGTGATCAGGTGAAAAGAGAGGAGGATGGCATTGGATCGTCAATAGAAGGTTCATGGCCTTTCTAGTATTCTAATTCCTAATTCTAAGGTTAGGGTTTGATAAGGGTTATGGTTATGGTCAGGGTAGGGGTTAAGGTTAGGGTTTAGGGTAGGGACATCCCACGAATCCAAGACAGCACTGACCATGGCAAAGGGGGAGGGATTTGGCGTGCTTGTTTATGATGCGTTCAAGACAACTAGGAACTCTGAAAAAAACAAGTTCAAACCGTGACGTCAGTTAACTTTAGGTCAGAAGGTCGGAAATTCGGAGCTCTAGGAAGATGCCATAGTTTCCGAGTTGGATGACCGTTCAAAACAATTATTAGAATTCAGAGCTCGTTTTTCCAAGTTTCCAGTATTCTTGAATGCACTGAAGCCAGATAAGGGAGATTTCCGAGTCCCAAGTTCCCAGTTGGTCTGCCCTAGCATTAGAAAGCCTATGTAAATTACGATCGCCAGAAAAGCCAAAAAATAATAATTGATAAACATTTTGGCTCTAAAATGTGTTTATTATTTTGATCCCCAAGGTGAATTATTTTAAAGTTTGAGTCCCCGGAAATGGTTCCAATCGTTTTTTCAACCATACATTTTTCCGTAGGGGATTTTAGAACTACTTCTACGTCTGTGTTTCGTCTTACCCTGGCGTAATGGTTTGATGACCGTGCACATTTCTCTCAGGTAACTTTTATCAATATATTTGCCCCCAAAAATGAAACACTAATTAGCCGCTAATGTGGCTATATACAGAACTACACATCCTGTCGCAAGCTTTGATGTAATCGCTCAAGGAGCAGGATGGGAAAAACCTCCACATTTCTTCATGAAAACTCTCATTGACAAGTAGCGAGTAACCTAGCAAGTAGATATAGCCTTTTTAGTTTCTCAAGTAAATAATTGATACTATGTATTTCTCATATGTATTCTTGTTTAGCATTTTTCAAATTCCTTAGGGACCTTAGCATTTTTATATTTCTATCATTTTTTTTTAATTACCCTGGCCTTTGTAGCTAACTAGCTAACCTCCATCGATCAGAAGCAAGGATGGTTTTGTGCTATGTACCGGATTGTAACCACTACTTCGATACGCACATGTGCATTTGATCATTTTCCGACCTCTGTAAGCGAGAGGCATCGCTGGATCTCTGTGATAAGGTAAGGTAAGGTTTGCTAGCTGCTAACAAGCTATTTTGGTTAGGTCAAAGATCTGTGTTTAGCTAGATGCTTTTGCAAATTAGCTAGATAACCACCGACTGTAGTTACGTGTACAACACACGTTCCCCTCCTGACAAGTAAAAAGGAAAACAGCATAGGCTAGCATAATGACGTTTGTGACCTAATTATTGACAAGTCCTTTGTGAGCTATCCAGCTAGTTAACATTAGCTCACTGTTTGTATGGTCATACTTTTTCACTTGGTGACATACGAGCTAGCTAACATTAGCCCACCAGGGTAGGGGTATAGCTAGCTAAATATCAATTGGTGGGCTAGCTATTTAGGCACCTTGGTTGGATAGTTGGCTACATCAGCTACTGTTAGCTAGCTAACGTTGCACCATAACTTTCCCTACAGGCGGTGACATGCTAGCCAATGTGCCTAACATTAGCGATTAGCGCTAACATTAACTATCCCTGTCCTGGTGGACTAGTTAGCATGGGGTCTGGTGAAAAGTATGACTACACGAACGATGAGCTAACATAACTAGCTAGCTAAGAGTTAGCTAAATATCCGTGCCCTGGTTGGCTAACATTAGCTAGCATGTCACCAGATGGAAAACTGTGACAACACGAATGGTGAGCTAACGTTAACTATCTGGCTTTTCCCTTACAAAACACAAATGGTTTTGTTCCACGAGTGCATCTGTTGTACATGAGTAATCAAATGACCTGTGAAGTCAGTTATACGTGTCAGCAGGGATGGAAGTTAATTTACTCAATAAATGTTCCTTTTGTTCGATGAAGTCTCTTTATATCTAAAAAACTCTGTTTTGTTAACGTGTTTTCTTCAGTAATCCACAGGCTCAAACTCAGTCAAAACAATCAGACAAAAAAAATAAAAATTGAGTACGTCAAGTTCATAGAAACATGTCAAACAATGTTTATATTCAATCCTCAGGTAGTTTTTTAGCCTAAATGATCTATAATATTTCAACCCGGACAATAACATTGTCAATGTAAAATGTAAACAAGAAATGCACATGCGCCTGAAAAAACTCTGCGTCACGTTAGGGTCCACTCGTTCAGACTGGTCTTACTCCCTCATTTATAAGAATACAAGCCTGAAACGATTTCTAAAGACTGTTGACATCTAGTGGAAGGCATAGGAACTGCAAATGGAGTCGTAAGTCAATGAACTACAAAACCACAAAAAAAAACTAGTTCCTGAATGGATTTTTCTCAGGTTTTCGCCTGCTAAATCAGTTATGTTATACTCACAGACACTTTTTTAACAGTTTTGGAAACTTTAGAGTGTTTTCTGTCCAAATCTACCAGTTATATGCATATCATATAATTTGGGCATGCTTTTCATCCAATATTCCGAATGCTGCCCCCTACCCTAGAGAGGTTAACATACATCTTCAATAATGTTCCAACCAGAGAATTCCTTTGTCTGTAGAATTGCAATGGAACAGAGCTAACTATCACTTGAACGCGCGAGAATGAGCTCGTGGCTCTCTGGCAGACCTCTGACTCATTCCCCTCTCATTCGCCCCCACTTCACAGTAGAAGCATCAAACAAGGTTCTAAAGATGGTTGACATCTAATGGAAGCATTAGGTTGTGCAATATGACCCCATAGTCACTGTGTATTCGATAGGCCAAGAGTTAAAAAACTACAAACCTCAGATTTCCCACTTCCTGGTTGGATTTTTTCTCAGGTTTCTGCCTGCCATATGAGTTCTGTTCTACTCACAGACATCATTCAAACAGTTTTAGAAACTTCCGAGTGTTTTCTATCCAAATCACTAATTATATGCATATTCTAGCTTTTATGGCTGGGTAGCAGGCAGTTCAATTTGGGCATGCTTTTCATCCAAAATTCCCAATGCTGCCCCCTACCCTAGAGAAGTTAAACTAGCCTGAGGCTAGTACTTTTCAGACTGGGCTAGTAGAAAATGTGCCAAACTAGCCTGACACAGTAGTGACATTTTGCCTTTACAAACATCGTATGCCACAGATTTAGGACCTGAATGTTACCCGGGCTAGTAGAAATCGTGGTCTGCTGGCCAGTAAAATAAAAATAGCGAGGCTATATACAGGGGGTACCGGTACAGAGTCAATGTGTGGGGGCACCGGTTAGTCGAGGTAATTGAGGTAATATGTACATGTAGGTAAAGTTATTAAAGTGAGAATGCATAGATAATAACAGAGAGTAGCAGCAGCGTAAAGGAGGAAGGGTCGAGACCGAGCAGTTGCCATACCAGGCAGTGATGCAACCCATCAGGATGCTCTCAATGGTGCAGCTGTAGAACCTTTTTTTATTCTTTTTTTATTTTTATTTTATTTTACCCCTTTTTTCTCCCCAATTTCGTCGTATCCAATTTGAAAAAAGGTATACTTTTACTTTTGATACTTCAGTATATTTTAACAATTACATTTACTTTTGATACTGAAGTATATTTAAAACCAAATACTTATAGACATTTATTCAAGTATTACTTTGCTGGGTCACTTTCACTTTTACTTTTACTCAAGTATGACAATTAGGCACTTTTGCAGGGTCGCTGGTTCAATACCCACTCCTGTTCATCAAGGGCCCGATTCAGATTTAGGAGATTTACGCCTTTCCCATGCACGCCTTTCCTACAAACTTCTCAGTAGTTGGTATTCAGACTTACCTTATGCAAGTGTGTAACGGGCTTTCCAGACGTGGTTCCCTTGCGTGCACTGAATGCATTTCATTCAGCCACTGAAAACCCTCCCACTTGCTGGGTCTTCATTCAATAGGATTTTCAGTACATTTATCTAAAGCCATCCATTTAAATTTGGTGTACCATTCATGTGAATTTTCTTGACAGACTCACAAGAATATACAGTGGGGATAACAAGTATTTGATACACTGCCAATTTTGCAGGTGTTCCTACTTACAATTCATGTACACCTCAACTGTGAGAGACAAAAATCCAGAAAATCACATTGTATGATTTTTAAGTAATTCATTTGCATTTTATTGCAAGACATAAGTATTTGATCACCTACCAACCAGTAAGAATTCCAGCTCTCACAGACCTGTTAGTTTTTATTTAAGAAGCCCCCCTGTTCTCCACTTATTACCTGTATTAACTGCACCTGTTTGAACTCGTTACCTGTATAAAAGACACCTGTCCACACACTCAATCAAACAGACTCCAACCTCTCCACAATGGCCAAGACCAGAGAGCTGTGTAAGGACATCAGGGAAAAAATTGTAGACCTGCACAAGGTTGGGATGGGCTACAGGACAATAGGCAAGCAGCTTGGTGAGAAGGCAACAACTGTTGGCGCAATTATTAGAAAATGGAAGAAGTTCAAGATGACGGTCAATCACCCTCGTTCTGGGGCTCCATGCAAGATCTCACCTCGTGGGGCATCAATGATCATGAGGAAGGTGGGGGATCAGCCCAGAACTACACGGCAGGACCTGGTCAATGACCTGAAGAGAGCTGGGAACACAGTCTCAAAGAAAACCATTAGTAACACACAACGCCATCATGGATTAAAATCCTGCAGCGCACGCAAGGTCCCCCTACTCAAGCCAGTGCATGTCCAGGCCCGTCTGAAGTTTGCCAATGACCATCTGGATGATCCAGAGGAGGAATGGGAGAAGGTCATGTTGTCTGATGAGACAAAAATAGAGCTTTTTGGTCTAAACTCCACTCGCTGTGTTTGGAGGAAGAAGAAGGATGAGTACAACCCCAAGAACACCATCCCAACCGTGAAGCACGGAGGTGGAAACATCATTCTTTGGGGAACATTTTCTGCAAAGGTAACAGGATGACTGCACCGTATTGAGGTGAGGATGGATGGGGCCATGTATCGAGAGATCTTGGCCAACAACCTCCTTCCCTCAGTAAGAGCATTGAAGATGGGTTGTGGCTGGGTTTTCCAGCATGACAACGACCTGAAACACAATGCCAGGGCAACTCTGGAGTGGCTCCGTAAGAAGCATCTCAAGGTCCTGGGGTGGCCTAGCCAGTCTTCAGACCTGAACCCAATAGAACAACTTTGGAGGGAGCTGAAAGTCCGTATTGCCCAGCGACAGCCCCGAAACTTGAAGGATCTGTAGAAGGTCTGTATGGAGGAGTGGGCCAAAATCCCTGCTGCAGTGTATGCAAACCTGGTCAAGAACTACAGGAAACGTATGTTCTCTGTAATTTCAAACAAAGGTTTCTGTACCAAATATTAAGTTCTGCTTTTCTGATGTATCAAATACTTATGTCATGCAATAAAATGCAAATTAATTACTTAAAAATCATACAATGTGATTTTCTGGATTTTTGTTTTAGATTCCATCTCTCACAGTTGAAGTGTACCTATGATAAAAATTAGAGACCTCTACATGCTTTGTAAGTAGGAAAACCTGCAAAATCGGCAGTGTATCAAATACTTGTTCTCCTCACTGTATGAAGAAAACGGTTCAGAATATTAGGGCTCAATGAAAAAAGCAATGTAGATACACGCATATATGCATCTTCTTTTCAGTCTACCAATTTGTAGACTCAAAGAATATTCTGATGTTGTATATTATTTAGGGTTAGAAAAATATTTACCCTTTGCCTTTACCCCTCTACATATATTGGTGAATCAAAAATACAGTAGTCTGATTCATCCTGAAGGTTGCCATATTTAATTGTTCAATCCAATAAATATAAATTGAGCAAAAATATAAATGCAACATTTATCGTGTTTCATGAGCTGAAATCAAAGTTCTCAGACATTTTCCATACGAACAAAAAGCGTATTTCTCTCAAATTTTGTGCACACCTTGACAGGTGTGGCATATCAAGGATCTGATAAACTGCATAATCGCTACACAGGTGTCTCATGTTTTGAGCGAGCGTGCAATTGTCATGGTGCAGGAATGTCCGCTAGAGCTAATGCCAGATAATTTAATGTACAGAATTGAATGTTAATTTCTCTAAAATAAGCCATCTCCAAAGTCGTTTTAGAGAATTTGGCAGTATGTCCAACCGGACTCACAACCACAGACCATGTGTATCGCGTCGTGTGGGCAAGCGGTTTGCTGATGTCAACACGGTGGAGTTATGGTATGGGCAGGCATAAGCTACAGACAACGAACACAATTTCATTTTATTGATGGCAATTTGATTGCACAAAATACATTGACGAGTTCCTGAGGCCCATTGTGAGGTCAATTTTTTAAGGTATATGTGACCAACAAATGCATATCTGTATTCCCAGTAATGTGAAATCAATAGATTAGGGCCTAATTCATTTATTTCAATTGACTGATTTCCTCATATGAACTGTAACTCAGTAAAATCTATGAAATTGTTGCATGTTGCCTTTATATTTTTGTTCAGCATATATGGGGCGGATGTGTACAATAGCGGTTTGAACAGTAGTCCTACAAATTTGCCCTAAGAATCCTCACTAATCCTGGACTTGTGATGACAATGGTCCAGTCCTTGTGAACCATGTGTGCCAGGCTCCAGGTTTAAACTGCTATGGTCTGCATTCCATAATGCTCCAAATTATTCCAAATTATTGCACAACTTGTAATACTGTAAGCCGAATACGATTCACTATTGCAAGTGATCTTAAGGACCAACCACACAAACGTGACAGAAGGAAGGTAAACTAACGATGTAATGGAATGATGCTAAATATAAGGAAACTAATACTAAAGTCAGTGCAGTTGTAAATGTATGTGGGCATAACTGAAAGTGGCTACTGGCTGCCAGTAGTGGCATATAATTAAAACATTCTCGAAATGATAAATCAACCCGGTAAATCAACCACTAACTATACTGTCACTATACCCCAATGAATAGCGGATGAATAGCAATTTATTCTCATGCCTGAATTCAAGGTCTGAATACCTGTAAAGAGAAAAGTGCATAAAAAGGGAATTGTGTTCCATTTACGAGCGCGTAACGTAGGTCGGAATCGGACTACAATAGTCCAATTATTGGCTAATGCAGTGTAATGCAACAAAGTAACAGTTGAAATTGGTTGGAAAGAGGAAATAGAAATGAACAAAACAGATATGCCTCCAAATGAGTATGGTGAAAACTACATTTTAACTAAGACCCTTACCGAAAAGCTATAAATTACCTCACCAGAGCAGCACAGCAACAGTGCCAGCTGGAAAGATTTACTCTTGAGGCCTGGTGGTGGGCTAGCATCAGCCAGGGCAGAGTACATGCCAGAGCAATTTAATATCAGGAGGAAGAAGCAGGTCGCTGAGTGGCTGGCACTCTGCCCAGGAACAACTGGAGGCCTTTGTGTTTAAAAAAGAAAGAGCTAAAGCCAAAGCTTGTTTGGATCTCTCCACTCAAGAAAATTGTTCTGACATTAGGGCTGGTCACTGATGCTAAAAAGTTGTATGTATGACATACAGTAGTTTGGTCATTTATCTCTATCACATGAAAGGCTTCCTATTTGTTTTGTGTGTACAAAATATTTGTTTGACTTCTGCGTGTGTACCAACCAACTGATCTATTTCATAATACCTTCAACTATTTAAATATTCACATTTTAGTCAGAAAGGGCCTTCATGCTCACACACACAGAAAGTGAGAGAGAGAGAGAGAGAGAGAGAGAGAGAGCGAGAGAGAGAGAGAGAGAGAGAGAGAGAGAGAGAGAGAGAGTGAGTGAGTGAGTGAGTGAGAGAGAGAGGGAGAGAGAAATTCTGCAGTAGGTGGCAGCATTGTACTAACTTCCTCCAGTGCTTCAATAGATCTGAGGACTGTTCCCTCTATTAGGGAATGCCATGTTCCAGTGGGTGTCACAGTATGTATGAAAAACATTATTTTCTACAAACAGACGCATCAAAAAGTATACGCTATCACTGTTACCATGTGCACTATAGTGGGCTTATTTAAGTTTTGCATGCTCAATAAAGACCCCCCAAAAACTCTTTACCGCAGCTCTCATGTATATCCTATGTAAAATGTATTTGCAATGCATACAGATTGTGATATAAAAACATGTACAGCATTTATGACGATAACTATTGCCATTATAATTGTCCTGTAGGCCGGTTCACAAAAGTCAGCGTAGGGGTTAATCTGTTATTATGCACAGCAAGAAGGATTTTGGGCGGTCTCTCGCTGTAGGCGGCGTGGCGATTTATCTCACCGACAGGGGCTTATATGGTAACTGAGGCTAAATAAATACAGATGAACCTCAGAGCACATTCACAAAAAATACTGGCAATTTTGGATGGTTCAGAAGATGCTCGGAATCCACGGGAGCAACACGCGCCTGCACATGCAGTCTATTCTTGTTGTTATATATAGGCCTCGTAAGCTTGTTGATGCATATCTATCATTAGAATCAGGGTGCTGCATTGCAAAGGGACCAATCCGACTTTGTTATATTGATTCAATTACAATAGAATATTATTATTGTACTGTTGCGCAATATTATTACCTACATATTTCGTTTATAAGGCAGTGGCACTGTTGGTTTTCAATTGTGCACAGTGCGTATTTGTGTTGAAATGAGGAATCCACATCTACTCAGTGATGGCTGGAAAACAATCAATGCAAAGGATGCAACTGGGAATAAAAAGTTTAAACGAAAAGGTCGGGACCCAAAACGTGTCACCAGTGAAGAAGTCCAAAGTTTTGCGGATGATTTAAGAGTGGAAGACGACTCTATGGGGGAACTGATGGAAGAGACATGTAGAAACCGTGTCCAAAAAAGACTGCAGGACCCTGGTACAGTTTTATCTGTGGAGAAATCGATCATTTCATCTGATAACCCGAATATTGCTATTGACATGAGGATAAATGCTTTACCATCTACAGTTACTGGGACGCTCCCATCACAGCCGCAGCCTTTTTCCGAGTCAACATCAACAAGCAGAGACTCCTTTCACAGCACATTCCCACAGGTTACAAGTTATGACCATCAACAGTCATTTGTGTCTGATCACACATTACAGTCCCGGGTCGTCCTGTGCCAGCGCTCCGAGAGGTCCCTCTCCTCAGCTTCTCAGGCGTCCTACATCAATAGCAGCGACCTGATGGAATCGCCAAGGAAACGGCTGGGAGAAACGTCTGGCGTCATCACTGAGATCAGAGCAGTTCAGCAGACACGCAGGCTACTGGCTAATGCCAGAGAGAGGACCCGGGTGCATACCATCAGTGCAGCCTTTGAGGCGCTGAGAAAGCAGGTATTTCCACTGAATTCACTAAACACACAATGAGGCCTCTTGTACAGAATGTTATGTTTATGCTGAACTCAGAGTAAGTTGTTGCACTTAAGTTCCCATATGTCAACTGTATATAGTTATGTACATTATGAAAATTATGGGGAATTTCACTATACAATAGACCTACTTGAGTACTAACTATATGGTCCCTTTTATAGATAGCTTATTAAATGAATTTCAGTGTAGATAATGCACAGTTTGCTAGGCGACATTAAAGATATGAGAATGAACAGTACAAAATCTTTAAGACATGTCAGTCCAAACAATTGAAATGTCACTCTGATGACACCTCTCACAATGGCAGAAACAAGATGTCAAATGCATAGGAAACAGGGAACACGTTTCTTAATGACAAAGGAAACCTCTTCACACTCCAATAGGCCTGATACAGCATGTATGTATGTGTATGTGTATGAACAATCAATGTCAACTAAAACAAATAACTTTTATGTTTACCAAATCCAACATGAAATATCTATCCCTTTGAAAACAAAAAACAGGGACATTTTCGCTGTGTACCCTTTTACTGTGTCATGTCATCACCAGCTGCTTTGGCACTTAAAAAGACATGGTGGAAAACTGTCACGTGACACCAACTGACACCAACAACAGTAACTAAAGAGCATATACAGTAGCCTAACTAAAAATCTTCTAAACTTGGCCGTACTATCCGCTCATACCATATACCATGAGTGTACGAAACTTTAGGAACACCGGTCCTTTCCATGACATAGACTGACCAGGTGAAGCTATGATCCCTTATTGATGTCACTTGTTAAATCCACTTCAATCAGTGTAGATGAAGGGAAGGAGACAGGTTAAAGAATCATGTTTAAGCCTTGAGACAATTGAGACATGGATTGTGTATGTGTCACGTTCTGACCATCGTTCGTGTGTGTTTTCCTTGTTTTAGTGTTGGTCAGGACGTGAACTGGGTGGGCATTCTATGTTGGATGTCTTGTTTGTCTATTTCTATGTCTGGCCTGATATGGTTCTCAATCAGAGGCAGGTGTTAGTCATTGTCTCTGATTGGGAACCATATTTAGGTAGCCTGGGTTTCACTGTGTGTTTGTGGGTGATTGTCCTTAGTGTTAGTTTGCACCAGTTTAGGCTGTTTCGGTTTTCATTACGTTTATTATTTTGCACTGTTTGTATTTAGATTCGTGTTGCTATAGTCACAATAAACATGGATCGCAATCTACACGCCGCATTTTGGTCCGACTCTCCTTCTCATATAGAAAACCGTTACAGAATCACCCACCACAAAAGGACCAAGCAGCGTGTCAACAGGCAGGAGCAGCGCGAGGAGACGCGCAATAAGGATTTCTGGACATGGGAGGAAATCCTCGACGGGAGAGGACCCTGGGCTAAACCAGGGGAGTGTAGCCGCCCAAAGGTGCAGCAGGAGAAGAGGCAACAGGAGCAGCCCAAAGAGGAGGTATGGACATGGGAGGACGAATTAGAAGGAAGAGGACCCTGGGCTCAGCCAGGAGAATATCGCCGCCCCAAAGAAGAACTGGAGGCGGCGAAAGCTGAGAGGCGCAGATATGAGGAGGCAGCACGACGTAGCGGATGGAAGCCTGAGAGGCAGCCCCAAAAATTTCTTGGGGGGGGGGCTAACAGGGAGTATGGCTACGTCAGGTAGGAGACCTGGGCAGACTCCCTGTGCTTACCGGGGGGCTAGAGAGACCGGACAGGCACCGTGTTATGCAGTGGTGCGCACTGTGTCTCCAGTGCGGGTGCATAGCCCGGTGCGGTATATTCCAGCTCCGCGTGTCGGCCGGGCTAGATTGAGCGTCGAGCCTAATGCCATGAAGCCGGCTCTACGCAGCTGGTCCCCAGTGCGTCTCCTTGGGCCGGCTTACATGGCACCAGCCTTGCGCTCGGTGTCTCCGGTTCGCCTGCATAGCCCAGTGCGGGCTATTCCACCTCGCCGCACTGGCAGGGCGACCGTGAGCATTCAACCAGGTAAGGTTGGGCAGGCTCGGTGCTCAAGAGCTCCAGTGCGCCTGCACGGTCCGGTTTTTCCAGTACCACCTCCACACCCCAGCCCTCCGGTAGCAGCTCCCCGCACCAGGCTTCCTGTGCGTGTCCTCGGCCCAGTACCACCAGTGCCAGCACCACGCATCAGGCCTACAGTGCGCCTCGCCTGTCCAGCGCTGCCAGAGCCTTCCTCCTCTCCAGCGCTGTCGGAGTCTCCCGCCTGTTTAGCGCTGTTAGAGCCTTCCTTCTCTCCAGCGCTGTCGGAGTCTCCCGCCTGTTTAGCGCTGTTAGAGCCTTCCTTCTCTACAGCGCTGCCGGAGTCTCCCGCCTGTTCAGAACTGCCAGTCTGCATAGAGCTGCCAGTCTGCATAGAGCTGCCAGTCTGCATAGAGCTGCCAGTCTGCATAGAGCTGCCAGTCTGCAAGGAGCTGCCAGTCTGCAAGGAGCTGCCAGTCTGCATAGAGCTGCCAGTCTGCAAGGAGCTGCCAGTCTGCAAGGAGCCGCCAGAGCTGCCTTTCTGCAGGATGCCGCCAAAGCTGCCAGTCTGCAAGGAGCCGCCAGAGCTGCCAGTCTGCAAGGAGCCGCCAGAGCTGCCAGTTATCATGGAGCAGCCAGGGCCGCCAGTCAGTATGGAGCAGCCAGGGCCGCCAGTCAGCATGGAGCAGCCAGGGCCGCCAGTCAGCATGGAGCAGCCAGGGCCGCCAGTCAGCATGGAGCAGCCAGGGCCGCCAGTCAGCATGGAGCAGCCAGTCAGCATGGAGCAGCCAGAGCAGCCAGTCAGCATGGAGCAGCCAGAGCTGCCAGTCAGCATGGAGCAGCCAGTCAGCATGGAGCAGCCAGAGCTGCCAGTCATCATGGAGCAGCCAGTCAGCATGGAGCAGCCAGAGCAGCCAGTCGACCAGACTCTTCCAGAGATTCCAGTCGACCAGACTCTTCCAGATCTGCCAGTCGACCAGACTCTTCCAGATCTGCCAGTCGACCAGACTCTTCCAGATCTGCCAGTCGACCAGACTCTTCCAGATCTGCCAGTCGACCAGACTCTTCCAGATCTGCCAGTCGACCAGACTCTTCCAGATCTGCCAGTCGACCAGACTCTTCCAGATCTGCCAGTCGACCAGACTCTTCCAGATCTGCCAGTCGACCAGACTCTTCCAGATCTGCCAGTCGACCAGACTCTTCCAGATCCGCCAGTCGACCAGACTCTTCCAGATCCGCCAGTCGACCAGACTCTTCCAGATCCGCCAGTCGACCAGACTCTTCCAGATCCGCCAGTCGACCAGACTCTTCCAGATCCGCCAGTCGACCAGACTCTTCCAGATCCGCCAGTCGACCAGACTCTTCCAGATCCGCCAGTCGACCAGACTCTTCCGGATCCGCCAGTCAGCCAGGATCTTCCAGAACCGCCAGCCAGCCAGGATCTGCCGGATCCAACCACCTGCCTGAGCTTCCTCTCAGTGCCAGTGCTGAGCTTCCTCTCAGTGCTGAGCTACCCATCAGTCCCGAGCTACCTCTGTCCCGAGCTGCCCCTCTGTCCCGAGCGGTCTTTAAGGAGGGTAACCTATCTAGGGACGCTAAGGAGGTGGACTAAAACTGTTATGGAGTGGGGTCCACGTCCAGCGCCAGAGCCGCCACCGCGGACAGATGCCCACCCACACCCTCCCCCATAGGTTCAAGTTGTGCGTCCGGAGTCCGCACCTTGGAGGGGGGGTACTGTCACGTTCTGACCATCGTTCGTGTGTGTTTTCCTTGTTTTAGTGTTGGTCAGGACGTGAACTGGGTGGGCATTCTATGTTGGATGTCTTGTTTGTCTATTTCTATGTCTGGCCTGATATGGTTCTCAATCAGAGGCAGGTGTTAGTCATTGTCTCTGATTGGGAACCATATTTAGGTAGCCTGGGTTTCACTGTGTGTTTGTGGGTGATTGTCCTTAGTGTTAGTTTGCACCAGTTTAGGCTGTTTCGGTTTTCATTACGTTTATTATTTTGCACTGTTTGTATTTAGATTCGTGTTGCTATAGTCACAATAAACATGGATCGCAATCTACACGCCGCATTTTGGTCCGACTCTCCTTCTCATATAGAAAACCGTTACAGTATGTGTGCCATTTAGAGGGTGAATGGGCAAGACAAAATATTAAAAGTACCTTTGAATGGGCTATGGTAGTAGGTGCCAGGTGCACTGGCTTGAGTGTGTCAACAACTGCTACGCTGCTAGGTTTTTCACACCACCCAAAGGATATCCAGCCAACTTGACACAACTGTGGGAAATATTGGAGTCAACATGGGCAAGCAACTCTGTAGAACACGTTTGAGACTTTGTAGAGTCCATGGCCTGACAAATTTACGCTGTTCTGAGGGCAAAAGAGGGGGTTGGGGGATGCAACTTAATATTAGGAAGGTGTTCCAAATGTTTTGTACACTCTGTGTATGACCAAACCTAACCAAAGTGTAACCCTATACAGGTGCCCTGCTACTCCTATGGACAGAAGTTGTCAAAGCTGGCTATTTTAAGAATCGCCTGCAACTACATCCTGTCGTTGGCTCAGCTTGCAGACCTGGACTACACCCCAGATAATGGCAACATGAGCTTCAGAGAGTGTGTGGAGCAGTGCACCCGCACCCTGCAGGCCGAGGGACGCTCCAAGAAGAGAAAGGTAAATTGGATCTAGGGAAGAGAAGAGAAGGGAAGGCAAGATTCAGTATTTAGGATTTTGTCTAATGACAGTCTGGCCTGGGATGTTACCCTGTGCATAAAAGTCTGGCCTGGGATGTTACCCTGTGCATAAAAGTCTGGCCTGGGATTTTACCCTGTGCATAAAAGTCTGGCCTGGGATGTTACCCTGTGCATAAAAGTCTGGTCTGGGATTTTACCCTGTGCATAAAAGTCTGGCCTGGGATGTTACCCTGTGCATAAAAGTCTGGCCTGGGATTTTACCCTGTGCATAAAAGTCTGGCCTGGGATTTTACCCTGTGCATAAAAGTCTGGCCTGGGATTTTACCCTGTGCATAAAAGTCTGGCCTAGGATTTTACCCTGTGCATAAAAGTCTGGGCTGGGATTTTACCCTGTGCATAAACGTCTGGCCTGGGATTTTACCCTGTGCTTGTGTTCTTTGGCTGAAGGCCACATGCAGCAATGACAAGTTCGGTTGAGACATTGACATGGAAATGGACTCCTGCAAGTGGAAAGTACTCAAGCACACAGATGGAGACATTGCTGAGGTATTGTAATAAGTTTGCTATAAAGTTCAAGGCCATCAAAAACAGAGCAGGGACTCTGAAGCATTAGTAGTTACAGAAAGGGAATGGAAAGCCAAGTCAAAGCTAGCTTCTAATTCAAACATGTTTTTGACAATATAGCATATCAATAACCTTGAAACATAAACTGTGCTTATAAACAAAGCTATTGATAAATAGCAACAGGTGACCGACCATACAAGACCAATAAAATAATTGGTCATGGATATTTAACTTTCAAATAAAGCTAATTGAATAGAGCTTTTCTTTCCTTTCTTTCTACTAGTTAAACACCTCTCCTCCTTCACTGTCATGTCATTTCCTAACAAAACTATATGACGTGTTTGAATGACTGGTGAATTGATGATATCACAGCAGTGAAAACTTCCCTTTTACTGATCAGGAAGCGGCAAAGATAATTTGATGGTTAGGGGGGGAAACATGGGGCAATGCGACAGACAGAGGGATGGTAATTCTAACGATAATGATAACAAAAGAGGAAAGAATACACTCTCACCAATTAAGAGAGGCATTCCTTTGCCTAATAGGGATCCCATTAAATTAAATCATCATCAACTCGTGTTTGAAAGAGAACTGGGTGTTCCGCCAGTTTTTTGTCCAGAACAGGAGAAAAAGTGCCCCGGGTGAATAAAAGAGGTGATTGATGCCTTTGTGTGCAGTTTTATGACATTGGGAGTCATGTAAACTGAGGCTGAACTTCCTCCAGCCCTCTCCTGGATCCACACATCTGCATGGCCTCTCTATAAATCAACAGGGTTTTTAATGCACAGATGAGATCCAAGCATGGAGAACGTTAATTTACACATTAATTAAGGTTTTAACACTGTTCTATCGATTACTTTCCCCCCCAGTTCCTCATCTGTCCCGTCAGTCTTCTCCTCTGTCACTTTATCTCTTGTTTATTCTCTAGATCACCCTCTCATTCGCTTTCCCCCATTTTCTTTCTTGGTGAAACAACATTATAATTTAATCTAAGTTTTAAAACTCACTGTTAGTCATTTAATCATATCTGGAAAGTAAATGCCCAAACGTATTTAATTTTTTTTTAAATTATGTCATTTGGGTAAATTTCACAGAGAGGATTCCAGCTGCACTTCATCTATTTCCAAAACTCATAACATAACATAACACAATTGTTTTCAAATAGGTTGATTACCCCTGACTATTCATTAAAGTACTGAATAAATAAATACAGTAACTTAAAAAAACTATAAACAAGTTGTATTCCATATACATTACATACACATTTTGTAAACCACAAATTACAACTTCAAACTTTTTTTTTTTACATCCCCTGTAAACAGGTTGAAAATATTTGAAAACTTTTCTTAATAAAGAAATTAATAATACAATGATGAATTAGGTGTTTGTTCATTGATTACATTTTCTACATAGTTACAGTGCCTTGCGAAAGTATTCGTCCCCCTTGAACTTTGCGACCTTTTGCCACATTTCAGGCTTCAAACATAAAGATATAAAACTGTATTTTTTTGTGAAAAATCGACAACAAGTGGGACACAATCATGAAGTGGAACGACATTTATTGGATATTTCAAACTTTTTTAACAAATCAAAAACTGAAAAATTGGGCGTGCAAAATTATTCAGCCCCTTTACTTTCAGTGCAGCAAACTCTCTCCAGAAGTTCAGTGAGGATCTCTGAATGATCCAATGTTGACCTAAATGACTAATGATGATAAATACAATCCAACTGTGTGTAATCAAGTCTCCGTATAAATGCACCTGCACTGTGATAGTCTCAGAGGTCCGTTAAAAGCGCAGAGAGCATCATGAAGAACAAGGAACACACCAGGCAGGTCCGAGATACTGTTGTGAAGAAGTTTAAAGCCGTATTTGGATACAAAAAGATTTCCCAAGCTTTAAACATCCCAAGGAGCACTGTGCAAGCGATAATATTGAAATGGAAGGAGTATCAGACCACTGCAAATCTACCAAGACCTGGCCGTCCCTCTAAACTTTCAGCTCATACAAGGAGAAGAATGATCAGAGATGCAGCCAAGAGGCCCATGATCACTCTGGATGAACTGCAGAGATCTACAGCTGAGGTGGGAGACTCTGTCCATAGGACAACAATCAGTCGTATATTGCACAAATCTGGCCTTTATGGAAGAGTGGCAAGAAGAAAGCCATTTCTTAAAGATATCCATAAAAAGTGTCGTTTAAAGTTTGCCACAAGCCACCTGGGAGACACACCAAACATGTGGAAGAAGGTGAAACCAAAATTGAACTTTTTGGAAACAATGCACACCATCCCCACTGTCAAACATGGTGGTAGCAGCATCATGGTTTGGGCCTGCTTTTCTTCAGCAGGGACAGGGAAGATGGTTAAAATTGACGGGAAGATGGATGGAGCCAAATACAGGACCATTCTGGAAGAGAACCTGATGGAGTCTGCAAAAGACCTGAGACTGGGACGGAGATTTGTCTTCCAACAAGACAATGATCCAAAACATAAAGCAAAATCTACAATGGAATGGTTCAAAAATAAACATATCCAGGTGTTAGAATGGCCAAGTCAAAGTCCAGACCTGAATCCAATCGAGAATCTGTGGAAAGAACTGAAAACTGCTGTTCACAAATGCTCTCCATCCAACCTCACTGAGCTCGAGCTGTTTTGCAAGGAGGAATGGGAAAAAATGTCAGTCTCTCGATGTGCAAAACTGATAGAGACATACCCCAAGCGACTTACAGCTGTAATCGCAGCAAAAGGTGGCGCTACAAAGTATTAACTTAAGGGGGCTGAATAATTTTGCACGCCCAATTTTTCAGTTTTTGATTTGTTAAAAAAGTTTGAAATATCCAATAAATGTCGTTCCACTTCATGATTGTGTCCCACTTGTTGTTGATTCTTCACAAAAAAAAAAAAAATACAGTTTTATATCTTCATGTTTGAAGCCTGAAATGTGGCAAAAGGTCGCAAAGTTCAAGGGGGCCGAATACTTTCGCAAGGCACTGTACATGCACATAACTTTTCCCTGCACTCCTAGTGCTCGGCTCTCTCTAGCTCTCTCTCCCTCACTGTGAGCTAATGTGTTTCCTTAGCATAAGAGCATTCACAAGGAAACAAGCTGAGCTGCTTTTTTTCCCCTGTCAGTCCCAGACACCAGATGTTCGTAACTCTAGTTGGGAAGTCCTGCTGGCGCCACTCAGGGCAGAGGGCAGGGTGAAGGCACGCGAGCTGAAGCCCAGAGAACTCACTCGCTGCAGGAATTGGCACATTCCCCAGCGCAGTGCTGGCACATTCCCCAGCTCTCCCCTGGCCATCTGTTCCAAAAAAACACTTTGAAAAAAAAACAAAAAAACACTGATCATCACTCTCTCAGGATACAGCACTGAGCAGCAGCTGTTACAAGAGAGAGAGAGAGGGGGGGGGGGGGGTAGCTGTGTAAGAAAGAAATCCCTTTGTCAGAGAGAGCCAGTGAGTCTGAGGGGAAACTTCAGGGGGGAAAAGGTTTTTTTCAATGCATACTGATTTAAGTAATTTAGAGCTGATTCCTGCACTCATTTAAAGCCCTGAACTCTGCTCTGAATTCACTTATTGTTTACTCAATGGAACTTTTTCCCAATAAAATGTCAAATCTAGCATGTAAATAATACTTATATGTGTAATGTTTTAAACATCATGTTAATCAAATCAAAGATTTGTGGATATTCACATGTAAAATGAAATACTTATTGTTAGAAGTATTTGGAAAACAAATGCATGGAAATAGAATCATAAACACTAAACAGTATACTGTAAATAATTTAGTACAACAAACAAACTAACACCATCAAGTCTTAAACAAATGTACAAATTCTCTGGCATGTGTCCTTGCCCTCAATAAGGAGGTAAAGTGGGTAAAGAAGAATCTGTCTCTTCATAGAAACACAATAAGGAAAATGGTTTGGTTGGTTTGCATCCAACGCTAAAGAGAGGGCCAAAGAATTTGGTTGTGTCCCACTCAATTCTACTCTGCATCTGATCTGACAAAGCAGTTATTTTCCTGGAATGGTTTATATTTTTCTACCCCATGTACTTACAACTCGGGCACCTATGAGGTCACTGGATATGTATGCAAGCTTTATTTTTACAGTTCTATTTGTACACATCCCAGCACCTCTTGATATGCACCCACAGGAGATTGTTTTCACATCTTGATACATGCTTTTATGTCTTTTGCAGGACTAAAATCAGTGGCGTGAACCAGACTTCTTAAACCAGGCCCTTGAAATAAAGCAGCTCTTCACACCTCTTCTTGAGGTTCTTCAAGGCCCCTCCTGGGAGGGGACTACAAAAGCAGGCACTTAGACATATGATGGACCTAATTTCATAGGCCTACTTGATACCCTTTGAGCTAGCAGGCATATCAACAATCACCAGTTATGGATATCTTTCTCCCTGTCATGTGTTGGAAGGAACAGTTGAAAGTGTGGAGACAGCATTGGATGTTCTTTATGCAAACATGCAAGCATATGCCTGGTGGATGATGTCAGATTGTTTAATCACATGACAATGACATTTTAGTCCTTTAGCAGATGCTCTTATCTTGAGCATCTTACAATAGTGATCGCGTACAATTTTCATCCTTTTTTGTTTTCTGTACTGGTCCTCCATGGGAATTGAACCCACAACCCAAGTGCCATGCTTTACCAACTGAGAAACACAGGACAAACTGAAGGCAGAGACAGCAGTGATTATAAGAGTTCATAACTGAAATTTTAACATTTGTATTCAACTATAAATCCCAATGCCTTTTCAATGATGTACAAGTTGTTTTCTTGACAGTATGATTTGTAATTCCTGGACAATGGAAACTAACTATTGAAAGCTCATACATATATATGACTAGAACGTAACGTGAAATAATATGACATACAGTAATGGTATTTTATTCAGCAACTGTTTTCATGTGTTGAAGAATGAATGAAGTAAAATGGGTTATTCTCTGCTACCTGTGCTCAGTATTTAACAACATCCCAGATTGATACATTTAAAAGTGACCTCCCTTTCCTTTTCAGCATGAACATTCTCTGACTGTTGTTCTGTGCTCATCAAGCACTTTCTAACCAGAAATAAAGAAACTGTTGTTCATGTATTTGAATGGATATTCATGATCCTTAAACACCTTTACATTACTATCTCAAGTACTGCTAACCTCATACACTACCCCTTCAAACAGGTTATTGCAGCTGTAGAGAGAGCATCTATGAAATTTCCCTTACAAAGTTGTAATTATGAACATGATGCAAAGTAATTTAATTTTCCATCTAAAGCTACCTCGTGTGTGTGTTTAAATCTTGTGTGTTATTATGTGCTCACGCTTCATCATAGACTACAATACGTCTCTTTCAGGCAAGAGTCATAGAAAGGACATCCCAAAAGGACTTGTCAACGTCACCACTGTTGGTGGCCCCCAAGATCAGTATTTTCCAGAACTGAAGTCCATTTAACAGAACTGAAGTCCATTTAATAGAATTTGGAGACTGGTTCTTCAAAGGTCAACAGAGATTGAATAATGTTGTTCTGCCTTAAATCAACTTTTGCCTTTTCAAATAAGTACTACAAGTTCAAACTATTCAAATACTCACTTTTCTAAAAGGCTACAAAAGTCACATGGATTTAAATACAAATGAATTCCAATAAATGACATTGTCATGTAATAAAGGGCATTTGTATTAAAGAAAATAAGTACTTTACTTTCACTTCTCATGCCGAGAGGAGAATTTCAACTAATAGTAGACCTTGTATATTTAGTCTCCAACACCATTTGCAACAGGACAATTTGGTTCTTAAAGTATTTAGCTGAGCGCACTGTCAGTAAGAGCAATCTGTTTTCTTCTAGCGCCGCTAAGCTTTCGAAGCTGGAACCCATTCAGGCTTTTACAGTCCTTCAAATTGGGGCTGGAGCCGGAGAGGAAACACTAGTATCCTGTATATATAACTTCTGTCTGTATGGAAAAAAAGAGACAGAGCAAATGGAAAGCAAGCTGTGGCTGCCAGGAATCAATCTCATCTTAAGCCGTTAGATTGAAAGAAGGTAGTGAAAATATAAAAATCGAGTTATTTTAATTGTTGAAAGTTTTTTAATGTAGTGTAGATTTGATTTCTTACATCACCGATTTTCAGTTTTAAAGAACTTTTAACATATTATGCTCTCTTTTGAAAGTCTACAAGGTGAACTACAATAATAAAAATGACTGAATATTCGCATCATGATAAAGAGAACATTATGTATGAATTAAAGAGGGGGGGGGGGATATGTTTACTTGTTTTGGGTCCTAAGGAAAACTTGACCTAGGCTAAGATCCAACACCCACAATTCAATTCTAATCTTAACCATTCGACTTTAAAACAAATCCTGCACTGGAAAATGGGGTGATAAAAACATGTTTTTGAAGCCCATGCATCTAGATGGATCTAGATTTTAGTATTTCCCACTCCATCTATTGGAAGAATAGCATTGCTGCAGCAGGAGATTGAACTACTCTGGTCTTCTACAGAGGCATATTAAAAGGGTTCTGACATGTTCCATGACACAACCCCCCAAAAAACAGCTCAAACAATGTCAGTCTCTTTTCTTTACTGACAACCAGGCCAATTATGGTGTTATTAAAAAAGAAAAAACATAAGCTTGAAACAATTGTAAATAAAAATGATCAAAGTCATGTTGTAATCACAGTACAAATGTACATTACAATAAAATAAAAATAAGTGATGACAAAACAACCAAGACATCAGACATCTATTGTGGAAGAACAGAACATTAAACTTCATATCAAATCCATAAAAATATAAACATCTGTTAGTGAATCTGTTCATACTACAAGAGACCTAAAAATATTTCTGGGAACTATTTTTTGCTTTATGCTACCATTTACTCTGATGAATTGTCAATAAGCTCATATATATATATATATATATATATATATATATATATATAAATATATATATATATATAAATATATATATTTTTTATTACATTTTAGCAGCAATTATACTTCAGGTATAGAGGGAATTGTAAATGGAAGTACTGGTACAGTTTTTAAGCCTGTTTCAGCTGAGCAGCAAAGTGTGCAGCTTCCTTGTTTTCCATTATGTTGTCCACATCTAGCCCATGCAAATGCCACATTTGCATGCATCAAGTCATAGAAGAGTTTGCAGTCCAGTCAGAAAAGGTATTGACACATTTTTGATGCCCACAAAGGGAACAATAACATCTGTCAATATTGCGTTTAAGTCTGCCATCCCCTGGAAATAGGCGAGATAAAGGAAAGATAAACAATTTACCAATTGTAGGGGGCGGCAGGCGGCAGGGTAGCCTAGCGGTTAGTGCGGTTAGTGCGGTTAGTGCGTTGGACTAGTAACCGGACCCCGAGCTGACAAGGTACAAAAATCTGTCGTTCTGCCCCTGCCCACAGTTCCTAGGCCGTCATTGAAAATAAGAATTTGTTCTTAACTGACTTGCCTAGTTAAATAAAGGTAATATATATAAGGGCACAGGGCAAGACACAGGAGGACTAGCAAAAGAGAGATACGAAACGGCAGGCGCACGGAAAACCACACTGGTTGACTTGACAAGACAAACTGGCAACAGACAACCAGGGAACACCGGAATAAATACCCAGGGACTAATGGCGAAAACGGGTGACACCTGGAGGTGGGTTGAGACAATCGCAAAGACAGGTGAAACAGATCAGGGTGTGACAAACTGGTATGATATTGGCATAGAATTTCCAACTCATTCTCCCTTTTATATCAGCAAAGTTAGGGCATAAAAATGTTTTGTAAGTCTGCTGTGTTATGTTATGTGTGCTGTGTAATTGGTGAAAGGTTGTCTGACCTGGTTCCAGCCCTAGAGACGTCCAACAGTTCCATCGCCATCTGTCTGATGATCTCCAGATTCAAGATCCGAAACTTTGATCAGTCTACTGGTATCCTTTTCCTCTGGCACCTTCTGCCAGGAAAACAGCCAGTCCCAAAGTGACTGAAACAAAAAACTAATCTGATGTTAGGCAAAGAAGCTGACAGAGTCATTTTTTATTTCAAATCACTAAGTCATGTCTGAGCTCTTTACAAATTTACAAATTCAACAACCAGGCCTACCCATTACCAGATTCAATTCTGTGTCTTGACATTAATATTTTGTTCATGTTTCTGGTGGTGGTCTTTGTAACTCACTACTCTCTGTCTGTTGATCATTGCTCTTATCCACTTGAAGTCTCAGCCTTGTAGACCACTGCCGCAAACTGCAACTCAGGGTCAACAAACTCCCAGAACTGGGGGCATCCCTCCGGGTAATTCATCCGGATGGAGGTCCGGTTCCCCATGTCTTTACTGTTGTTCCGTAAAGGACCACTATTTAGCCACTATTTAGCCTGTGGAGCAATGAACACTGTCAACATGAGGGTGACACAGATCCACTCATGTAAAATATTCACTCTTTGGAATCAGCAATCACTTACAATTAGAGTATATAACAATTATAACAATTATACACTTCTTACTTAGGAATTTAAGCAAATCGAATTGTATTCGTCACATGCTTTGTAGACAACAGGTGTTGGTCTAACAGTGAAACACTTATTTACTTACTTCCTAACAATGCAGAGAGAAATAAAATAGAGAAATAATAGAAAGTAAAACACGTTGAAAAGACTAAAGTAATAATAGATACACAATGAGAAACGATAACTTGGTTATTTGCAAAGTGTACCAGTACCGAGTCGAGGTAAATTGAGGTAGATATGTACATACCAGCCTTCCTGATTTAACTTTCGTAAACTACTGTACATAACCCTTTCCTGTCATCTACAATGCAATGCTCCGGAAGGAAGTATTCATACCCCTTGACTTTTTCCACATTTTGTTGTGTTACAGCCTGAATTTAAATGGGTTAAATGTCGATTTTTTTTTATCACTGGCCTACACACAACACCCCATAATGTCAAAGTGGAATTATGTTTTTCAAATGTTGTACTAATTCATTAAAAATGAAAAGCTGAAACGTCTATAGTCAATAAGTATTCAACCCTTTTTATAGCAAGCCTAAATAGGTTCAGAAGTAAAAATGTGATTAACAAGTCACATGATAAGTTGTCTGGACTCTGTGTGCAATAATAGTGTTTAACATGATTTGTTAATGACTACCTCATCTCTGTACCTCACAATTATCTGTAAGGTCCCTCAGTCGAGCAATGAATTTTAAACACAGATTCAACCAAAGACCAGGGAGGTTTTCCAATGCCTCGCAAAGAAGGGCTCCTATGTGTAGATGGGTAAAAAGAAAAGCAGCCATTGAATACCCCTTTGAGCATGGTGAAGTTATTATTAACAATTTGGATGGTGTATCATTATACCCAGTCACTAGAAAGATACAGGTGTCCTTCCTAACTCAGTTGCCAGAGATGAAGGAAACCGCTCAGGGATTTCACCATGAGGCCATTGGTGACTTTAAAACAGCCACAACGTTTAATGCCTGTGATAGGAGAAAACTGAGGATGAATCAACAACATTGTAGTTACTCCATAAAATGTACCTAATTGACAGAGGGAAAAGAAAGAGGTCCGTACAGAATAAAAATAGTCCAAAACATGCATCCTGTTTGCAACAAGGCAGTGAAGTAATACTGTAGTAAATGTGGCAAAGCAATTAACATTTTGTCCTGAATACAAAGTGTTATGTTTGGGGCAAATCCAATACAACACATTACTGAGTACCACTCTCTATATTTTCAAGCATAGCGGTGGCTACATCATGTTATGGGTATGCTTGTAATCGTTAAGGACTGGGAAGTTATTCATGATAAAAAATAAACAGAATGGAGCTAAGCACAGGCAAAATCCTGCTTCAGTTTGCTTTCCACCAGATGAATTCACCTTTCAGCAGGACAATAACCTAAAACACAAGGCCAAATCTACACTGGAGTTGTTTACCAAGAAGACCGTGAATCCTTTTGTGTGGCCAAGGTTAATGTTTTGACTTAAATCTACATGGCAATCTATGGCAAGACCTGAACCAATTTGAAAGAGCTTGAAGAATTTTGAAAATAATAAAAATGGGCAAATGTTGTACAATCCAGGTGTGGAAAGCTGTTTGAGACTTACCCAGAATCAATCAATCAATCAAATGTATTTATAAAGCCCTTCTTACATCAGCTGATCACAAAGTGCTGTACAGAAACCCAGCCTAAAACCCCAAACAGCAAGCAATGCAGGTGAAGAAGCATGGTGGCTAGGAAAAACTCTTTAGAAAGGCCGGAACCTAGGAAGAAACCTAGAGAGGAACCAGGCTATGAGGGGTGGCCAGTCCTCTTCTGGCTGTGCCGGGTGGAGATTATAACAGAACATGGCCAACATGGCCAGAAAGACTCACAGCTGTGATTGCTGCCAAAGGTACTTCTACAAAGTATTGTCTCAGGTGTGTGAATACTTATGTAAAGTAGATACTACTGCATTTAATTTTCAATAAATTAGAAAAAATGTGTAAACACATGTTTTGACTTTGTCATTGTAGATGAGTGAGAATTGTTTTTTTTGGGAATTCAAGTCAATCGGTATGAATACTTTCAGAAGGCATTGTAACTAAAATGCTTTGTCTGAGATGATGTCTGGCCGATAAGATCACTTATTAATATTATAGGAAGAGAACCATACACCTAAAAAAGTTTAAAGTTCGAGGCGATATATTGTTATTTTTAAACAAAACAAGTTGGCTAACTAGCTAACAAGCTTTTTATCACATTATCACTAATTAGCTAAAGTTGGATTCTTAGTAATGCTGGCTTCAAGTGCACATGGGAAATGGGAAACTGGGAAGCGCTAAGTCGAACATGACAGTGTTCAAATGCTTTTGAAGTTGGAACAATTCTTCAACCAATAACATTTTATCTAGCTTGATAAGCTAGGTAACGTTGCTAATAATAAAGTAAACTAACATTGAAAATATGGTCAAACTAGTGTTACAGGTTTTGGTTTTCCATTTACAGTATGTTTTGAGGTTGGCACCGTATAACACACGAGCACGTATGGCACACCAATTGGTTACCATCTCGTTAGTGGGAAGGTGTTTCACCTGTGCTGGCCCAGGTGCTATTTAAGAGTGTCTGAGATGTGGAGGGTCAAAACCTTTATTTGGCTCGCCCTATTTATTTGTCTCTCTCATTCCTTTGTCTGATCTTCCCTGTTTTAGTGTTGCTCAACTTTCTGGTTTGCTTCCTGTCTTTAAGTTTGGTGTGGGTTTTTCTTTTGTTTTTCTCTTCTTGGGGAGATTTAGTGGGAGCTCATGGTGGGTGTCATGTTCTAGACCTCACGGTATAATTAACTTGACAATGGAGACTGAAGTACTATTACTTTTAGCTTTATATCCTAAGCATGGTAAGAACTAACATTGTGTACACATCAAACTGCAACACCGCTCATTTACATATCCCCTTGACCTTCAACCTTGAGTGACACTGATTGACTGTTAAACACAACAGAGTTATGGACTATCATTAAAGGTATATAGCTCCATATACTACATCGCTCTCTCAGCTTACAATTAAACAACTTTTTAACAATATTCATGTCAACAACAAAAAAGTATAGTCTTGTTAAAACTGCTGTAGTGCTCTAGTTTCACTTACAATACCAGGCTTTACTTTTGACTCACTCAAACACTGCCTGCTCTGGTATACTGACTGGTGTGAGTCTCTACGAAAGAGGGTACTGGTGCTTTGTCATTTGTCATGTTCCATCAGTGTTCATTTGTGTCGTCTCTTCAACCTCCTGGTCTGAATCAGAATCAGTGATTGTGACCTCTTTTTTTTTTTTGTCCCTGTACCTGGCTGTTCTGTCAGGTCTGAGATGCTTTCTGTTTCTGCGGTAGCGAGCTCCTGCAGGTGTGATATCATAGGATCTCGGTTCATCTCTGATTCTCAACACTGTTGCTGGCTGCCATCCTTTTGAGGATCAGCGTGGCAGATGTGTTGTTACCTACCATTACCACCTGCAGGTGAGAGCTCTGGAATGCGCTAAGGAGCGTTGACTGCCCTGATGTGCAATGTGGAGCCTCTTAAGTATCTCATCTCTAAAGTCTTTGGTAATGATAATACGTTTGTTTACCATGAGTAGTCAATGTTCCATGTAAAGAGTCTCTGATGTCCCAGTAGGGTTGCGCTTTCAGTGGCGCAATTTTCTTCTTGTCTGGCCATCCATCTCTGTGCATCTCACAGTCTGCATCTGTGACTGCTCCCAGCTGTTGCGTAACAGCACCCTCCAGTGGATGATGTGCGGAGACTGCGTAAATTACTTTCTCAACACTGAGGTTACACTTTGTGTGGCATTCTGGGGTAGAGCCTTGATTGGCGTGTCTGCTATCAACATGTCTTTACCTGGGGTGTAGATGATGTGAATGTTATATTTCTGTATTTGAAGCAGCATCCTTTGAAGACGAGCATGCACCTTTCCAATAGGCTTGGTGATTATAGTCTCGTAGTTTGTGGTCAGATTGAACTCTGACCGGGACACCATAAACATACTGGTGGAACCTCTTCAGTGCAAACACGATTGCCAGAAGTTATTTTTCTATGTGGCCATAGTTTTGTTCTGCCCCAGACAAAGCTCTGGATGCAAGGGCTATAGGCTGTTGACCTTGCATCAGAGCAGAGTAGGTTAGAGCCTGTAAGTAAGCATTTCACTGTAAGGTTGTATTCGGTGCACGTGACAAATAAACTTTGATTTGATCCATCTTTGGATGTATCAGCTTGTATTTCAATCTCTTCCTGTGGATTGAAGAATTTCTGCTCTTGAATTTCTAATGTTTCTTTCAGCCATGAACAATAGGAGGGACTTTTGGATCAATGTGGATGTGTTGTTGGCCTGGAAACGCAAACCTTTAAACACAGATGCATAGCGCTTGAGTAGCTCTTCCTTGGAGCATGGCATGTACTGTCACAAATTTTCTGATGAGGTCAAGCTGCACACAGGCCTCTGCCTAGTAGTGGTGTGTCAAATGCATCTGTAACATAGAACTGTGGATGGGCTTGTTTGTGCTGCACTTGCAATGCCTTTGGTTTAATGTTTGTACTCATAGTCTGTGGAGGCACTGTCTGTCTCTTTCACTTTGAATTGCTTGGGCAATTTGTCTGATATTGCTTGTGGAAGCACATAGGCTTCAGCTCCTGTGTCTAACTTAGTTGCCATCTGTCCTCCTATACGCAAGTTGGGTGCCAGCCAGCATCTTTTTTTGCATGCTTGTGTCACTGCACTTATGAACATGTCCACTTCCTTGACATCTGTCCCTGACCTACACACTCCTGCAAAGTTATTTCTCTTGCCACTTTTTTAAAGCTCAACATTGAATGCAGGACTCCTCTTTGGTTTGTATTTTTCCACATTTGCCACACGTTTTTGTCTGCTACTTGCTGGTTAAGCACACGGCCTGCCTTTGTTCTGACTGTGCTCGTGATTACTTAACATGGCATTAACTGTTCTGTGCTATTGCTAGCTGACAAAGCTTTGGCCTGAGCTGATGTAACTTATTTTGCATGGCAAACATCTATGGCCCTAGCTAGGGTTAAATCTGAAATGGAGAGTAGTTTCTCACTTAGTTCACTGTCTGTGACGCAAAACACAATTTTGTCCCTTAGCATTAGATCCTCAGTGTCTTTGAACTCACAGCTGCGTGCTCTCGGTCTCAGTTCGGTTATAAACTTGTCAATACCTGCCTTTTCATTGAACTTGTGTGCCCAAAACTGATGTCTCTGGAACACAGTATTCCTACGTGGTACACAGTAGTTTTCAAATGCTTTCATCACCTCTGGCCAGATTCTTGTTTTCCGGGTCGGCATATGTGATCTCCAGCGCGTCTTTCCAGTCAATAACAACAGAGATGGTGGTGTAAATGACTGCATTGCTGCTAATCCCAAGGTTGATAGATAACTATCAAGTATGTTGTTTCACTCACTTTAGCCTGCTAACTAGCTACTCGTCTTATTAGCCTACTGGTGAAGTCAAATCAAAATCAAATCAAATAAAATTTTATTTGTCACATACACATGGTTAGCAGATGTTAATGCGATTGTAGCGAAATGCTTGTGCTTCTAGTTCCGACAATGCAGTAATAAGCAACAAGTAATCTAACTAACAATACCAAAACTACTGTCTTATACACAGTGTAAGGTGATAAAGAATATGTACATAAGGATATATGAATGAGTGATGGTACAGAGCAGCATAGGCAGGATACAGTAGATGGTATCGGGTACAGTATATACATGAGGTGAGTATGTAAACAAAGTGGCATAGTTAAAGGGGCTAGTGATACATGTATTACATAAGGATGCAGTCGATGATATAGAGTACAGTATATACGTATGCATATGAGATGAATAATGTAGGGTAAGTAACATATAAGGTAGCATTGTTTAAAGTGGCTAGTGATATATTTACATAATTTCCCATCAATTCCCATTATTAAAGTGGCTGGAGTTGAGTCAGTGTCAGTGTGTTGGCAGCAACCACTCAATGTTAGTGGTGGCCTTGAGATAGAAGCTGTTTTTACTGACATCGCCTTCTGGATGATAGCGGGGTGAACAGGCAGTGGCTCTGGTGGTTGATGTCCTTGATGATCTTTATGGCCATCCTGTAACATCGGGTGGTGTAGGTGTCCTGGAGGGCAGGTAGTTTGCCCCCGGTGATGCGTTGTGCAGACCTCACTACCCTCTGGAGAGCCTTACGGTTGTGGGGGGAGCAGTTGCCGTACCAGGCGGTGATACAGCCCGCCAGGATGCTCTCGATTGTGCATCTGTAGAAGTTTGTGAGTGCTTTTGGTGACAAACCAAATTTCTTCAGCCTCCTGAGGTTGAAGAGGCGCTGCTGCGCCTTCTTCACGATGCTGTCTGTGTGAGTGGACCAATTCAGTTTGTCTGTGATGTGTATGCCGAGGAACTTAAAACTTGCTACCCTCTCCACTACTGTTCCATCGATGTGGATAGGGGGGTGTTCCCTCTGCTGTTTCCTGAAGTCCACAATCATCTCCTTAGTTTTGTTGACGTTGAGTGTGAGGTTATTTTCCTGACGCCACACTCCGAGGGCCCTCACCTCCTCCCTGTAGGCCGTCTCGTCGTTGTTGGTAATCAAGCCTACCACTGTTGTGTCGTCCGCAAACTTGATGATTGAGTTGGAAGCGTGCGTGGCCACGCAGTCGTGGGTGAACAGGGAGTACAGGAGAGGGCTCAGAACGCACCCTTGTAGGGCCCCAGTGTTGAGGATCAGCGGGGTGGAGATGTTGTTGCCTACCCTCACCACCTGGGGGCGGCCCGTCAGGAAGTCCAGTACCCAGTTGCACAGGGCGGGGTCGAGACCCAGGGTCTCGAGCTTGATGACGAGCTTGGAGGGTACTACGGTGTTGAATGCCGTGCTGTAGTCGATGAACAGCATTCTCACATAGGTATTCCTCTTGTCCAGATGGGTTAGGGCAGTGTGCAGTGTGGTTGAGATTGCATCGTCTGTGGACCTATTTGGGCGGTAAGCAAATTGGAGTGGGTCTAGGGTGTCGGGTAGGGTGGAGGTGATATGGTCCTTGACTAGTCTCTCAAAGCACTTCATGATGACGGAAGTGAGTGCTATGGGGCGGTAGTCGTTTAGCTCAGTTACCTTAGCTTTCTTGGGAACAGGAACAATGGTGGCCCTCTTGAAGCATGTGGGAACAGCAGGCTGGTATAGGGATTGATTGAATATGTCCGTAAACACACTGGCCAGCTGGTCTGCGCATGCTCTGAGGATGCCGTCTGGGCCTGCAGCCTTGCGAGGGTTAACACGTTTAAATGTCTTACTCACCTCGGCTGCAGTGAAGGATAGTCTGCATGTTTTCGTTGCAGGCCGTGTCAGTGGCACTGTATTGTCCTCAAAGCGGGCAAAAAAGTGATTTAGTCTGCCTGGGAGTCTACGTTCTCACTCATACAGCTAGCACTGGGATCTTTTCCTCATTTTTTTGTTTAACCTTGTGCCACTTCTGACACCATGTATTGCTCTAGACCTCACGGTAGAATTAACTTGACACCTGAGACTGAAGTACTATTACTTTTAGCTTGTATCTCTGAAGCCTGGTAAGATCTAACACCGTGCACGAAGGGATGCATCAAACTGCATCACTGACCTTCACCCTCGAGTGATTCTGATTGGCTGTTAAGCACAAGGGAGTTATGAACTATCATTAAAAGTGTATGTACAGTGGGTGTCTTTTAGGTCTTTCAGAACTCCTCCTCATTAAACCCCACCTGTTTCATTTTGGCTGTTGTCAGTGACTCTTTTAGTTACCCCTTCCCTTTGAGCAAAATTACTTAGTCTTCTTGCTGGGAAACGTAACGTTGGCTACATTATCCATCTTTATAAGGTTGTAGTTGTCAAACTCATCTTTTGGTTGAAAAGATAAAAGGTCAGTGGTGAAAAGTCACAACTCGGCAGCTCAGGCGCCACTTTTTTTTAATGCAGTTTACCAATTGTAATTACGACTTGGAGGGTTATTCAAGTGCAACTTCCCAGTCGGAACTAGGAATTGACTATAACTATGATAGCACGTGAACGCGGCATTAGCTAGCTAATGTAAAGTTTCACCCATCAGTGGACCTTGACAGCCAGCAATAGCCAGTCATCTTGACAGTATCATTAATATGTTTACGTTATCTGCCAATATTTTCCTTTGATGTAGCTAGCCAGCTAATGTTGATATTGTCAAAAGGAAGTCTTATTTCTGACAGAATAACCAGCGTTTCTTAACCACACCACACTGCAGGCTTTGGAATAACCACTGTGCGGTGAGAAGATTCATCATAGCTTACAGTATCCTTAAAAAAACACCCAGAGAGGATGGACTCTATCAAATGATTAGTTATAATAGAATTTCTGTGCTCTCGTTGGCCCACCAGAGCAGATGTCATATACAATTATAGCTTCTGAGATCAACAGCGGATTCTGGTACCGATACTACACTGAACAAAAATATAAACACTACGTGCAACAATTTCAAAGATTTTACTGTTAGTTCTTATAAGGAAATCAGTCAATTGAAATAAATTCATTAGGCCCTAAGCTACAGATTTCACATGACTGGGAATACAGATATGCATCTGTTGGTCACAGATACCAACAAAAAAAAGGTAAGGCTGTGGATCAGAAAACCATTCATTATCTGGTGTGACAAACACAATCCAGAGCATCCCAAACACGCTCAATGGGTGACAGGTCTGGTGAGTATGCAGGCCTTGGAAGAACTGGGACATTTTCAGCTTCCAGGAATTGTGTACAGATCCTTGCGACATGGGACTGTGCATTATCATGCACAGTCGGCAGATGATGGCGGCAGATGAATGGTACGACAATGGGGCCTCGAACTTGTCAAGGTATCTATGTGCATTCAAATTTCCATTGATAAAATGCAATTGTGTATGTCGTCCGTAGCTTATACCTGCCCATACCATGAACCCACCAACACCATGGGGCAATCTGTTCACAACGTGCACGCAGATGAGCTTTCCTGAGACGGTTTCTGACAGTTTGTACAGATATGATTTGGTTGGACAAACCCAACGTTTTATCAGCTGTCCGGATGGCTGGTCTCAGATGATCCTGCAGGTGATGAAGCCGGATGTGGATGTCCTGTGCTGGCGTGGTTACACGAGGTCTGCTGGGATTCCTGGGAGTGCATTCTGATGAAGATCAAAGGTAAGTGAATATTTATAATGCTATTTCTGACTAATGTTGACTACACAATGTGGCTATCTTTTTGGCTGCTTTGTTGTCTGAACGCTGTACTCAGATTATTGCATAGTTTGCTTTTAATGTAATTTTTTGGGGGAAATCTGACACAGCGGTTGCATTAAGGAGAAGTATATCTCTAATTCCATGTATAACACTTGTATTTTCATCAACATTTATGATGAGTATTTCTTTGAGTTGATGTGGCTCTCTGCACAATCACCACATGTTTTAGAACTACTGGACGTAACTCGCCAATGTAAAATTAGATTTTTTTATATAAATATGCACTTTATCGAACAAAACATACATATATTGTGTAACAAGAAGTCGTATGAGTGTCATCTGATGAAGATCATCAAAGGTAAGCAATTAATTTTATCTCTATTTGTGCTTTTTGTGACTCCTCTCTTTGGCTGGAAAAATTGCTGTTTTTCTGTCAGTTGGTGGTGACCTAACATAATCGTTTGTGGTGCTTTCGCTGTAAACCTTTTTTGAAATCATACACTGTGGCTGGATTAATGTGAATTTTATCTTTAAAATTGTGTAAAATACTTGTATTTTTGAGAAATATAAATTATGAGATTTTTGTTGTTTTGAATTTGGCGCACTGCACTTTCACCGGCTGTTGGCGAGGTATTACGGTACCCTCCCACATATCCCAGAGAGGTCTAAGGCACTGCATCTCAGTGCTAGAGGTGTCACTACAGACACCCTGGTTCGAATCCAGGCTGTATCACAACCGGCCATGATTAGGAGTCCAATAGGGTGGTGCACAATTGACCTAGCGTTGTCCGAATTTGGCCACAGTAGGCCATCATTGTAAATAAAAATTTGTTCTCAAATGACTTGCCTAGTTTAATAAATAAAAAAGATATGACCATGGTTTGATTTCATTTGGCCTATTTAGCATAGCTCTGTTCTGCCCTGCTCCCTTATGGAGCTCAACAGTTACTGTTTCATACTGTTATAACTGAAATCTGTGATTTTGTCAATGCAATATATTATTTTTATAGCAGTGTTTATTATGTTACTTCTTTGTAATATTGTTTTATTGCTTTGTCCTGATTGTATTCTAATTACTATTAATTCCTCTTTATTCTGTACTTTCAGAAACCATACACACAGCAAGAACACATTCCTCTGCTTCCTTCTCCTTGTGCCAGACGGGCAGACGTTGCAGTGCCTCCGTGTGCAACTACCTTGAGCAGCAGTTTGAGGGACTTTGCAGGGTAAATGCTGCGCAGTGAGGCATAGGGGATTGTCTGCAGCAGGACGACCCCCAGTGGACGGGCGCCAAGGGGTGTGGTGCTCCTCCAGCAGCTCTCTCATTAGGATTTCTCTGTACTTTTGGTAGGTAATTACTTTACCTATGAGGGAGTGGGGGGGGGGGGGGGGGGGGGGGGGCGAGGGAAGGGAGAGGATGATGAGGGAATGGGTAGGTGATTTGTATGTGAACTGTTCAGTGGTTCTTCCTTTTACCTGAGAAACCATCATCACACAGTCCTTTGTAGGTGCCCGCTATGACTTCCTTCATGTTGGAAAGAAAGGCTGAACTGTACTGGTTGTAGCCGAACTGACACTCAAAAAATGACAAAAATGGAGGGTGGTTGATAGCGAAATTAAATTTGAGTTTGTTTTCAAATATATTTTTTGTTTTCAAATTATTTGGGGGGGATAAAATGCATAAAGTTTTGCGCTCTATATCAAAATATTTGATTGCAATTTTTTTTTTTTTACTTTGAAGCCCCGTTTTTGCTTTCAGAACAATTATTCTGGATTGAAAATAATAAAGTTTTGCTCTCGACAAAGAGACACAAATGTTCACCGTATCCACTGGTCGGGGGCCAAACTTGGAAGAATATTCTCTGATTTTGATCCTACTTGTGTCAGATGTAAGGTGGAACCAGCCACACTGTTGCATATGTTTTGGGGCTGTCATAAACTGTCAGGTTTCTGGGAATTAATATTTAAATGTTTCTCTGATATATATGACACTGTTATAGATCCGTCTCCCCTTACAGCCCTTTTTGGAGTTCTGCCCATGGGTACCCCCCTATCAAGAATCCAGTCGGACACTGTTGCTTATACAAGTCTTTTAGCTAGACGGCTAATACTACAGAACTGGAAGATGGCAGCTCCCCCATCTTATAAATATTGGGTGAGGGATGTGTTGTGCTCTCTGAAACTAGAAAAAATTAAATTAAATTCACGTGGGAACCCCAAACTCTTTGATGAGGCTTGGGCTCCATTCCGGTCTTACTTTAAACAGTCCATCCTCTGATGGCATTCCAATTAATACTAAAATAAGTCTGACTTAAGGGTCGGAGGAGTTTCTCTCTGTGTTTTTGCTGGGGGGGGCATTAAGGTCCATGTGCTTATTGATTGTGGTCCGCAGATGCCTTGTTCATCTTGCCCAGGCAGAGACTGAAGTGTGAGCTTGTTTTTCCCAGATATTTTTACATTTTGTTCACGCCTACATGAATAATCATTTTATTTTTATTATTTTAAAGCATTGTAAACTTTATTTTTGGTCCAGTGGATGGTCGTTCTGTGGCCATGACTCTCTGTGAGTGGTTGCATTTTTCCACCCTTATCCCTTGACTGTTTACAGGAACAATGGTGAGGTGCTTGCCCTGCAAAATGACCTCCAGCAGGCCACAAATGTGCATGTGTCTGCTCAAACGGTCAGAAACAGACTCCATGAGGGTGGTATGAGGGCCCGACGTCCACAGGTGGGGGTTGTGCTTACAGCCCAACACCGTGCAGGACGTTTGGCATTTGCCAGAGAACACCAAGATTGGCGCTGTGCTCTTCACAGATGAAAGCAGGTTCACACTGAGCACGTGACAGACGTGACAGAGTCTGGAGACACCGTGGAGAACGTTCTGCTGCCTGCGAAATCCTCCAGCATGACCGGTTTGGCGGTGGTTCAGTCATGGTGTGGGGTGGCATTTCTTTGGGGGGGCGCACAGCCCGCCATGTGCTCGCCAGAGGTAGCCTGACTGTCATTAGGTACCGAGATGAGATCCTCAGTCCCCTTGTGAGACCATATGCTGGTGCGGTTGGCCCTGGGTTCCTCCTAATGCAAGACAATGCTATGTGGCTGGAGTGTGTCAGCAGTTCCTGCAAGAGGAAGGCATTGATGCTATGGACTGGCCCGCCCGTTCCCCACACCTGAATCCAATTGAGCACATCTGGGACATCATGTCTCGCTCCATCCATGTGTTCCACCACAGACTGTCCAGGAGTTGGCGGATGCTTTAGTCCAGGTCTGGGAGGAGATCACTCCGGAGACCATCCGCCACCTCATCAGGAGCATGCCCAGGCATTGTAGGGAGGTCATACAGGCACGTGGAGGCCACACACACTACTGAGCCTCATTTGGACTTGTTTTAAGGACATTACATTAAAGTTGGATCAGCCTGTAGTGTGGTTTTCCACTTTCATTTTGAGTGTGACTCCAAATCCAGACTATCATGGGTTGATAAATTTGATTCCATTGATAATTTTTGTGATATTGTTGTCAGCACATTCAACTATGTAAAGAAAAGTATTTAATAAGAATATTTCATTCATTCAGATCTAGGATGTGTTATTTTAGTGTTCCCTTAACTGTCTGATGGCCTTGAGATAGAAGCTGTTTTTCAGTCTCTCGGTCCCTGCTTTGATGCACCTGTACTGACCTCGCCTTCTGGATGATAGCGGGGTGAACATGCAATGGCTTGGTGTAGTTGTTGTCCTTGATGATCTTTATGGCCTTCCTGTGACATCGGGTGGTGTAGGTGTCCTGGAGGGCAGGTAGTTTGTCCCCGGTGATGCGTTGTGCTGACCTCACTACCCTCTGGTGAGCCTTACAGTTGTGGGCGTAAGGCGCTGCTGCGCCTTCTTCACAATGCTGTCTGTGTGGGAGGACCAATTCAGTTTGTCCGTGATGTGTACGCCGAGGAACTTAAAACTTACTACACTCTCCACTACTGTCCCGTCGATGTGGATAGGGGGGTGGCCCCTCTGCTGTTTCCTGAAGTCCACGATCTCCTTTGTTTTGTTGACGTTGAGTGTGAGGTTATTTTTCCTGCACCACACTCCGAGGGCCCTCACCTCCTCCTCAAGCCTACCACTGTAGTGTTGTCCACAAACTTGATGATTGAGTTGGAGGCGTGCATGGCCACACAGTCGTGGGTGAACAGGCAGTACAGGAGAGGGCTCAGAACGCACCAGTGTTAAGGGGCCCCAGTGTTGAGGATCAGCGGGGTGGAGATGTTACCTACCCTCACCACCTGGGGGCGGCTCGTCAGGAAGTCCAGTGACCAATTGCACAGGGCGGGGTTGAGACCCATGGTCTTGAGCTTGATGACGAGTTTTGAGGGTACTATGGTGTTAAATGCTGAGCTGTAGTCGATGAACAGCATTCTCACATAGGTATTCCTCTTGCCCAGATGGGTTAGGGCAGTGTGCAGTATGGTTGTGATTGCCTCATCTGTGGACCTATTGGGGCGATAAGCAAATTGTCTGGGGTGTCAGGTAGCGTGGAGGTGATACGGTCCTTGACTAGTCTCTCAGCACTTAATGATGACGGAAGTGAGTTGGAGGCGTGCATGGCCACACAGTCGTTAGTGAACAGGCAGTACAGGAGAGGGCATTTAGCTCAATTACCTTAGCTTTCTTGGGAACAGGAACAATGATGGCCCTCTTGAAGCAGGTGGGAACAGCAGACTGGGATAAGGATTGATTGAATATGTCCGTAAAGACACCAGCCAGCTGGTCTGCCCATGCTCTCAGGACGCGGCTGGGGATGCTGTCTGGGCCTGCAGCCTTGCGAGGGTTAACAAATGTAAATGTTTTACTCACGTCGGCTACAGTGAAGGAGAGTCCGCAGGTTTTGGTAGCGGGCCATGTCAGTGGCACTGTATTGTCCTCAAAGCGAGCAAAGAAGTTATTTAGTCTGTCTGGGAGCAAGACATCCTGGTTCGCCATGGGGCTGGTTTTATTTTTGTAATCTGTGATTAACTGTAGACCCTGCCACATACCTCTTGTGTCTGGTTAAAAGCAGTGGTTCGCGCTTTCAGTTCCACGTGAATGCTGCCATCAATCCACGGTTTCTGGTTTGGGAATGTTTTAATATTTGCTGTGGGTACGACATCGCCGATGCACTTTCTAATGAACTCGCTCACCGAGTCAGCGTATTCGTCAATGTTGTTGTTGGACGCAATGCGGAACAAATCCCAATCCGCGTGATCGAAGCAGTCTTGAAGCATGGAATCAGATTGGTCGGACCACCGTTGACTTTGTCTTGATGTACTTGGCTGTATGCACTACCCTCTAAAGTGCCTTGCGGTCGCAGTTGCCATACCAGGCAGTGATGCAACCATGCTCTCAATGGTGCAGCTGTAGAACCTTTTGAGGACCTGAGGACCCATGCCAAATCTTTTCAGTCTCCTGAGGGGGAATAGGTTTTTTCGTGTCCTCTTCACTACTGTCTTGGTGTGCTTGGACCATGTTAGTTAGTTTGTTGTTGTGGACACCAAGGAACTTGAAGCTCTCAACCTGCTCCACTATAGCCCCGTTGATGAGAATGGGGTAGTGCTTGGTCCTCCTTTTCCTGTAGTCCACAATCATCTCCTTTGTCTTGATAAAGTTGAGAGAGCGGTTGTTGTCCTGGCACCACACGGCTAGGTCTCTGACCTCCTCCCAATAGGCTGTCTCGTCATTGTTGGTGATCATACCTACCACTGTTGTGTCATCGGTAAACTTAATGATGGTGTTTAAGTCATGCCTGGCTGTGCAGTCATGAGTGAACAGGGAGTACTGGTGGGGACTGAGCACGCACCCCCGAGGGGCCCCCGTGTTGAAGATCAGCGTGGCAGATGTGTTGTTACCTACCCTTACCACCTGGGGGCGGCCTGTCAGGAAGTCCTGGATCCAGTTGCAGAGGGAGGTGTTTAGTCCCAGGGTCCTTAGCTTAGTGATGAGCTTTGAGGGCACTATGTTGTTGAACGCTGAGCTGTAGTCAATGAACAGCATTCTCACATAGGTGTTCCTTTTGTCCAGGTGGGAAAGGGCAGGGTGGAGTGCAATAGTGATTGGGCGTATGCAAATTGGAGAGGGTCTGGGATAATGGTGTTGATGTGAGTCATGACCAGCCTTTCAAAGCAATGCATGGCTGCAGACTGTTCTTGGGCACAGGGACTATCGTGGTCTGCCTAAAACAACATGTTGGCATTACAGACTCAGACAGGGAGAGGTTGAAAATGTCAGTGAAGACACTTGTTGGTCAGTGCATGCCCAGAGTACACATCCTGGTAATCCTTCTGGCCCTGCGGCCTTGTGAATGTTGACCTGTTTATTAAAGGTCTTACTCACATCGGCTGCGGAGAGCGTGAACACAGTCGTCTGGAACAGCTGATGCTCTCATGCATATTTCAGCGCCTTGAAGCGAGCATATTTAACTAATCTGGTAGGCTCGTGTCACTGGGCAGATCGCGGCTGTGCTTACGTTTGTAGTCTGTAATAGTTTGCAAGCCCTGCCACACCCGACGAGCATCGTAGGCAGTGTAGTAAGATTATGTTCTTAGATTTTTATGCAGGCTGAAAAATGTGTTCTAAGAGTGCAGACCTCCTAATGCACTGAGATTAGGAGGGTCAAATCCCACAAATAATTCCTCATTAAAACAACTCATCAAGTGAGTCATGGAAGAAATATTGTGTATGTTTTCCATGGTTGTCACGACTTCTGCCGAAGTCGTTGCCTCTCCTTGTTCGGGCGGTGCTCAGCGTTCGACGTCACCGGTCTTCTAGCCATCATTGATCCATTTTTCATTTTCCATTGCTTTTGTCTTGTCTTCCCACACACCTGTTTTCAATCCCATTCATTACCTGTTGTGTATTTAACCCTCTGTTTACCCTCATGTCTTTGTCAGAGATTGTTTCATTGTCAGTGTTTTTTTGTGTTGGTGCGCGATGGGTCCTCGTACCCATGTTTGTTCATGTCTGTACTTTTAGTGTTATGGAGCATGTTCCGTGGACATTTATTAAAAGACTCCATTTACACTCCATTTTGACTCTCCTGCACCTGACTTCCCTGCCACCTATACACACGGCGCTGACAATGGTATTCACATGGTATTCACAACCACCACTATGTTAATAAATGAATCTGCCAAGTGCTTTCCAAGCTTCTCCGTGCAGTTCATATTGTCATTGACTATACATTTGGAGCAAAGAATGCAGTGTCATCAACTTGTGCATTTGGTTGTTGCTGTTTGTGAGTGTTAGAGGAAATTATGGTTGAAATGACTAATTATGTATACATTCCAATCAGAACTGACTAGTACAGTACATTATAGCATTTGGACATGTGGATTTTCTCTCTTGCTCCCATTCCCAATTGTATATAATGTAGTCAGGAGTTTAGTAACAATGCAGGTCTGTTCCTTAGTTCATTCAGTTGTACAATCTCCAGGTGGCAGGAACGGCCAGACTGTCTAGAATGTTGATTTATACTGACTGGCCTTGACTTCGTGCTGATAACGCGAAGGCTCGAGAGCTAGAGGGCCCTCTACTTGTGAAATAGAACGTTTAGAAAACGCTGACGTCATTTTTACTTTATAAACCTGTGGAAATATGTGTATGTGGTTAGTACTCTCTTGAAATAAACGCTGTTACCTGGCTTTTAAGACTGGTCTCGATCTACTTCATGCATAATTAATGAACTTACAACTCATTAATGAAATAGAAAGAGTGCGAATTTGGTTTTGGCTACAAAACATACAGGAATTTTGTCACGTTCTGACCATCGTTCGTGTGTTTTCCTTGTTTTAGTGTTGGTCAGGACGTGAACTGGGTGGGCATTCTATGTTGGATGTCCTGTTTGTCTATTTCTATGTCTGGCCTGATATGGTTCTCAATCAGAGGCAGGTGTTAGTCATTGTCTCTGATTGGGAACCATATTTAGGTAGCCTGGGTTTCACTGTGTGTTTGTGGGTGATTGTCCTTAGTGTTAGTTTGCACCAGTTTAGGCTGTTTCGGTTTTCATTACGTTTATTATTTTGCACTGTTTGTATTTAGATTCGTGTTGCTATAGTCACAATAAACATGGATCGCAATCTACACGCCGCATTTTGGTCCGACTCTCCTTCTCATCAAGAAAACCATTACAGAATCACCCACCACAAAAGGACCAAGCAGCGTGTCAACAGGCAGGAGCAGCGCGAGGAGACGCGCAATAAGGATTTCTGGATATGGGAGGAAATCCTCGAAGGGAGAGGACCCTGGGCTAAACCAGGGGAGTGTAGCCGCCCAAAGGTGCAGCAGGAGAAGAGGCAACAGGAGCAGCCCAAAGAGGAGGTATGGACATGGGAGGACGAATTAGAAGGAAAAGGACCCTGGGCTCAGCCAGGAGAATATCGCCGCCCCAAAGAAGAACTGGAGGCGGCGAAAGCTGAGAGGCGCAGATATGAGGAGGCAGCACGACGTAGCGGATGGAAGCCTGAGAGGCAGCCCCAAAATTTCTTGGGGGGGGGCTAACAGGGAGTATGGCTACGTCAGGTAGGAGACCTGGGCAGACTCCCTGTGCTTACCGGGGGGCTAGAGAGACCGGACAGGCACCGTGTTATGCAGTGGTGCGCACTGTGTCTCCAGTGCGGGTGCATAGCCCGGTGCGGTATATTCCAGCTCCGCGTGTCGGCCGGGCTAGATTGAGGGTCGAGCCTAATGCCATGAAGCCGGCTCTACGCAGCTGGTCCCCAGTGCGTCTCCTTGGGCCGGCTTACATGGCACCAGCCTTGCGCTCGGTGTCTCCGGTTCGCCTGCATAGCCCAGTGCGGGCTATTCCACCTCGCCGCACTGGCAGGGCGACCGTGAGCATTCAACCAGGTAAGGTTGGGCAGGCTCTGTGCTCAAGAGCTCCAGTGCGCCTGCACGGTCCGGTTTTTCCAGTACCACCTCCACACCCCAGCCCTCCGGTAGCAGCTCCCCGCACCAGGCTTCCTGTGCGTGTCCTCGGCCCAGTACCACCAGTGCCAGCACCACGCATCAGGCCTACAGTGCGCCTCGCCTGTCCAGCGCTGCCAGAGCCTTCCTCCTCTCCAGCGCTGTCGGAGTCTCCCGCCTGTTTAGCGCTGTTAGAGCCTTCCTTCTCTACAGCGCTTCCGGAGTCTCCCGCCTGTTCAGAACTGCCAGTCTGCATAGAGCTGCCAGTCTGCAAGGAGCTGCCAGTCTGCATAGAGCTGCCAGTCTGCATAGAGCTGCCAGTCTGCAAGGAGCTGCCAGTCTGCAAGGAGCTGCCAGTCTGCATGGAGCTGCCAGTCTGCATGGAGCTGCCAGTCTGCATGGAGCTGACAGTCTGCAAGGAGCTGCCAGTCTGCAAGGAGCTGCCAGTCTGCATAGAGCTGCCAGTCTGCAAGGAGCTGCCAGTCTGCAAGGAGCCGCCAGAGCTGCCTTTCTGCAGGATGCCGCCAAAGCTGCCAGTCTGCAAGGAGCCGCCAGAGCTGCCAGTCTGCAAGGAGCCGCCAGAGCTGCCAGTTAGCATGGAGCAGCCAGGGCCGCCAGTCAGTATGTAGCAGCCAGGGCTGCCAGTCAGCATGGAGCAGCCATGGCCGCCAGTCAGCATGGAGCAGCCATGGCCGCCAGTCAGCATGGAGCAGCCAGGGCCGCCAGTCAGCATGGAGCAGCCAGGGCCGCCAGTCAGCATGGAGCAGCCAGGGCCGCCAGTCAGCATGGAGCAGCCAGTCAGCATGGAGCAGCCAGAGCAGCCAGTCAGCATGGAGCAGCCAGAGCTGTCAGTCAGCATGGAGCAGCCAGTCAGCATGGAGCAGCCAGAGCTGCCAGTCATCATGGAGCAGCCAGTCAGCATGGAGCAGCTAGAGCAGCCAGTCGACCAGACTCTTCCGGATCTGCCAGTCGACCAGACTCTTCCGGATCTGCCAGTCGACCAGACTCTTCCGGATCTGCCAGTCGACCAGACTCTTCCGGATCTGCCAGTCGACCAGACTCTTCCGGATCTGCCAGTCGACCAGACTCTTCCGGATCCGCCAGTCGACCAGACTCTTCCGGATCCGCCAGTCGACCAGACTCTTCCGGATCCGCCAGTCGACCAGACTCTTCCGGATCCGCCAGTCGACCAGACTCTTCCGGATCCGCCAGTCGACCAGACTCTTCCGGATCCGCCAGTCGACCAGACTCTTCCGGATCCGCCAGTCGACCAGACTCTTCCGGATCCGCCAGTCGACCAGACTCTTCCGGATCCGCCAGTCGACCAGCCTCTACCGGATCCGCCAGTCGACCAGACTCTTCCGGATCCGCCAGTCGACCAGACTCTTCCGGATCCGCCAGTCGACCAGACTCTTCCGGATCCGCCAGTCGACCAGACTCTTCCGGATCCGCCAGTCGACCAGACTCTTCCGGATCCGCCAGTCGACCAGACTCTTCCGGATCCGCCAGTCGACCAGACTCTTCCGGATCCGCCAGTCGACCAGACTCTTCCGGATCCGCCAGTCGACCAGACTCTTCCGGATCCGCCAGTCGACCAGACTCTTCCGGATCCGCCAGTCGACCAGACTCTTCCGGATCCGCCAGTCGACCAGGATCTTCCGGATCCGCCAGTCGACCAGGATCTTCCGGATCCGCCAGTCGACCAGGATCTTCCGGATCCGCCAGTCGACCAGGATCTTCCGGATCCGCCAGCCGACCAGGATCTTCCGGATCCGCCAGCCGACCAGGATCTTCCGGATCCGCCAGCCGACCAGGATCTTCCGGATCCGCCAGCCGACCAGGATCTTCCGGATCCGCCAGCCGACCAGGATCTTCCGGATCCGCCAGCCGACCAGGATCTGCCGGATCCAACCACCTGCCTGAGCTTCCTCTCAGTGCTGAGCTTCCTCTCAGTGCTGAGCTACCCATCAGTCCCGAGCTACCTCTGTCCCGAGCTGCCCCTCTGTCCCGAGCGGTCTTTAAGGAGGGTAACCTATCTAGGGACGCTAAGGAGGTGGACTAAAACTGTTATGGAGTGGGGTCCACGTCCAGCGCCAGAGCCGCCACCGCGGACAGATGCCCACCCACACCCTCCCCCATAGGTTTAAGTTGTGCGTCCGGAGTCCGCACCTTGGAGGGGGGGTACTGTCACGTTCTGACCAACGTTCGTGTGTGTTTTCCTTGTTTTAGTGTTGGTCAGGACGTGAACTGGGTGGGCATTCTATGTTGGATGTCTTGTTTGTCTATTTCTATGTCTGGCCTGATATGGTTCTCAATCAGAGGCAGGTGTTAGTCATTGTCTCTGATTGGGAACCATATTTAGGTAGCCTGGGTTTCACTGTGTGTTTGTGGGTGATTGTCCTTAGTGTTAGTTTGCACCAGTTTTGGCTGTTTCGGTTTTTATTACGTTTATTATTTTGCACTGTTTGTATTTAGATTCGTGTTGCTATAGTCACAATAAACATGGATCGCAATCTACACGCCGCATTTTGGTCCGACTCTCCTTCTCATCAAGAAAACCGTTACAAATTTAGAAATTCCACTAACAGTGAGACACCAGTTTAAGATTGCATTCTTCAGTGAACTTAAGCATGATACACAGAAGGGACTCTAGTAAGTCCAATTCAGCTCTGCTGGCTTGTGTCTTGTAAATTACCAGTCTTACAATGCATCCCTCTAGTGAATGTATGTATTTTCGATAACCGTGCAACACGTCATTAGTACTATTTGCGATCCTAGTACTACAGGACTGCCTACAGCCTTGTACATGAGCTGAGAGCCCATGTGACCAACATGATGGATTCATAAACTACAAGGTATTTTGGATCATTATGAACTGTAATGCAGACTTTGTGCTACATATACAGTTTGCTATAATCTTGTGTGCACAAGTAAACCGGTTGGGTTACATGTTTAACATACAAATATTTTCCGTTTTCAGATCTGTTGACTATGCTTCCAACACAACACACCTTTTGGATGCCTTCGCTCAGTTCACGAAGCATATTGATTTGGGCAAGAAGAAGATTAGCAGAGCTGGCGTTTGAGCACAATGCTTGGATGTCAAAGCAGTAAGAGGTCAATTCCCACTTCACTTCCATTCTTCCCTGAAGCCATCCTTAATATAACCAATCTTCACCCATTTCCTCACTCCCAGGTTCCAGTCCTTTGGTGACCTGTTTGATGCCCAGGAACACAAGCAGCAAGCAACTCACCTTTGTGCCCATGAGGTTTGGCAATGCATGTGTGACGCAGAAGGCTGTCATTTACAAGACAGTACAATCATTCAAGCTTACACACATGCATCCCCACCCATGACAGTTCTCATCTGTTGAGAGACTGTTTTGTTATCCCGACCCAGAGAGCCTGGAGACAGGGCCACTAGAATGAGTATGCCCACCTCTACACCAATTTTTTTAAATACTAGGTAATGAAAGTTAATATTTTCGTGTTTAAACTTGTGTGTACAGATATGATGTTTAGGCGTGAAACCAAGAATGCTGTCTAAGAACAGTTCAGTTTTGAAATATTTTGTATTTGCATGTGTCGATCCCCCAGATTCAGGGAAGGAGAAAGGAGGCATCCTGGCACTGCAAGTGAAAGAGAAGGATGTTCCCCACTAGGTTAGCGCATGTTTATTAATTCACTCACTCATTCACCACGGCACAAACATTGTCATGTTCTACAAACTCTGAAGCCTCTCTCAGGGCACAAATGCTACACATTGCTGCACAGGGTAGCGCATGCAAAGTCAATGAGTGTAGACCTACGGTAGGTTAATGGATACCAAGTTCTAAACCTCATGGTAAATACACTGACTTAGTGGAAGAAGCCCTGCGAGGTTCTCAGGTCGTGAGGTCAAGGTTTATGGTGTATGACAATGAATAAAACCACTAAGCACATCCAATTCAACATTTTGATGTAATCTGATGATACTGCAAATACATTAAGAACTGAAAATGACTGGTTTTGACTTGGAATTTTCAGGTTTGCTCCATGAACGCTGAGGTTTGAATATTTATTAATTAAGTGTTAGCATTTTGCCAGGTCTGAAACATATTTTGTTTGGGCCAAAGACATCCCTCTCTAGGGATGTAAGGCAGTATCTGGTTATAGATTATTCACTTTTAGTAAGAATACCATGAGAACTACAGCCGGTACATGATTTCTAAGAACAAAGTTCTCTTCAACTCCTATGACAAAGGAGGAAATTAAGAAATTCTAATAGGATATAGGATTATTAGGCCAAGCAGATACTGATTCTTCTTGGTTTAACTTGGTTTATTATGCCAAAAGCTACTTCAAGAAATATTCTGCTGCTTCCTCAGATTGATACAAATGTCCATATAATTTTTTGATCTATAGCCTATACCTTATTATCACTGAATGACTTACATGTATGCCTTTATGATAAGATCTCCATTACCTGCTAATCAATTTATGCCTATTTCATGTCCCTATTCCAAGCAAATTGTGTTTTTGTGTGTGTGACAGTCTGATTTGCTCTTTTCTATATATATATATATATATATATATATATATATATCACACACAAGTGCTTATCATTGCTTTGCTCAGCAGCGCTGTGGCTCAGTTCAAGAAATACAAGTGTCCTCGCATGAAAAGCCACTGGAGTGAGTTCTACCTGGGCTGGAGGGGCAATTAAAAAAAATATCAAAAATCATCACATGTGTGTGTGTACATGTGCTCATCAATATCTCTGTCTGTCTGTCGCCAGTGGCGCAGATGGGAGAGAAGTACTACCAAGCCAAGGACTACACCAAAGTAAGCCTTACTCAGCAGACACAGTGGGACAAAAGTCAAATGTGTTACTAAGTAAATTAGGGTATAATATCAAATCCCTAGTGTCAGGGGCGCATGCCTGAGACTTAAAGGCAATTACTATGACTAGACAATTCCTTATCGTTCTGAAAGAAAACATATGTGGAATAGAATTTGCACAATCATGGCTGTCAACAATTTATTGAAGTCACAGTTTACTGTGCATTTCAGTAATTAAGCCATAACTCACTTATATTGGCAGTCATATCTGGAATATTATAAATGTAATCAGGTTGAAAATATAAAGTTATAGGTAAGAGAATAATTGTGCAACTTACCTATCTGTTTTTGGGTCCTGAAAGATTCTTCCTTTCGTTATTAAATACGTTTTCCTTTTCACAACCAAACCTACATTTTTTTTATGTAAATGGATTGTTATTGAAGAGTCCAGACACTTTTTTTGTGATATCACCCCAAAGAGCAAACCACTTCCTCATCCTCGTTGTGCAGTATGGGAGCCCTGAAAATACATTAACAAAGGTTTCAAAAACACCCAAATACATAATTTTAGAAATTGCAAAGCTCTCAGTATAGTGATGCATGTATTTAGATGTTGTATACATTAATTTTGCGACTAGCAATCCCGGATCCGGGAGCGTAATCATAGCCTCAAACTAATTAGCATAACGCAGCGGACATAAATACCCCTAGAAACTTTTCCTATTCATGAAAATCGCAAATGAAATATATTCAAACACAAGCTTAGCCTTTTGTTAATCACACTGTCATCTCAGATTTTCAAAATATGCGTTACAGCCAACGCTAGACAAGCATTTGTGTAAGTTTATCATGGCATAATGCTATGCTAGGCTCTGCTGGCAGCAGGCAACATTTTCACGAAAATAAGAAAAGCAACCAAATTAAATCATTTACCTTTGAAGAACTTTGGATGCTTTCACTCAGGAGACTCCCAGTTAGATAGCAAATGTTCCTTTTTTCCAAAAATATTATTTTTGTAGGCGAAATAGCTCCCGTTTGTTCATCATGCTTGGCTGAGAAATCGACCGGAACATGCTACCACTACAACGCCAAACTTTTTTCCAAATTAGCTCCATAATATCGATAGAAACACGGCAAACGTTGTTTAGGATCAATCCTCAAGGTGTTTTTAACATATATATTCGATAATATATCCGTCGATACAATTGGTTTCTCATAAGAAGCGATTGGAAAAATGGCTCCTTTTGTAATTTCCGCAAGATTTTCTGCGGGAGACACCATGTGGCCACTTGCTAAATATGGTCCCTTACGGCTATTCTTCAACGGGAATGCGTAAAAAGACGTCACAATACTGTAGACACCTTGGGGAAGACGTAGAAAAGAAAAGACGTAAGCTCATTCGTTGCTCATTCACATCCATATAAGGAGTCATTGGCATGAGGAGGTTTAAAAAAATGCGTCACTTCCTGATTGGATTTTTATCTGGGTTTCGCCTGTAACATCAGTTCTGTTGCACTCACAGACAATATCTTTGCAGTTTTGGAAACGTCAGTGTTTTCTATCCAAAGCTGTCAATTATATGCATAGTCGAGCATCTTTTTGTGACAAAATATCTTATTTAAAATGGGAACGTTTTTTATCCAAAAATTTAAATATCACCCCCTAGTCGCAAGAAGTTAAATTGTGTAATTCTAAACTTTATCTGCCAAGTTATATTCCATTAGCTGTGTAGGGGAAACGGCTTGAGTTGCACAAAATGGAATATAAGATTGCGGATCAAGTTCAGAATAACACAATTTCATGTGTACAACATCTAAAGACCTGCATCAATATACTGAGAGCTTTGCCGTTTCTGAAAGGTGCGTAATTGTACATATTTTTTTGCCTTTGTTCAAGTTTTTTCATGCAGAACTAGGATGAGGATATGATTTGCTATTTGGGGTAAGTTTATCAAAAACAAGTGACATCTCAAAAAAGGTGTTTGTACCTTTCTATAACAAACTATTTGCGTTAACATTAGTAGATTTGGTTGTAAAGAAATAACTTCTCCGTTAAGTGTGTTAAAATGACTGTCCTGTCTGTGTGCAGACTGCTGGACTATGTGATGTGTGACTACTGTACAGAGTGCTGGTTGAGCCTGCTCACCTCCATCCTCGGCACAGTGCTATGGTGCTCCTATCTGATTGCCCACATCAAGAAGTACATCACTTCATGGAGCTGGTCGGAAAAGGTACACTACAGAGTATAGTACAGGGCACTACACTCTCGTACAGGACATTCTTCAACTACACCCAGCTCTCCAAGATGACATTTCCGGTAACACTTTACTTGACCCCGAGTCCGTACGGGAGTTGCAGCGATGGGACAAGACTGTAACTACCAATTGTCAATACATTTGGGAGAAAAATGGTTAAAAGTGGTCATAACATGATGTAATATGTCATAACAGCTGACATAACTTGCCATAACCTGACATAATATGGTCAAAACACTGACATGACCCATATATTTACATCCGTCGACATACAGTACTATATACAGTACTATTGTTACTATTTTCTACATTGTAGAATAATAGATAGTGAAGACATCAAAACTATGAAATAACACATGGAATCATTCAGTAAGCAAAAAAACGTTAAATAAATCCAAATATACACTGCTCAAAAAAATAAAGGGAACACTAAGATAACACATCCTAGATCTGAATGAATAAAATATCCTTATTAAATACTTTTTTCTTTACATAGTTGAATGTGCTGACAACAAAATCACACACAAATTATCAATGGAAATCAAATTTATCAACCCATGGAGGTCTGGATTTGGAGTCACACTCAAAATGAAAGTGGAAAACCACACTACAGGCTGATCCAACTTTGATGTAATGTCCTTAAAACAAGTAAAAATGAGGCTCAGTAGTGTGTGTGGCCTCCACGTGCCTGTATGACCTCCCTACAACGCCTGGACATGCTCCTGATGAGGTGGCGGATGGTCTCCTGAGGGATCTCCTCCCAGACCTGGACTAAAGCATCCGCCAACTCCTGGACAGTCTGTGGTGCAACGTGGCGTTGGTGGATGGAGCGAGACATGATGTCCCAGATGTGCTCAATTGGATTCAGGTCTGTCATAGCATCAATGCCTTCCTCTTGCAGAAACTGCTGACACACTCCAGCCACATGAGGTCTAGCATTGTCTTGCATTAGGAGGAACCCAGGGCCAACCGCACCAGCATATGGTCTCACAAGGGGTCTGAGGATCTCATCTCGGTACCTAATGGCAGTCAGGCTACCTCTGGCGAACACATGGAGGGCTGTGCGGCCCCCCAAAGAAATGCCACCCCACACCATGACTGACCCACCGCCAAACCGGTCATGCTGGAGGATGTTGCAGGCAGCAGAACGTTCTCCATGGCGTCTCCAGACTCTGTCAAGTCTGTCACGTGCTCAGTGTGAACCTGCTTTCATCTGTGAAGAGCACAGGGCGCCAGTGGCGAATTTGCCAATCTTGGTGTTCTCTGGCAAATGCCAAACGTCCTGCACGGTGTTGGGCTGTAAACACAACCCCCACCTGTGGACGTCGGGCCCTCATACCACCCTCATGGAGTCTGTTTCTGACCGTTTGAGCAGACATGCACATTTGTGGCCTGCTGGAGGTCATTTTGCAGGGCTCTGGCAGTGCTCCTCCTTGTACAAAGGCGGAGGTAGCGGTCCTGCTGCTGGGTTGTTGCCCTCCTACGGCCTCCTCCACGTCTCCTGATGTACTGGCCTGTCTCCTGGTAGCGCCTCCATGCTCTGGACACTACGCTGACAGAAACAGCAAACCTTCTTGCCACAGCTCGCATTGATGTGCCATCCTGGATGAGCTGCACTACCTGAGCCACTTGTGTGGGTTGTAGACTCCGTCTCATGCTACCACTAGAGTGAAAGCACCGCCAGCATTCAAAAGTGACCAAAACATCAGCCAGGAAGCATAGGAACTGAGAAGTGGTCTGTGGTCCCCACCTGATTTCACAGAAGTGTGATTGACTTGGAGTTACATTGTGTTGTTCAAGTGTTCCCTTTATTTTTTTTAGCAGTGTATTTTATATTTGAGATTCTTCAAAGTAGCCGCACTTTGTCTTGATGACAGCTCTGCAAAATCTTGGCATTCTCTCGACCAGCTTCATGAGGTAGTCACCTGGAAAGCATTTCAATTAACTGGTGTGTCTTAAGTTAATTTGTGGAATTTCTTTCCTTCTTGAAGAAACCCCTCACCTGCTCTTCACTAACAGCTCTCTGTGTCAATTCTGATATTCCAAAACGGAACCGTTGGCTTGGATACTCGCAGACACTGCAGGGCCAAAATCATGAGGAGACACTCCTCCTACACCGTTTAAGCTAGAAATGCCGTTCCAATATCAACAAATTCACAATGGTCTCGATCAAGTTCTTTGTATAGAATTTATGTTATCTGTTATGCTGTTTCCGTTTTTCACTTTCATATGTCCACCTTCTGCTTTCATTGGATCTCTCAAGAAACTCAAGTGCCCCATTGTGACATCATCACTTCCAAGTGACATTAAGTAAGTGAAATCAAGCCATTTTTGACACAAATCAGCTAATACACTTTGCAACCACTTTACACAAGACATGTCAAGTGTTCCAGCTTCGTCTACTTCTCTGCTACTCAAATCTGGAGTTTGGAGACAAAAATGATATTCGCATCAAAAGTTACAGGAGTTTAAAAATGCAGAGAGCATAATGAAGAACAAGGAACACACCAGGCAGGTCCGAGATACTGTTGTGAAGAAGTTTAAAGCCGGATTTGGATACAAAAAGATTTCCCAAGCTTTAAACATCCCAAGGAGCACTGTGCAAGCGATAATATTGAAATGGAAGGAGTATCAGACCACTGCAAATCTACCAAGACCTGGCCGTCCCTCTAAACTTTCAGCTCATACAAGGAGAAGACTGATCAGAGATGCAGCCAAGAGGCCCATGATCACTCTGGATGAACTGCAGAGATCTACAGCTGAGGTGGGAGACTCTGTCCATAGGACAACAATCAGTCGTATATTGCACAAATCTGGCCTTTATGGAAGAGTGGCAAGAAGAAAGCCATTTCTTAAAGATATCCATAAAAAGTGTCGTTTAAAGTTTGCCACAAGCCACCTGGGAGACACACCAAACATGTGGAAGAAGGTGCTCTGATCAGATGAAACCAAAATTGAACTTTTTGGCAACAATGCAAAACGTTATGTTTGGCGTAAAAGCAACACAGCTGAACACACCATCCCCACTGTCAAACATGGTGGTGGCAGCATCATGGTTTGGGCCTGCTTTTCTTCAGCAGGGACAGGGAAGATTGATGGGAAGATGGATGGAGCCAAATACAGGACCATTCTGGAAGAAAACCTGATGGAGTCTGCAAAAGACCTGAGACTGGGACGGAGATTTGTCTTCCAACAAGACAATGATCCAAAACATAAAGCAAAATCTACAATGGAATGGTTCAAAAATAAACATATCCAGGTGTTAGAATGGCCAAGTCAAAGTCCAGACCTGAATCCAATCGAGAATCTGTGGAAAGAACTGAAAACTGCTGTTCACAAATGCTCTCCATCCAACCTCACTGAGCTCGAGCTGTTTTGCAAGGAGGAATGGGAAAAAATGTCAGTCTCTCGATGTGCAAAACTGATAGAGACATACCCCAAGCGACTTACAGCTGTAATCGCAGCAAAAGGTGGCGCTACAAAGTATTAACTTAAGGGGGCTGAATAATTTTGCACGCCCAATTTTTCAGTTTTTGATTTGATGTCGTTCCACTTCATGATTGTGTCCCACTTGTTGTTGATTCTTCACAAAAAAATAGAGTTTTAAATCTTTATGTTTGAAGCCTGAAATGTGGCAAAAGGTCGCAAAGTTCAAGGGGGCCGAATACTTTCGCAAGGCACTGTATCTGTCAAGTTTACATCTAAATGCTGCATAAAATAAATTTGTATTTTTGAAAAGAGAGAAATGTGATTTTAGTTTTCTAATAAGATAATTGTTTTTCATATAATCTAGTCAGTAGCCATGCCTAAGTGAGCTCAGAGTTCATGTCAGCATGACAGAACACGCCCGTTTGACAGAGTGCTTAAAAGGACTTGCTAAGAATTAAAATATCAGACCAAAACATGCCGGGTTGCTGCTGGCGTGTAAAGTGGTCGGGAGCTGAACCCTGAATAATCAACCATTGATACCAAAAGATGTCAGACGTTAGTCTACACGTTGAAATGGTGAGAAACTCTGAAATTCCCAACCTCAACACTGGAAGAGAAGATCACCTCACCTATGAGACCAGAAACATTAACTGTCTGCAGTTGTGCACGTAAAAGTGGTCCTAGAACTTTGACTAAAGACAAAAGGTGTGAAGGAGAATCCCCATAACCATTGGTACGTCTGAACTGTTCCAACAAACACTCCACCACCAGAGAAGATCTTCAAAGAAGGACATTATGACCTCTGATGGACAACCAGCGCCTTACTTCGATCCACTACCCATAGACGGATCGATTGGTTTCAACAGCGAGACGACAGAGAAAGATAATAAATATATATTGCATTTCTAATCCGAATGAGCGGTGGTTAGGGTGCTTCTATTCTGGTTACTGTGAGCGTAGTGTCTAAATGTATGCACGATAAGTTGACTCTCCCTCTCTTTCTTTCAAAACCCCCTTTCCATTGTGTAACAAGCCGTCATATCGTGTCAATCCACAAGGGACTTTTAAATCATGTATGTGTATTCTGTGTTTTTATTTAGTTAGTAAATAAATGATTAAATCAATTTGTATAGTACTAAATATTCAGAAGGGCTAGGGTTCTTGCAGATATCAATGATTTTGCTTTTCTGCTACATACACATACATTTTAAATAACCTTTTACATAAACATTTTACATGCACATTTTGCATACACATGTTACATACATGCTACTTTTATATAAAGCAGTCACAATTCAATAATACATTACCAAACATACAGCTGTTCTTCCTTCAAAAGTTGCAGCACACTGCAGCTTACAACTTGTGGGCTGCTGCAGCATTCTATGGCGTGTTATATTAAATGTCAGACATGTTTTACATCAATGGAATTTAGTGCTAGTTTGACCACCAGAGGGCATCTTTGAGAAGCAGTTGATAGTCTTCCATAATGGCATTACTAGAGAATTTAAAACCTTTTTTGTAATAACATAGTTTATGGGATTGATTTTAAGAAGTTAGGCTTAATTAATTTGATTAATATTATGGTGTTTCTATTCCGAGACGAAAAACCAAACCCTCAGAGTTTCTGTTCGAATGAAACGGAACATATGGCGCTATACAACGTGATGGTCGGGAGTAGGCTACAGCATAATATCTAAGGGGCATAACATTTCCACACTCTAACTGTAGTGTAACCAATACCCAAACGGAAATTCAGTGAAAATAAAAATCTCATTGATTTATCAAGATGAGGCCCCAATGCTTGATAGTGTATTTTTAGCCCAATTGGCCCAAACCCTAATTAATACATTTGGTCACACTCGATAGAG